>NC_085140.1:217436614-218036614 GCF_024139115.2 Armigeres subalbatus
CCAATCCAATCCAGCCATCCAATAATTTCGGCATATTACTTGGAAGTAGATAAATGAATTTCAATGCAATCTACATAATCTTCAACAATGTGATAATACAAAAGTCTTAAAATGATTGCCTGTGAGCTTTCGTATAAAAATATTACAATGAGTTGTTTTCAACAAGTGCTGCCGCAAAACGCATTTGTCTGGTAGTGAAAAAAAGGACTTAAATGTCATGATCTGTTATGAATTGCTAAGACACTCACTTAATTAAGTTTCCGGAATTTGTCGATGTTTCTAAATATTCGATGAAATTTGTTGGAATTAAATTTTGTTTATAATTTATTCTTTCTGGTATTAGCAGTTGAACAGATTCATTAAAATTGACAGTCTCGTCATTTGCTAGAAGTGTAGAATAATATTTTTATAATTATATATTTTATAATATTTTTGATTATTCATTATTATTTTTCATTGAATTATTTAAAGCAGGAAAAAGCATAATAAGGAAGGGTTTTGTTTGCGTTGAACTACAAAACTTTTCTTTTGATGCAACTACCTTTTGCGTCATAACTTCATTGCACAAAGTTCTCAACGAATAGCTGCTTTACTTCTATAGCAAAACAATCGTTAAAATGGGTCATTTTTATCTATTCAAATTCAGGTCACAGGAGTCTTCGCTGCAGAATATCAAGGTAAACGTGCACGCCGATTGTGCATCCAGCTGCCGAAATGCCAAGTCAAGCAAAGCTGCTCCGCGCCAGAAGAGCACATCCGAGATCGAGAACCGCACCGAACTGGAGGAGGAAAGTAAGTCGTTTTGTATTGTCCTAGTTCTAGTATTCATTCGTCATTAAAATTGTTGGTTCCATCTCACGAATAATTAAGTACACTGGATGCGACCAAACATCAACGCGTGATACAGATTACACTCTCATTGAATTACAAATTCATTCATCATTATTTATGTAGGGGTAGATGAAGCAGAACAGACATCACGTAAACTATCAATATTGGGATCGCTTGAGTTAGGTATATTAAATAGAGGTAGTCAGCCGACCCTCTTACATCTCAAAGCCAAGCATTGGTGTCACTGTCTTAAACAAATTAAAATATCTAACGATCACAACAAACTAACATTCTCACTGTGTGTGTATATTAGGATCAAGAAAAACTGGGTCTTGCACAAATTTTTGTTTAAGTCAATCATCCTAATTTCCATCTCAGATTGTAACATACTTGCTTTCATTAATTGTAACGTGCCCACAGAACCGATAACTCAGATCAAATCTATCAGGTCTTAAAGAAGGCTAACGAAATTTCCAGCAGCAAAGCCGCCAGTCGAAGCTCAAGCCAACACTACAACTACTAGTGATGCCAATGCGATGACTGGTGCTAGCAATCCCCAGCTGAAATACGCTGTAGTCAATGCCTGATTATCCAGATCAGACCCAGGAGGGACCACCCAAATCTCAGGGCCATACCAACCGCAAAACAGGGACTCTCGGCAACCGACCAACATGTCCAGCTCAGGTCCGCATGAACCCTGCATCACTAGAGGCTTTCCGTTCCGCTCCTTTTATCTCTTTCTGCATTCTGAAGGTCTTGCATTTCTTTACTTTTGTTTTATATGTTCGGTCATAGTTTTGGGTGGCTGCCAGATCGTTGCGATTCCATGCTGGAATAGATTACGTAGTCTCATTTCAATTTGTAAATAGAATGTAGTTTTGTTGCACCCCCTCATCCTATCGTCATATTATTCAGCATATCCATATTTTATCTCATAAGTAGTATTGCAATCGTAGTTAAGCCAGATATGATATTGTGATGATACATTTTTATGAGTTGTGAGTAGAAGAAGAAATACGCGTCGTTCAACGATCAGATCCCAATATTGGAATGTTAATTATCTACACCAATAACCTGTCAATCAAATAATTTAAACAAATGAGAATAAAACTGGTTTCTTCGGAGAAGTTCAATATTTTAATAAATGGAAATCAATTGAGAGATGTTAAATTGCCTCTGTGGTGAAAGTCATTTCTAGAACTACAAAGCACTCGACGATTCAATTGTCAAAACACTGAAAATTTCATGTTCAAATTTGGAGTGAACAGATAAACAAAATGCTACATTTTGTATTGCACAACTTAACTTATACATTGCAAAAGTCCGAAGGTATTAACAAGATGGTACTCAGTGCCACATTTCAAACCTCACTCATAAGTGGTTGCAGGAGCATACATTGTAAAGTATGTTTACAAATATTTCGTTCTAATGGACAGATGTCAAGGAACACCACAAGCGTTAATGATTAAAAAGCATTAGTATAGACTTTTATGTTTATTCCAAGATCCACCAGAATGGATTAAACCATTAGAACCATATTGAACTGTAGAACAGAATTACGATTACTCTTTTATGGTAACTATGCAACTGGAATAATTCCATGGAAACTATTTCATTGCTTTACGGTACTTGATTGCAGGCTTTGTTCTTCCTTTCCAATGACTTTGATAATCACACAATCGACTTCAACATTTTCCCTGTACCAACCGCCAGACTTGCGGTTTCCGGTGCCCAATGTTGCTGGCTCTTCGGTTCGACTTCATCGGAAACGCGTCCTATAGACTCAGGGACGAAAAGAAATTGTTCGCCGGCTTCCGCCCCATGTCCGGCTTCGGAATCTGAGAATGCGTTTAACCCAGAATCGTTCAATTTCACTGCCAGAAAGTAATTGACCAACTGCTGCGAAACCAGCAGATGAAAAAATCCCTCTTTCTCTCTATTGGTTCGTATTAACTCTGTGCACTCAGTTGGTTGGTGTGATCCTTAGAAATAACAAAGTTTTAATCACCCTCCCGTACTGGAATGTCCGAGCATTCAACACCCTGTACCTTATCTAGTCCTACTTAACTGTTGTATTTTCGGTGTTTAATTGTTCCATCCTCTACGTATACTGTTCAGTTTCTCTCATTGATTTAATTTGGTGTTTATGAGGTAGGGCTTTCTCTCATTTTTGAATCTTGGGATTATGTCAAAAATTGAATCCATTGCAATTTTGACTATTGTTGGAGATTGCAACTTTACTCCTCGCACTCGTTCAAACGGAAAAAGATACCTTTTGAATAAAGGTTGTGCATTAATAGAGGACATATTTTAGATAGACCAGTTTTTCTTTGTTAGTAAAATACTAATCAACAATACTTATAGTTAAAATCATCCGTCACGGACCTCAACGTCGCCATTCATAACTAACTAACTAAGTATATAATCGATTTTACTAAGTATACATTACGTAATACTCATTTCAATTGGAACAATATACAATTCCTGGCATGATTGTCACCTCTTCACTCAACCAACGCTTCGCTATCTTCAGATCTCACCCGATTTTGTCACGCACTGGAACAAGCACCGGAAGATTTCGCGCCTTTCGTGCGTTTGTTGCAGATATTGTAACTTCCTCACACTCTTCACCCTCAGTTTCGAGCGCAGATGTTCACGCCTTAATAAATATGTATCTCCTTTGCGCGTGAAAACAATCTTCCAGCGAGGAAAACGACACTATGCTCTCGTCTCGTGCGTTCAGACCACTCTGCTTCGTGGGAGAGAACCACTAGAAGAACCGCCGCCAGCAAGAAAGGAGCACGCCGCAAAAATGAACGGGAAGATGACGACAAGGCGAAAAAGCATCAAAGTTATCCTGTTTTCATTAGTTCACTATGGTTTACTTCCGTTCGATGTAATTTTGTTAATATCTTTGTTTTCAGTTCCATTCTGCAGAACGTTTTCATATTCTTGTAGCCACGATAACGATTCAAGGTTTCTAGGTTGTTGTACAGTTGATTATTAATTGACAGCGTGATGAGAGCACACAAACAGCACGGTTCGGTTTTTACCACTGATTCTTGCACAAAAGCCAGTGTAATTTGTAGAGAAGACAGATTAGCTGAGATAGATAAAGTTTAGCAAAAATAAGCTGCCATATAACGAGAAACAAGACAGACGGTAGGTGATAGATGGAAATTCGTTATTTAGTTAATTCGACGTAATGCCAGGTATGTTCCAACCCATACATTATGTAGAAGTGATCAAATGCTGTTAAAATGTTGGCACACTGGAAGTTTCACAGGCGCATAAACCTCCCTAGCAAAATTTATTAGATCAACTTTTTTTGTCATATAATGCCTTCTTCCTTATTTCCTTCTTACAAAAATTTGACTGTTTTTTTTTAAATTGAATTTCCAAAATTTTCAAACATTTTTACGATTCATTTAATAAATTTTAAAAGAGTTTTATGAAATTCTTAAACTTTTGATAACTTTGATTGGAAAATCAAAAATTTAGATAATTTTAACAATTTTAAAAATAAAAAAAAGATTTGAAAATTCGGAAACTTTAAAAAAATGGCACACCATAATTTATCAAGACATTTCAAAAAATATATATATTTTTAAACTTTTGAAATTTCTGAGACTTTGAAAAACATTAAAAATTATCTGAGTATTTTTTATTAAACATTTTGAACATTTAAAAAAAAACAATTTTAAAGGTATTCAAAAATACTGATGAATTTACAATTTCAATAGTTTTGAAAACACCTTTAAATTTTTAAAAATTTTAAGTACCTACTTTAAGAATAAAATATATTTCAAAATTTTTACTTCATAAAAATAAAAAAATAAATCTAGATGATAAGAAATTGAATACATTTCAAAATTTCAAAACTGCAAATTCAAAGAAAGTAAGGTTATGATTTTTTTAACTTGTAAATTATTGAAAATTTATTAGTTTTTCAAATTTTGAAGAGCTTGAAGTACAGTAGAATGAAAAAAAAAATTTAAATTTCATGATTTTTTTAAGATTTATTAATTAATTTGGCAGATATTTTAAGTTTCCTACTCAACCATTTGATAACATCGCAGAATATTCTTGAAAAAAAAAATTGATAGGGTAACGGTACCAATAGTGGAGGTATTAGTAGATCCACAAAAGAAACTATTTTAAAAAAATTGATAATTATGTAAATTTACTGCTTTAATATCTTAGTCAGCGTAGGATAAACTAATAAATTTTCTAACAAAAAATAAAGATAGACAAGTCATTTAACACTCAACAATTACCAAATATTGCTTGCACCACTATGGGTTACACTGTTCTCTTTAGTGGCGGTACAAATTAATTTTATGGTTCCCCATAGTGGTGCTATCCATTGGTTTCTTTATGAGACTCGCCACTTATTGGTACAGTTGCACTTTTTACTCATAGGAATTACAAAGGGGAGTCGATTTTGTTAAGGAAAATCATTGTTTTTAATAGTTTTTCAAGCGAAATCTTAAAGATAAGTTGCATTCAAAGCTGGATATTTTAAAGCACGACGCATCAACTGGAAACCATCGTAATGTGTATAAATATGATAAATCTCATTTCACAAAACTTCCCACTCACTCTCCACTATTGGTGCTACCACCTCCACTAAGGGTACGGTTACCCTATATAGAGAGAAAAAAAAATATTTCAATATTTTTAGAAAAGCTTTTGATGTTTTAAAATTGATTTTATAGTTTCATAACAACTTGCAGTATTTGTTTAAAATGGAGATTTCAAACAAAACTAGAAAAGTATGGAAATTCTTTTTGAGAATATTAAAAAACATTTTTTGTAAATTTTAAAAGGATTCGAAAATGATAGTTTCGTGCAACCAAGTTGCGAAAAGAATGATTTTTTCAGTACCGAGTTGTACGTTTTATCCAACGAGGCTTGCCGAGTGCTGAAAAACCGGAGTTTTGCAACAGAGTTGCACACGCTATTTTTGCAATGACGATAAATGGACTTCTAATTTGATAAATCTGTACCAAAAATTGTACAGTCTAATTTGTACTCCACATGATCCCGTTCTTGCCAATAAATTATGTTGCTGCGAGAGAGAGAACAATCAGATTCCATGTTCCACAGTGCCACATTGCCAAAGTTCGTGATAAGCCTTGAAGCGATAGATGTTCTTGCCTTTTGGAAATTTTTTGATGTCATGTCCATCAAACTATTTCATTTATTACGCGACGCAGAGAATACACTATTTGAACACTTACCCAAGCTAACTCAGCTCTGATATTGGTTTTTCATTATAGCACCCAAATGAGAGTTATAATGAATATTATGCAACCCATTTGAGTTGCACAATGTTCATTAAAGCACCCATTTCGTTCGTATGGAAAAGTAGGCTGATTTATTGTACTCAAAAACGAACTTCCATAAACCAGATATTAAGATCATGAATTGCAAAAAATTGAATTTTTCAAAAACTTCTTTGAAATTTTACAATTTGCAATAGGACATTTATTTAAAGACAATTGATTTTTTTTTGAAAGTTTTGTTTGTTTTTAAATACTTTTTTTAATAACATATTTTCATTTTTTGAAATCTTGAACTTTTTTTTAAACTTTAAGAACAAAAAAAAATAAAAACTTTAAAATTTTAAAAAATATTTGAGAAATTTTAAAATTCTTAATATTTTTAAAGCAAAAAAAAATAAAAAGGAAAACAAATTTTAAAAAATGGCTCAAGAAACTTTAATTTTTAAATTTTATTAAGGCCGATACAAATATTCAAAATCTATTTTGTCTCCCCCTCGGATTTGTTTTGCCAAAAAATAATATTTTGGGCAACAAAATAAAATTTGGATAATTTTGAGGATTTTAAAAACATTATTTAACAAATCCGAGAAGTTTTTTGATTTTTTTCATTTCAATATTTATTTTTTATTATCCCCCGCCCCCATGACCTTTCGGTGATAGGACAAAAAGTGAATTAAATATTTGTAACAGCATAATTTCAGAATTTTAGAAAAATTTAAATAAGTCAAAATTTTGAGAATTTTGTTTTGTCTTCGTTGAAGATGTGGCTGGCTCGATTCTACATATGAAAATTTGAAAAAAAAATTGAATAATTTTTTTGAAAAATGTAGATATCATTATGTTTTTCAAACTACAAAGTTTTAAAATCTTAAAAATGTTGAATTTTAAAACCTTTATTTGTTATTTTTTTATTTTTTTATATTTTTGTAGATATGCGGTATGTATTTATATTCTAAAATTTTAATTTTTTAAGGAGTAAATAAAAATTATATTCTCTCCAAATTTTTGTATAATTCATTTGAGTTTTGAACGTTTTGACGTTTTTAAATATTTAAATAACCAAAAAAATAATTTTTTTTAGTGAAGCAACGAAATTTTCAAAGATTTTAATTCCGGTTAAAAACAATTTAATCTCCAAAATATTAAAAAAAAAATGAGTTTAAACTTTTATGAAATTTTGAAAACTTTGAAAGTAAGAAAAGTGTAAAATATTTTAGAATATCTGAATGCTTGAAAATTTAAATATTTAAAAAATATTTTTTTACTACAATTCTTAAAAAAAATAAAATTAAAAAAAAATAATTTCAGCTTCAAATATTTTTTAAACCTGAAAAAACTTAAACTTTAAAAATTTTAAAATAGAAAAAAATAAAACCTAATTTTGAGAATCTTAAAAATTATGAGATTTTGAAACTTTTGATTTTTAAATTTGAAAACATTGAAATTTTGAATATAATTTTCATTTTTATTTAATATATAATTACCTTAATTAAAAAAATTTCATATTTCAAAAAATGTGTCAAATTCAATGTTTTTTTTTTAAATTGTCACAATAAAAAAATAGAAACTCTATTTTCGGTTTATCAAAATTAAGGTACACCGGGGCAAGTTGAAACGGTTTTTTTCAAAGTTGAAATTCGAAGTGCTGTAAAAAAATCACCCTTTGATATATTTTGAATCCGTTTGCGGTATTTCCTAGTCCGGGCCAAATATCATACATAAAAAATAAGCAACCTTAACAAACTTTTTTATTAATATTTTTTATATTCAAATTATTTTATTATATGCATCGGTTCAACTTGCCCCGCGAATCGGGGCAAGTTGAAACACTGCGTTATATTCAGACGTAAGCTAATTTTGCCGTATTAACAACAAAATGTATGTACTCAGTGAGACTTAAGAAGCATTAGGTTGTAAAAGTGACTATAATACTGCCAGGATTCGCATAAGAGTCCCATGTAAGTTTTAGACGATTTTGATTTTCCGTCAGAAACTAGCTTAAAATTGTCTCCTGTTTAAGAAAAAACTGATAAAATAGTAGGCTTTGTTCTAGAAATTTGAAAACAGATCCCACTTTTATTGTCTCATGTTGATATTTACTCTCATAAAAATCAGATTCCAGATTTTGATAGGTACTCTTTTACTCAAAAAATAAACTTAAGTGTGGTCCATTTAATTGTGGGTAAATTAACACGGATAAATACGGATAAAAAATATTATGTCAATTTTTTGGAAAGATACCATTTTTTTCAATTTATTAGATTTGTTTTGTATTTCTCCATGTAAAACAAGTATGATCAATTCAACGGCAAATGACATTGGACTCTTATGCGAATAAGGGCAGTGTACAACTGAGTCACAAGCGTATTTACAGAGACCAAATTCTGGAGAAAGCACTACGCTGAAAATTTATCAAATTGATTTCCTCTTGCTGGACCACTCGGATTACTATTCAGGATGCTTCATTATTTGGTTCACTTGTATATTGCGCAGTTGATTAATTCGGTTGTGTCTTTTTCATAAATGCACATTAGTTAACCAGCCACCATATCTCTCATAAACTCTTCGATTAGAGAAATAGGCAGCTGGGGAAGTGAAAGGTGGAGTTAACGAAATGTTTACATACTCTATTTTTCTTTACATACTCAATATTTTTCTGAGGGTTAGTGCTCAGTAGATTAAAAATCTCAAAACTGCATTTTAAGCATGATCCCTTTTCATTCTAGTGGAGATTGTAGGAGGGTTGCATTCATGACGGAATGGACGGAAATTTATTGAATTTATGTTCAGAAGTTTGCATGTTTTTATAAATTTATGTTTTTCGAATGTATGTATTTACGGACCATGTTGAATTCTGAAAAAAAACTTTTTAATCGCGAGGGTGACGTTTTGAATCGTTGTTTCAACTTGCCCGCACCACGCACTTTTATTTGCCCCGATGGGTTGAAAATGCAGAACAGTTTCCAAACGACCAAAATACAATAATTAAAACGGGTTTTACATCGATTTTTCATAATTATTATGCTATTATGAATGATTACTTTCCGTGGAAATTTGACGAAAAAACTCTTACAAACATTATTTTGAGACCTGTTTCATTGGCACGTCAAAAAGTTGGTTTGGATTATGGAAAAGGGCGAAAAATAAACAATGGCAGGAGTTGATTTTGAAAGCTGCAATCTTTCGGGAATGGCTGTCAGAAGGTACGTTTAGGCGAGTAGTTTGTTGAGAAAAATTATCAGAGCCTTCGGTCATTTCCTATCTGAATTACAGCTTCCGTTTCAACTTACCCCGCATTTCAACTTGCCCCGGTGTACCTTAATTCCGGAATTTTCAAAAATTTACATTTAAAGGCAACATATTTTCAAAATTTTAAAATTTTTAGGCTTTTAGTTGATTAAAATTTTAAGGAATTATTTATATTTTATTTTTGTCTTTTTAGATGTATTCATGTTTTGGATATTTTTTAAATATCCTAAAATATAATATATTGACAGCAAAGATAATTAACCAAATTTTGAAAAAATCAATATTTTAAAACTTCAAATAAAAAAATACAAATTGTCGATAATTTTTAAAATTTAGAAATCTTTGAAAATTTTGAAATTTTCACATATTTTAAGAATTTTAACGTTTCAAACATTTTTTTAATATATTCAGATGTTATCCGAAACTACAATATATAAATTTATTATTTTTTTACAATTTATGAAAAAAAAAATCATAGAGTTTTTGAAACTTTTGAACTTTTGATAACTTTGATTGAAAAATTAGAATTTTTAACAATTTTTAAAACAATAGAAGTGTTTTGAAAACTTGACAATTTTGAAAACAATTATGCATTATTTAATATTTTTTTTATTTTTGAAGAGTTTGAAGTATCAGAATGAAAAAAAAATCGTGAACTTTTAATTGCAGATTTTCCTAGTTTCCTACTCAACCATTTGATTATTTAGTTCAAATAACATCGCAGAATATTCTTAAAAATTTCAAAACAAAATAAAATTTGGAAAAAATAAATTAGAAAAAAAAATTCATACATTGAGAAAAAAAATTTCAATATTTTAGAAAATTCAAATGTTTAAGAAAAAGGTTAGGTATATAACTTGAAAATTTAAAAAAAAATGAATTTCAACACTTGTCCTAAGACGAGTTTGTACAATCCCATTTAATTCCACCACTTAATTGTATCTTGACAGATACGTATTTCGACCTCAACAGTAAGGTCATCTTCAGTGTCTCGTACTTGACTCGACTTACGTACGAGTACGAGACACTGAAGACGACCTTACTGTTGAGGTCGAAATACGTATCTGTCAAGGTACAATCAAGTGGTGGAATTAAATGGGATTGTACAAATTCTTCTTATGAGAAGTGAAGACATTCCACTAAAAAGCTCAACATAATTTCCTTAACAAAATGGAATTTCAAATAAAACTGAAAAGTATGGATATTTTAAAACATTTGACACATTTTTGTATGTTTTAAAAATTTTAATTTTTCAAAAAAAAATTAAAATTTTAATATTATTAAAACGATTTTTTTTAAGACATTCAATTTTTTTTGAAGTATTTTATTTTTATTCACAATATTTTTTAATAATATTTTTCCATTCCTTGAGAACTTGATTTTTTTAACTTTAAAAATAAAAAAAAATATGAAATTAATATTTTTTAAAGATTAAGTTTAAATAAATTAAGAATACTTACTTAAAGCTTTCCAATTTTGGAAATTTTCATAGCAAAGAAATAAAAAAAAGAATTCAAGTTTTAAAAATGATTCAAGAAAATATTTTTTTTAATATTTATAAAAAATTGAACTTTCAAAATTTAAATTAAATTAGCCAAAATTTTAAGAATATTGTTTTTTTTTGTCTTTGTTACAGATAACGTAGCTGGCTTGATTCTACATATAAAAATTTGAAAAAAAACCATGGATTTTTTATTGAATACAAACATTTGAAAAAAAAATTGATAAAAATAATATTTTATGAATACATTTATAAAAGATTGTAGATATCAATTATATTTTAAGTTTTAAAAATTTTAGAAATGTTGAATTTTTAATCCTTTGGATTTTTTAAATTTTTCATTTTTTTATATACATTTTTTTTCTTATTTGAAGAAGTTATAAAATTTGCAAAATATTTCAAAATTTAAAATTTTAATGTAGAATTAGGGTTTCTTACCCCATTCCCGACCAAACATGCATGCGACTGCATTATTTAATTGACATTTATGACAGGAAGCAAATTTTTCTGAATTTTGGGCACCTGCAATAGGGTTCACTTCTGCTTGAAAAATAGCTATTCTTGCTGAACATCGTTTAAAAAGCTTCTATTTGATTTTAATTAACGAGGTGCAGTACTCATTTCAGTCACAGCGATTGCATTTCCGGCATTCCCGGGTTAAGCAAAATTTAACTCAATCTCTCAACATTTTACTCTCATTCTCTCTCGGGACGGTAGAAAATGCGCCGTAAACAAAAATATGCACGTTCTACGAGATGGTATTATTTATAATAACTTTTTTTAGTTGAAAGGATTCATTCACTCATCCAAATTTCTTTCAAATACTTAAAAACTATATTTTTTCACTTCTTGAAATCAAGAGCATTATAAATAACATAATAGCGTCAACGTATCAGACAGTTTTCCTATTAACGATTAAGGATTTTTTTTTCATACTAAAAGAGGCTCCTGGCCTTTTGACAGTTCTTAGGCCGAGATAAATTTTTGTGCGATTTGAGGATGCATTTCTAAATTTATTCTAATATGTTTATATAAGTTCTGGTAAAATGAACAAATAGGAAAGATTGAAGTGCGTTAGTTTAGCAACAGCTTCAAGCAATGATTGTATCGAGAACTGTGACGATTTTCAGGTAGGTGTTTATATGATGATACCGTTTTGTAAAAGTGGGAAGACTCACTCCGGCTCAGTAGTGTTGCAACGAAGAGCAAATACTCTGAATCTACATTTTTATTTCTTATAAATGGATCAATTAGGAGTCAAATGAATGGTTGAAAGATATTGAGTATTATGCGAAATAAATGGGAGACTTTTTTTAAATTGTCAATCATAAACCTACGGCTTCCAAACAGTATAAATCCTTAATTTTCTGTGCAGTGAGCCGGGAATCGGGTTCATAGGCCCAAGTAGTGATTTACCCTATTATAAATTATATTCTTCCAACGATTTTCTGATTCTTGAATTTTGAAGCACTCGAGAATGTACGCTGTTGTGTTTTGTACAACAATAACGTTAAACCATTGCTTGCAGTACACAACCCGAGGAAGCCAACATGAGCGTTCCAGGACAGTACGTGCTAACCGATTGAAAGTATTTTTTTTAATCTGGAAAATTAAACAGCTAACAACTAAAAAATTAGTTTTTGTAAAACTTTAGGATCTTAAAAAAACAATGTTTCTGTCATTTTCAAGATTTGTGGATGTTCAACATTTTTTAATATTTAAAATAATTTAAAAAAAACGTCAATTTTGCGCAACGTATTTATGCTTAACGTCGCGGACCCCAACTGGGGTTGTTTTTGATAAGCAATCAGTGATGCAGCATGAAAAGTATTTTGTTATATGACATGATATCACTGACATTATCATGGATATTATTTATATTATTCGTCGCTTCCTTTTAAACATTTCAACTTCTTAAAAAATCACGTTTATTAACAAAACGTGTATAAACCAGAACTGTGCGAGTCCCGGAGCTTATCCCTACCTTTAACTTTTAACTTTGTTATCGTTAAATATGCCCACAATTAAGAAATAACTAATTGCCTATCGTCTTGATTGGATTGGATGTAAAGCCTAACGCCTTTTCTCCGCATAATTCCTCAAATACTTACTTACCTCAAGTAAACACAATAAAAAATCCGACATTCTTAAACGAAAATGGAACATACCTGGCATAACCAACTACAGTGCGCTCGTTTATGCACGATGCTGTAGGCAGCGAGAGAGATAGAGTTAACGTGAGCGTCCGACTAATAAAAACCCTTCAGACTGTGATAACTAATTTACGAGAGCTTATCGGATCTGCGAAAGGTTAAACATCACTTGGACAAAGTGATACGCGTTAGGGAAAAGTTGTGCTACCAAAGAAAGGAAGAAAAAAAGAAAACCATCCGAAAATAAAGTGTTCTGCGAACGATATCCAATACCGATGCGCTCTGTAATGTTATGATCCGAAAAGCGAACGAGGCGAGAAAGATCAGAATAAGTAACAACACCCAACTTCCACCGTTTCGCGAAAACTTTCATTTTGTCTTTGGGTTTCCTGATTTTCCTTCATGCCGTTTGGTTTCGTTGCTTGCGAGTGGCTTAGTATCGTTTTGGTAAATATCATAAATTTCCCTCAGGGTGACGTGGTAATCCGAAACATCTCAATCAGCGGAGAGCGGGCGAACAGAAAAGGATAAACTTTGATTGCATTGCGAATCGATGCTTCAACAAACATGCTTATTTAATTTAGCGTGAAATTCTCCGGCTAGGGTCCTCCAGGGAGAAATCATTCTTTATTTGGATCGCTTTCCGCCCACGTTGGACACTGTTAACGACACTCTTTGAAAGTCACACGTTCGCTACATCCGGCGTTCGGTCTGAATAGGCACTGGCCGTAATTGCGATTTCATGATGGGATTATAGAAAAGTGCTGATTCCCATTGTGGGAAATATTGAATTTTCTAAAAGGCCAATCAGAGCGCATTTCTCTATCGGTTCCGGATGGTACTTGCAATATTCATCGTTTCGCTTTTCTCGTGCCGGCTGAGGTATCTTGTTTCATGCCATTAATTATGAAGAGTACTGTGGTAGTAAAACAGAAGCGACTGAATGAATAATCAAAAACTGGTTTAAACATATAGGAATGCTCGAACGGATTGTGTACAACAGATCAAAATATTGAAGGTCATAGGACAAATCATTTGTGAAAGCTTCACCAAAGCGTCAAAGGGTCACCATCTGTAGTTGCTTGAGTCTATTTCACGGAGTCTAATAGACTATTTCCCATCTCTGTTTTGCCCATTTTCTATTCCCTTGTGATAGGCCCAAAAATCAAAACGGCTGGCCGAAGTCCAAATTGAATATTCAACTAGTAAACACACATCCCCACTGTCTTAGTCCATTGTTGTTCTTCATATAAAGATTCCATTTATCCACAGTTTGACGAGTCAATTCAAACATTATCAGGTCAGATTGGATTGATTGGTCCCATCTAACAGTCCAAAGACACCTTTCACTAATTAAAATTTCTTAGAAACGATTTTGCAATAAACTTAACCTTATTGTGTGTGTGTGTGTGTCCAAACTAACCCCCACTGTCTGGCAGTGATGTTATGGAAGAAAGCTGTCTGTTTTACGAAGTTTTACAGTCAGATTTAATCCGGGAATTAAAAAGTGCTAGCTCTGTTGCAGCGCCAGTGACCTGTTTCAGACTGCCTGGTATTTCATGACCAGTCTGAGGTCACTTTTGCTTACAATAAGCCCCGCCTGTTCATGCTATCATTATCAAATGGATAATGGATCCATAAACAAACTTCCGGATTCTGTAATCCAGCGCGTATTTAGTTTGAAAATTACAATCATATTGAAACACCTTATTATTTTTTACATTGGAATAGTAGTTAATCCATATTGGAACAATCTCACCAAATTTATCCGCTTTTGTAAAATTGTGCATCTACGGTGAACAATTAGCTGGCTCTGGATCTGTATTACACGCTTGATCCGTGTTGCGCCTGCGGTTCCTGATTTTATAAGCAGGAATCATCACACACACACATTCCACTAAAGCAGCATACCACAATCAATAAGGCACATTCTTCAAATCTATTTTTATTTATAATAACATAAACAATCGTAAAACATCACTCATATACTAATTGGCGTTTATGAAAAATTTCTAAGAGTCTCATTTTGCAATAAACTTAACCTTATTATCACTTAAATATCGCGGTCGTCAACATCACTAGTTAACGATGGCACTTTGACAGAAACAGAGGGAAAGGAAAAACGAAATCTGCTAGAGGGTTTAATATCTTTTTGGGGCTCAGAAGCTCGGGAAGTTGTTTATCACAACAAAGGGCGTATACCGTTGTGCCTAAAATTTTGAGCATGACTTATATTCCGAACCGCCAGTGTGCGCTCTAAACAAAACTATTTTTTTATCGGTTTTCCGTACTGAGGATCAAGATTACGAAAGCAGAAAATTACACGGTTAAAGTCAATATAAAACAAAGTTGGTATTTGTACGACCACTCAAAAATGTACAGCCTAATTTTTACTAAGTTGTATTCGTTTTCTTCTTTTGTTTACGAGGAGCAAACGTTATGATGAAACTGGAAAACTTTGAAAATCAAAACTCAATCTTTTTTCGTACAATTTGCATGAAACTTTTAAATTTTGATCTTCTTCTTATATACATATCAACAAAGTTGGCATTTGTATGACCGCGCATCACTTAAGAATAGACATCCCAATTTTTGCAAATTTTTATTTGTTTCTTTGGAAATCTCCCACCGGATAGCCATTCAGCAGCTATCCTAGAGCCAATCTCAATCACACTTTCTACGTTCATAGGATCCAATATGTTTCGCAAGAGATGGATTGCTAATAACCCAGCGATTAGACTAAAGTCAAGCAGTGTCCAATTAGACCCTTGGTACCGTTTACTTTGGAATCCCGTAGCCCGATTACTCCTCAGATTCAGGTAGAGCTCGATTCTAAGCCGACTTATGGGACTTAACTTATGTTATTGAAAACCCTTCCGCATGGAGACGGAAGGGGTAGCTACGCTGTTTTACTCCTACTGTTAAACTGTTAATCTCTACTGTTCATGAACTTATAAATGACATAAGGAGATATTCAAATTCTCTGCTAGTATGAATATCCTGGAGGAACTCTCAAATTAATTACCGAATGAAATTCTGGAGTAAATTCTGAGTGAAGTCCAGAAAAAAATCTAATACAATTCCGCGGAAAAATTCCCGGAGAAATTCATGAAGGAATTCCTGCAAAAATACCTGGAAGAATTTCCGGGGAAAAACTTGGACGAATTGAGAAGCTTAACTTTTCAAAGGATTTATAACATTTTTTCTTTAATTAATTTGAGTACTGCAGTCACAAGCTTTCATATTGATTGCGCTATTCAAATTAATTCATGAAAAAAATGTTACTTAGGACCTTTCGAAAAGTATAGCGAGAATTCCTGGATAAACTCCTAAAGAAATTTCTAATGGAATTCTTGAAGAATATTCTAAAGTAATTGCGGAAAGAATTCCAGAATGAAATCCAAGAGGATTTCGCTACTGAAATTATGGAGAGTATTCCCGGAAAAATCCTGGAAGTCATCCAGAAGGAATTAATGGAAGAGTTCCGGGAGGTGTGCCCGGAGAAGTTCCTAGAAGAATTTTCGAAGGAATTTCTTGAAGATTTACAAGTGAAATTATGGAGTGAAATTGGAGGATTTCCGTCATAAATTTCTGAAGAGACTTCTGGTGGCATTTTGGGAGGAAATTCCGTATGTATTCTTGATGGAACTCTCGAATGCATTCCTGTATTAAATGCCGAGGATTTTTCTGGAAGTGTCTAGAACTAAACCTTGGAGAGAAGTACAATTACATGAGAAGTATTTTCAGAGGAATTTGTGGATAACTTTCCGGAGCAATTTAGAAGTTCCCAGGGAAGCTTCTAGAAGGATTTCAAGAAGAATTCTTGAGCCCGAAATGTTTCGAGCTGTTTTGAACTTTCATATATTATAGATCCTGGATACCCTAATAAGTTTTTGGAAATATTTTGAATTTGAACCATCTATTTCAGAATATGATTGGATCGAAAAGTGCCCATGTTTAAGGGAATTCATTTCAGTACCCGTTCAATCTTTCCACCATGATGAATGATCATCCCACTTGAAAATGATTTGAAATAATGGGAAAGCGTGGAGATCGGAAAACAATCTTATAGTTTGGAGTAGAAAATCGAACTCTGGATCAGTGTTGTGGTGAATCATTTGCTGAGGATAATTATTGCAATTTTTATTTAAGAATTTTTAGATGATAAAAGAAGGTCGGTTGTCGCCGGCGATTACTTTAATTTTGTTTTAATCAAACCTTGAATCAAACTATAATAGTCACAATATTATCGTTCAAATATAAACCTTACAGATCAAGATACGATTTCTAAACGATTCCTACTCGCTTTGGAGTACAGGGCTGCCGTAATCTGACAAAGTGACGTATACGCCATTTTCCAAAAATGGTGTTAACGAGTACACGCAAAAAAAAGCGTTCATGAATTCGTTAACTAACGAGTTCACGGTGTATTTTTTCGGGAACAACAGTCACGGATTCGGGAACAGTCACCTATTTTGTAACGTTCTGGAAAACGTGACTGGTGTTCCCGAATTTATGAATTAAATCACGGTGTATTTTTGCTGGTTCACGAATTTGGGAACGCTTTTTTTTTGCGTGTAGTATTCATCATACTCATCACTGTAATGGTGTAAGGTGTCTTAAATAAAATTAAAAAAATGATTATCCGGAGTCATATTTTTACCCATCATACAAAGACAAAAATATTAGCCGTGTTTGGCACAACATAACACAAAATCAAGGCAAACGCAGCCGTAACACACCCAATATGTGCTAGACTTTATTAAAAAGCCAGATTTCTCAGGGATCCAAAACCAAACATTCTTAAAATGGCAAATTTATGAACTTTATTTCAAAGCACCGAGATTTTTTAGGAACATTTGTAAGCTTATTCTGAGTACGGTATTGGTATTGTGACTTATGCCACCAAATGGTCCTCCGGAATATTTATATGAATAAAATGGCTATTCTCCAAAGGTGGGCATTGTATGAATTACAACACCAGCTCCATACAGTAAGAAAAACTGTGGTTGTGCTCACGATAAAATGGATGTTTCGGATTTTCTAAAGGATCACTCAGTGGCCAAGGTGATCCATGTATAAACCGCAATATAAACCATACTCAGAATGTCGGTCAATTATCCGGTGAAAATGTTTTTCGATAGCAATCCGACGGGAACAATAAAACGAGGTGCACAGCGAGCAAGGTGGAATGAATCCGTGGAAGACGATTTGTGGAGATTATTGGAGACGGATGTTATGTACTGCAGAGCCCACACTGGCCTTAGTTTGAATAAATGAAATAAAATAGTTTCCATTCTAATAATGTCATCGCCATTGGTGCTCTGTGATGGTATTTAATAATTTGTAATTTTCCGGATGATTCGGATCTTCCGGAGGGTCACAGTAAACATGTTTAAGCCACAACAACATCAAATCCATACTCAGAATATGAAAACAAATACATTTTAAAAATCCTGGTGCTTTTTTGATGAAATTCGCAGATTTGCCATTTTGTAGGATCGTTCAGATCTTCCTCCAACAGCTTATGGTATCATGCCGCCGACATTTTTGCGATGGGCCGCCGTTTAAAAATTATCACGCCGCTGAATTACAATTTTCCACGCCGATTAAAATTTGCAGTGAAATTTCCCGATTTATATTCTCAGAACAAAATTGGAATTCCAGAGGATTTCTTTTGAAAATTTCATACAATTTTCCGTTAAGTTTTCGAAAAAGCTTTCCATAAAAACTTGAAACAACTTTCAGATGAGATTCCGAAGAATTTTTCGTCCAAATCTAAATAATATATCCGTGCAAATTTTGACCAACTTCTTGTGGAAAGGCTAAGGAATTTTCTTTGGAAAGTTTATTAAATTTTCTATGGAAATTCTCAAATTCACTTTAAAATTAAATTTTTTGACGGGGAAGGGTCGTTTGGTTGAAGGCCACAAGGCCCAAAGCTGTTCGACCGAACATGATATTAGGCTGAACAAATCATTTGATCGAAACTCGTCTGATCGAAAATCATTTGGTTGAAATAGTCATATGGCCAATAATGTCATTGGGCAGAACAGGTCATTTTGCCGAAAAAGTAGTCTGGTGCAATAGGTCATTTAGCCGAAAATGCCGTTTGAATGAAATGGTGGTTTGGCAAAAAGGGTAATTTGGCCGAAAATGTTATTTGAACGAAAAGGTTAAACGACCGAAAGTGTAGTTTGACCAAACTGCTCATATTGCCGAAAATTCATTTGGCCGAATAGTTCATCTGGCCCAAAAAGGCCGCTTGGTCGAAATGCTCATTTAGCAGAAAGAGCCATTTAGCCGAACGAGGTGACATTTTTGTCGATATGATAGTGACATTTTCGGCCAAACGCCATTTTCTAACAAATCTGTTGGGGAAAACAACTTCTTCGACCGAATTATTAGTTCGACCGTATGACCACTTCGCCCGTATGTCGCTTTAAGCCAAATGACATTTCGGCCAAACCGTTTTCGACCTTATAACCGTTTCACCCAAAACGTCCAAGTGGCATTGGAAAAACGGATTTCCACCGAATGACTTTCGGAAGCCCACAAACCCATCTGGCCGACATTTTTGGCCGTATGACTTGTTCAGCATATGACGTTTTCGGCCAAACAACCCTTCCTGCCAAACTACCTCTTCTTCTTCTTCTTCTTATTGGCATTACATCCCCACACTGTGTTCATTAAGCACTTGCACAATTTCCAATCCGAAAATTTGCTTATACCGGCACCGGGAATCGAACCCAATCACTCTCAGCAAGGATTGAACTTATCATTTCATTATCATTTAGTATTCAGCCAATAACTCATTCCAGAGGCGGAATTTCGAAAAGTGTTGTATGGCGGACTTCTAGCGCTGATTCCCCTCTACAACTTTGTCTAAGGGTACATTGCTCTATGTCTAATATTCAACGCGGGAAACGCTAGTATCATTTTATATACTAAATGATAATAACACTTATTATCATTTAGTATATTGAGTGTTCCTAGCGTTTCACGCTGTTAATATTAGACATAGAGCAATGTACCCTAAGACAAAGTTGTAGAGGGGAATCAGCGCTAGAAGTCCGCCATACAACACTTTTCAGAACTCCGCCTCTGGAATGATTTATTGGCTGAGTCAGTGTTGGGAAATGTACAGTAAAACACTGTGATTATGCGAATGTTTACATTTTATCCGGTCAAATTTCACGCACCGCACAAACCGAAACAGTTTTCAAAAAAAATGTACGCCTCATTGTGACATTTTTTTTGCTGATGAGGCAAACTGTTTATTTGCTGCTGCCTGCTGCTGCGTGAGAGTCGAGCCGTCGGTGCGGTCAGCATTTGCATGAGATTTCTTGTTTCGGTTCGTGCACAGCGCAAACAGAACAGAATCGAGTCAAATTGCCTGTGGCGCAAAGCCTAGAAAGAATGCTAGCCGTTGGTACTAATTCATTAGTTCTAGCCTCTAAAATGAGCAAGGAGTAATAAAATAATCATTTACCACCAAAAACGGTCATACGTTGTGGAATGAGCGTACAGAAACATTAATTGAGGGAGAGAAAATATTAAAATCATGTGCTGACTGTCGTCTGCTTGGTCATGGCTGCTGCTGCGGCTGCCGTGGTTTTGTTTTTCTTTGACTGTGTGGCAGAACGAATGATAAAAAGAAATGTCAACCGTTCCCATCCCTGGGCTGAATACTAAATGATAATGAAATGATAAGTTCAATCCCTGCTCTCAGCATGGTCTTGCTTTGTAGCCACGCGTCTTACCGCAGGGAGGCCCCAGGGAGGCTAAGGAGGGCCCCTAACTACCTTTTCGCCCAAATGAAATTTTCGACCACGACTTATTGTCCAAACGATTATTTTGGGAAACAACCTGCTAGGGTAAATGACATTTTCAGCCATGTTACCAGTTCATGCGTACCGCCAGACCATTTTCTACCAAAAAACCGTTTCGGCCAAATGGAGTTCGGCTACATGGCTTTCGGCCAAATGGTTTTTGGGCAAATAGCGCTCCACCGAATGACTTTCGACCAAACGTGAAACTCCTGACGAATTTTCTCCAAAGAATTTCTTGTTGAAATCTACGCTTTGAACAATTTTTCGCGGAGTCTCAATTCCTGGGGAATTCTCATAGATCTACCACGCTATTTGGACCTAAGCACTGGCGAAGTTAAGCTGGGGCCAAATTGAAAATTTTCCCAAAAATTTAAGTATTTTTCCAAAACAAATAAAAACAGATTTTCCACAAATTTTTATTAATCCCGTAGAAACTTTCGAACCATGCTTGGAGGAATTTATGAAGGAATTCCTGGATAAATTCCTGCAGGAATTTTCCAAAGAAATCTCGAAAGAGTTCATTGAGAAATCTAGGAATTTCTTCGGTAGTTTCAATTGGTATTTGTCCAGAAATTCTATTGGGAATTCCTTCGAAATTTACTTTAAAAAATATCCTCGGAAATTTCCTTAGCAAATCTTTTAGAATTAATTTCGGAAATTACTTTAGCTATTCCGTTGAAAGTTCGTTTTCGAATGCGGATTTTTTTTTTCAAAAATTTGTTCAGAATCTTTTCCAGTAACTTTCTCAAGGGATTCCTTTGAACATTTCTCTAGACCTAAAAATTTCTTCGAAAATTCCTTTTTTTAGCTTCTTCAGAAGTTCTTTCTAGAGTTCCTCCAGAAAATTCTTCAAAGATTCAAAAGAGAAGTATTATTCGGATTTCCCTACAGGAATTCCTTTTGTAAAACCATACAAAACTCCTTAAAGAGCTCTTTCCGGAACCCCTGCAAGAAATTCTTTCAGATATTTTGTTGTTTAAAATATTCATTATGATTTTCTTGGACCTCGCACGCCTCTTGGAGTTATATTAGATTCTAAATAAAACTTAAATGAACACAACGGATTCATTTCCAGAATTTGTCAATCTTTTCGGAACACTTACTGTCTGCGTTTTTTGTATTGTTCCTTAGTCCGTTCTATTCTCGAATTTTCGTCTGTTGTTTAGTCTCCATTCTATTCAACTTGAATTTCTCGCATTGAAACGGTACAGCGCCGTTTCATTCGCCGAGCTTTGTCCCATCTACCAAAACAACCCGACGAGCCTTCCACCGTATGAAAATCGCTGTCTCCTTGTTAATCTCGAAACATTATTATCTACTCTACGAAAAATTCATGACATGTTCGCAGCAAAAAATTTACTTGGAGAACGAATTACGGGTTAAATGATCCTATACGAATTTGTGAGATATTTAATAGCTATTCTATTAACTTCAATTAAGCTCCTCTGACGGAATCCAAGTTTCAAAGTGCTCGCGCTTTCGGGGGCACACCACTCGATTCAGAGGCGGCCCACAACTGTCATTTTTGTTTATTTAGCTTTGCTGCGTCGCAGCATGCGTGAAATAATAAAAATGACAGTTGTACGTTGCTTCCGTATCGAGTGGTGTGCCCCCGAAAACGCGAGCACTTTTAAACTTGGATTCCGTCAGGAGTGACCTTAAGCAGATATTAGCTCGACGTTTAACGATAAAATTAGGAATATTTAGTATACGTTCAATTAAACCTAATTGTTCGTTGGAAGTTTAATTGTTGTATTGTTTATCTGAAAGACGCAGGTTTTTTTTCTACTGGTTATAAGCTGGTATTTCCTGCCACATTGAACAGATTATAAAGCAGCAATAAAGAAACCTTCCTACGCTTACGTTTCAGCTTTCAACTTTCGGAATTTCAAAATTAAAATTTCCGAAGGAATTCTTGAAGGATTTTCCGACGGCCTATCTAATGGCCTAAAGGAGTTTCTGGATGCGTCGCTTGAAGATTTTCCGAAGGAATGTTCGAAGAAAATTCTGAAGGACTTTTCGAAGAAATTTCTGAAACATTTTTCCTAGGTAATTTCGAAGGAATTTCTAAAAGAATTTCCAAAGAAATTCCTAAAACAATTCGTGAAGGAATTTCCAAGGGAATTTTAGAGTCAATTTCCTGGAGGATTTTCCTACGAAATTTTCAAACAAGTTTGAGTGTAAATTCCTGAAGGAATTTCTGAAGTAGTTCTTGGAGGAGGTTCTAAAGGAATTCCTGGAAGTGCTTCCTGGAATTTTCGAAGTATTATCTGGAAAAAATCCAAATGAATTTCTGGAATTCCTGAAGTGATTTTCGGAGGATTATTTGAAGGAATCCCTAGAAGAGATTCCAAACGAATTCTTGAAGAAATTCAATAATGCCGGAATTTCGTTCATAAGTTCCCTGTGGCAATTTATTTAGGAATTCGTTGGTAAATTCCCAGAATTTCATCCAAGGGTTTTTGAATTGGAGGAAATTCTGTATGAACAAATGGATTTTCGAATAAATTGAATTATCGATGGAGTATTTTCCGTACGAAATCTTTTAGGAAATTTTGAAAGTATTTTGCGGAGGTATACATAAATAATTCTGGGAAGAATTTCTAAAGAATTTCTGCATTTGTGAAGATACTCCTAGGGGAATTTGAGAATGAATTCTTCTTTGGCATTACATCCCCACACTGGGACAGAGCCGCCTCGCAGCTTAGTGTTCATTAAGCACTTCCACAGTTATTAACTGCGAGGTTTCTTAGCCAGGTTACCATTTTTGCATTCGTATATCATGAGGCTAACACGATGGTACTTTTATGCCCAGGGAAGTCGAGACAATTTCCAATCCGAAAATTGCCTAGACCGGCACCGGGAATCGAACCCAGCCACCCTCAGCATGGTCTTGCTTTGTAGCCGCGCGTTTTACCGCACGGCTAAGGAGGCCCCAAATAACTCTGAGAAGAATTTCTAAAGAATTTCTGCATTTGTGAAGATACTCCTAGGGGAGTTTGACAATGAATTACGGGACGAAAATAGTATTTACAAAAAAAATGGTTGTTATTACCAAAATTCTGGCGCCGCTAGTGGGCCTTAGACACATAATATTTGACTGACATAGCTATAAAAATTGCTATCCGTTCTCGCTATCAGAATCAATTGTATACAGAATCCATTGTTACTATCTATAGGAGCGCGAGAAACTTTCTGGAAAGGCTGCAACATGTTCCATGGAAACCAAAGGTCCTGTCCCACAAAACATGACATGCATTTGTATCTCGCTCATTCTGGCTACTGGTGAAACTTTTCAACCCAACTCGAAAAATCAATGACACTGAAAATGTGGTTTACCGAAACTTATGTGGGCCATCAACAGCATAAATCAGTTTGAATTTAATTTTTTCGCCACACCGCCACGCCGCGTGAAAGACAGTTATGGTTTACGATAAGTGTCGGTGGCAGTAGTACATACCTAGTAGTGGTCAGTCAGATTGAAACCGATAGCTGGAGAACCCAACTCGACGTACCTATTATGAATGTGTGCTTTGGACAGCGTCCAACATCACACAGTGGCGCACGGATTGTGAACCCACCAATCTACAGTTGAGTTTAAAATTTAAGAGCAATTTAGAATATGTTCTCAGTATACCAATCAACATCTGAAGTTTTGAAGCAACAACACCGTGCAGGTGATAATTGTTTTTATTTTTTTAATATAAGTTTTTGCGAAAAAAGTGATAATGCAAATTGTTGCCTATATAAGTATAGTAGGTATAGATTTTCAAAAAAAAGCTAAGCTGATTATAAAAGATTAAAAAAGTTTTGTTTATTCGTAATCCAGTGTAAAGCTTCGCGGCATTGCGCTACCGATCCCATCCCACAGAAGCACTGTCCGCTGGAACAAGTGAGCACTTTTTTGTTTGTTCCAACGGATGCAGAAGATAGGCACTTTCGATTGGGAGAAAATCATTCTTTTCCTATTTGGCCGCCATACGGTTATGTGAGGAAAAATATGACTGCGGTGTGCAGATTGTGTTCTCTGGTGTAGCAAATTGAGAGGATTTCCAGTTTATCGAACGATAACTAAGGCAGCTCCGTACGGTCGCAAAAACAAAACCAGCACAATCTCTGTCTACTTACTTGTATGAGGGTTCAACAAGTGCATGGCTCAAGCTAACTGTGATTAGACGGTGGCGGATGGAAAAAGCAACGCTTGGAATATTTTTTATAAAAAAATAGTTTCCATAGAATAAACTGCTCTTTTCTTAAAATATCGGTAAAAAGACAAATCTAAAATTTTTGTATATTCCACGATTTATACAGATTTTGTTTGCTCTTATACAGAATTGCAAGGTTGGGTGTGGTTAATATTACTAATCCTGCTGCTTTGGGCCCGTATTTTGTCGATTTACAATAAAATCGTAATTAATATGATTGTTTGATTACGATCTGCACACTTCAACAAACCAAGCAGAGCAGCGTGTGTGTTGATATTCATTTGCATTATTTTTTCTCTCATTTTTTACGCGTACTGGTTGCGTTTTATTCGTACCATTTGGCGCGTTGTTAATCAATTTTGATTCAAATTTGGATGTTTGTGCCGTTCTTTCTTATTTGTATATTATTAAGATCGCTTTGCACTTTGGTATTTCTGGCACTTGGATTTATTGGAATATTGAGTACATCCACAAAAAAAAAACGAAAAAAAATCGGGTGGTACTGAAAAAGTTCTGGAAATTGATATGGAAAGAGATATTAATAAAATCTGTTTGATGTTCCTATCGACTCTTGAGTCGGAAGAAAAACTGAGGCTTTCAGGATGATTAACTGCTTTGTTCCCTGAAAGAAAATCAAATATCGATTCTTCATTTTAGGACCCAAATCGAGATTTGGATAGGAAGAGTGGAATCGCCAACTTCCTATTGTCAACATCTCGTGGTCTTACACACTTGTGATTGAAAGACGTGTACAATAATATACCATAAAGTCAATGCTGCATCATATTTATCACAACCGTCAAGAATGTCAGCGCAGTCCAATGTATCATAGAACTCAACAATGCTATGATGATCGGCGTTACGAAAATTGTAGATAACGGGCTTGATCGATGCAGCAACATTGGATCACGTGTTGTTCAGCTTGAGTACGAAAGATGGTGGTTTACATAGGCGTGGCCACATTCCGGGACGTGAGTAGGACAAGAACTGGATTATCAAATCTATAGATTACTTTTATGGAATTTCAACTTTCCGAAAATCCTCTCAGATTTCAAGAGATTTGTTTGGACATCTTCAGATAAGTTATAAATGAATATTAGGGCAATCACTAGATTCCAAGTGTTTTACAAATTTCCATAAGTGATTCTGGATTCCTGTAAATTTTATAAAATATTGGATGATTTCTAGCAATTATCATCAATTTCTAGGAATTTGAACCTTTAGAGATCTTCAAAAATTTCACTACGATCTTATATTATAAGCTTATGATCGTCCAAGAATCTTTAAGGATGTTCAGTAATATTTACGGGTTACCCAAATCTCAAGAACAATGTTACTCCGAATTTCAGACTTTTTTCTTTCTAACTTCTAAGATTTCATGCAAAAGTAGGTATATTTGTCTTTCCTACAATCTGTTAAACTCTTAACCCTTAGAAGCTTTCAGAATTCCTCTTCTTATAGGCTTGCTACAAGAATCCAAATATGCTACAATCATCATAAACTGCTTCATATTCGCATATTTCTGCGATTGTTCTCTCATATCCTTGTTTAGTTTCTCAACTTTTGGATGAGTTGAGCAATCTAGTGACTACCGCTTCTGCCTTATAGACAGGAGGTCTGGCATAGACTACACAACTTTTCGAAGTGTATCCTTGATCTATATTTCTGTTCATCTACCTTACCGAGTTAACGAAATCTCCTTTCCGTGGTATTGTTGGGATGCAGAGGTTCTCTCGGTCTCTAGTAGCAGCAATAACTACACATTAACATTTCTCTTCTTTCACAACTGACTGGAGCCGTAGGTAGTAAATACCAACCTTTATTCATATTGACAAGTCTTAGCTAAGTTAAACTAAGCTATGTATATCCTTGTCCAACTTTTGATTAATTCACAATCAGCTTGCCAATTCTTATACATTTTCAGAAATTCTCTGAGCCTCCCTAAACTGAAGAAATAATTACGTACTTCCAGAAAGGATTTAACAATTTTATGGTAGAGCATATTCTATTAGAAACCTCAAGACTTCAATACATCATTAAGCTCTTTTTGGAATGAAAATAATTCCTCTTAGCACTGAGAAGCCTTCCGGAATAGATTTCTCCTTTACAATCCCTGGAAACCTTCACGATTGTCAGTTTAACCTCTGATAAACTTTCAAACCTCTGATTAACTTTGAAACGTTTTAATGATATTTTTGTGGATCTAGAAATTGAAATAGTATTGATGGTATAAGATCTTTTAATTATCCATATGTTATGTTCTTACCATAATCATGGGTAGGACAATGCTTCGACTGTCCTACCCAGCTATTTTTATACGTAGGACTTGTCCAACTTGAATTAGTGTCTCGTCGCGAACACGATCTTAAGAAGTATAGTCCGCACAGGAACACCATGCGACGGGAAAACTGGAGTCGTTGCCGATAACTCTTGCCTAACGTTATTTTTTCAACACGATAAAAACATTTCCTTCAATTAATTTGCAACTGTTCATAGGGCAACGGTCGCAGCAAAAAAGCATAGATAAGATGGATGACTCTCATCCCCCATGTAATTCGTTGGATTCTGTTTCTGTTACTTTTCCTGTTTTGTTAATGTTATTCAAGGCTTGATTCGGGGGGAAGGGGCCATGGCCCCGGCCCCCCACAAACCTTATACACCAAAATCAACGTTTTTCGTACATTGAGCGCCGCCAAAAACGGTCGGCCCATGGGCCCCTTCTGGCAAAGTCCGGCCCTTAGGCCCCTTCCGACAAAGTCCGGCCCTTGGGCCCCTTCCGACAAAGTCTGGCCCTGATCATTATATTGTCGATAAACATTTTCGAAAGCAAAAAAAAAACAACCATGAAAATTGTTGTTTTTAAAGACACTATAAACAACAACAGGAAATGTTCCAATTAGAATTCTTAATTTACTGTCTGCGTCATTCCAATCAAGCAAGAGACTTGTCATTCCAAAAAAATTGCACGTAACATTTGGTGAGGGCTATTTCAATTATCATAAATATACATGTTTCAATTTTTTTGGCGGGACGCCAAAATCGTCATCGGTGACATGAACGCACAGGTAGGAAGGGAGGAAATGTATAGACCGGTCATCGGACCAGAGAGTCTGCACACCGTATCGAATGACAACGGCCAACGATGCATAAACTTCGCAGCCTCCCGCGGAATGGTAGTTCGAAGCACCGTCTTTTCCCGCAAACATATCCACAAGGCCACATGGAAATCACCTAACCAAGAAACGGAAAACCAAATCGACCACGTTCTAATCGACGGTAAATTCTTCTCCGACATCACGTACGACCGCACTTACCGTAGTGGGAATATTGAATCCGAACACTACCTCGTTGCAGTATGCCTGCGCTCAAAACTCTCGACGGTGTACAACACGCGTCGAAGTCGGACGCCACGGCTTAACATTGGGCGGCTACAAGACGGTAGACTAGCCCAAGAATACGCGCAGCAGCTGGAAGTGGCACTCCCAACGGAAGAGCAGCTAAGCGCAGCGTCCCTTGAAGATGGCTGGAGAGATATTCGATCCGCTATTGGAGGCACCGCAACCGCTGCACTTGGCACGGTGCCCCCGGATCAGAGAAACGACTGGTATGACAGCGAATGTGAACAGTTAGTGGAAGAGAAGAATACAGCATGGGCGAGATTTCTGCAACACCGCACGAGGGCGAACGAGGCACGATATAAACAGGCGCGGAACAGACAAAACTCGACTTTCCGAAGGAGTCAACAGGAACGTGAAGAGACGGAGCAACTGTACCGCGCTAATAACACACGAAAGTTCTATGAGAAGTTGAACCGTTCACGTAAGGGCCACGTGCCACAGCCTGAAATGTGTAAGGACATAAACGGGAACCTTCTTACCAACGAGCGTGAGGTGATCCAAAGGTGGCGGCAGCACTACGAAGAGCACCTGAATGGTGATTTGGCAGACGAAGATGGCGGTATGGTGATGGACCTGGGAGAACGCGCGCAAGACATAATTTTACCGGCTCCGGATCTCCAGGAAATCCAGGAGGAGATTGGCCGGCTGAAGAACAACAAAGCCCCTGGAGAGCTATTTAAACACGGTGGTGAGGCACTGGCTAGAGCGCTGCACTGGGTCATTACCAAGATTTGGGAGGAGGAAGTTTTGCCGCAGGAGTGGATGGAAGGTGTCGTATGTCCCATCTACAAAAAGTGCGATAAGCTGGATTGTAGCAACTACCGCGCAATCACATTGCTGAACGCCGCCTACAAGGTACTCGAGGTAGGTATGCCGTCGACTAGCACCAATTGCAAGGGAGTTCATGGGACAGTAACAGGCGGGTTTTATGGGTGAATGCTCCACCATGGACCAGGTGTTCGCCATTCGCCAAGTACTGCAGAAATGCCGCGAATACAACGTGCCCACTACACCTCTTCATGTTTTGACAAAGTATCGAAAATTCAACCGGTCAGCCCAGAATCACAATTCTTATGCTAAAATAAGCCTCCTGTCAAATTTTCAGCTAATTCAGATATAATTTTGAGGTGGCTCAAGTCGATTTAGTGTTTTTGAGCTATTTTCAATTTTGAAAAAAATCTAACTTGAAATATAAACGCCGAAAATTATCGCAACAACCTCTATACGAAAGCTTTTGGTGTGCTCTAAAAATCTTGTGAACATTGCGATTCGTTCCGTTCACGTTTTGACCATTTTAAAGTGATTTTTGAGCTTTTAAGTCCATAAAAACATTGTTTTCCGATATTCTACAAAATTCATGAATTTATTACAAATCAAAGCTAATTTACTATTTTATTATTTCTCCTTTTTCCCTGGATATTTGAGTAATGTAACTGCCAATGAGCGACTTACCGTTAAATTCTTAAAAATCAGAAGCTGAATCTTTGTCATAAATTTGCACGTTAAGATTTCTTCAAACAAGTTATTCGAACAAAACATAAATCCAATCATATCATATTTGATGCTTACAACAAATGACCTCCAAACTTGGTTCATTACACCATATGTCTGTATGATTTTACCACTGAGTGCATCGTAGTAACAAGTGAAATAAAAGCTTCTTTGTTCAAGATGGTAAGACCACTTGATTCGGTTTAGGGTCATTTGGCTGAATGCCGTTTAGCTGAATGACGCTTGGCCGAATGCCATTTGGCCGAAGGGGTAATTTGGCCGAACGCCAACTGGCCGAATGCCGTTTGGCGGAATAGTTGAAATTCTTCGAATGAAAAATAAACGAAGAAGAAGGAAAGAGAAAGAAGAAAGAACCATAGAAGAAGAAAGAATCAAGGAAGAAGAAAGAATCAAGAAAGAAAAAAGAAAAATAAAAGAAGTAGGAAGAATAAAGAAGAAAGAAGGAAGAAGGAAAAAGGAAGAAGGGAGAATAAAGAAGGAAGAATGAAGAAAACGGAAGAAATAAGAAGGAAGAAGGAAGAAGAAAGAAGGTAGAAGTAAGAGAGAAGAAGAAGATGTGAAAGAAGAAGAAGAGGAAGGAAAAGGAAGAAGGAAGAAAGAAGAAGGGAGAACGAAGAAAGAAGAAGGAAGAAGAAAGAATCAAGAAGGAATAAAGAAAAATAAAAGAAGTAGGAAGAATAAAGAAGAAAGAAGGAAGAAGGAAAAAGGAAGAAGGGAGAATAAAGAAGGAAGAAGGAAGAAGGAAGAAAGAAGAAGGAAGAAGGAAGAAGGAAGAAGGAAGAAGGAAGAAGGATAAAAGAAGAAGGAAGAAGGAAAAAGGAAGAAGGAAGAAAGAAGAAGGAAGAACGAAGAAGGAAGAAGGAAGAAGGAAGAAGTAAGAAGTAAGAACGAAGAAGGAAAAAGGAAGAATGAAGAAGAAAGAAAGAAGAAGGAAGAAGGAAGATGGAAGAAGGAATAAGGAAGAAGGAAGAAGGAAGAAAGGAGAAAGAAGAAGGAAGAAGGAAGAAGGAAGAGGGAAGAAGGAAGAAGGAAAACGAAGAAGGAAGAAGGAAGACGGAAGAAAGAAGAAAGATAAAAGAAGAAGGAAGAAGGAAGAAGAGTAAGAAGGAAGAAGGAAGAAGGAAGAAGGAGAAGGAAGAAGCAAGAAGGAAGAAGGAAGAAAGAAGAAGGAAGAAGGAAAAAGAAAGAAGGAAGAAGGAAGAAGGCAGATGGAAGATGGAAGAAGGAAGAAGGAAGAAAGAAGAAGGAAGAAGGAAGAAGGAAGAAGGAAGAAGTAAGAAGGAAGAAGGAAGAACGAAGAATTATGAAGGAAGAAGGAAGAAAAAAAGAGGAAGAAGGAAGAAGGAAGAAGAAAGAAGGAAAAAGGAAGAAGGAAAAGAAGGAAGAAGGAAGAAGGAAGATGGAAGAAGGAAGAAGGAAAAATGAAGAAGAAAGAAGGAAGGAGGAAGAAGGAAGAAGGAAGAAAGAAGAAGGAAGGAGGAAGAAGGAAAAAGGAAGAAGGAAGACGGAGGAAGAAGGAAGAAGAAAGAAGGAAGAATAAAGAAGGCAAAAGAAAGAAGGAAGATAGAAGAAAGAAGAAGGAAGGAGGAAGAAGGAAGAAGAAAGAAGGAAGGAGGAAGAAGGAAGAAGGAAGAAGGAAGAAGGAAGAGGGATGCAGAAGGAAGAAGGAAGAAGGAAGAAGGAAGAAGGAAGAACAAGGAACAAAGAAGAAGAAAGAAGGAAGAAAGAAGGAAGAGAAATAATGAAGAAGGAAGAAGAAAAAAGGGAGAAGGGGGAAGGAAGAAGGAACTAGAAAGAAGGAAGCTGAAAGAAGAAAGAAAGGGCAATGAAGAAGTAAAAAGGAAGGAAAAAGAAAGACGGCAGAAAGAAGAAGGAGAAGGGAAAAGAGAAAAGGAGGAAGAAGAGGGAAGAAGGAAAAGAAAGAAGAAGGCAGAAGGAGAAGAAAGAAAAAGGAAGAAGTTCTCTGTTCACTTTGCTCTTCCCATTTCTCACATTTCACTTCTCACTTCTTACTTCTCATTACTCACGTTTCATTTCTCAATCTCAAATTTTTTAACTATTCGGCCAAACGGCATTCGGCCAAATGGCGTTCGGCCAAACGGCATTCGGCCAGACGGCATTCGGCCAAATGGCCTGACACCCTTGACCTTTGACAAATACGAATTTCGACCTCAACAGTAAGGCCGTCTGCAATAGGGGTATGCGATAACACATTTTTTCCTGACGAAACGAAACGAAACGAAATTAGAAATGCAACTGTTGGATCGGAACGAAACGAAACGGAATTCAAATTTTCTTCCGAAACTTCGAAACGAAACGAAATCCGGGTCCATTTGATTCGAAATTTTTCGAAACGAAACGAAATTTAATTTTTTTCCGCGAAATTTTTATTGAATAGCTTTTTTTGCATTATACATAGTGCAAAAAAAAACGAATAAAAAAATCCGCGGGAAAATTAACTTTGTTTAATATTTTAGAATCACGAGATTCAAATATTTTGCAATTGTTTTGGTGTATGAATGCGTCATTTTATCCACGGATCAATCCACTTTATAATTACGCTTGCTTTCTGGGCCGCAACATAATTATTTCATTAAATTGAAAACTTTAAAAACATGACTGGAACACTGCTGGGCAAACGATTCATTTCATTTATTTAGTTAACATCTAAACAGATAACACTGAATCAACAATTTGACGCCACAATACACGGTTCGAGGCTGCATCTCTCCATCCTCGGATACGCCCCACGCTCGCCAAGTCGTTCTGCACCTGGTCTGCCCATCTCGCTCGCTGCGCTCCACGCCGTCTCGTACCTGCCGGATCGGAAGCGAACACCATCTTTGCAGGGTTGCTGTCCGGCATTCTTGCAACATGTCCTGCCCATCGTACCCTTCCGGCTTTAGCTACCTTCTGGATACTGGGTTCGCCGTAGAGTTGGGCGAGCTCATGATTCATTCTTCGCCGCCACACACCGTCTTCTTGCACACCGCCAAAGATGGTCCTAAGCACCCGTCTCTCGAATACTCCGAGTGCTTGCAAGTCCTCCTCGAGCATTGTCCATGTTTCATGTCCGTAGAGGACAACCGGTCTTATAAGCGTCTTGTACATGACACATTTGGTGCGGTGGCGAATCTTTTTCGACCGCAGTTTCTTCTGGAGCCCGTAGTAGGCCCGACTTCCACTGATGATGCGCCTTCGTATTTCACGGCTAACGTTGTTGTCCGCCGTTAGCAAGGATCCGAGGTAGACGAATTCCTCGACCACCTCGAAGGTATCCCCGTCTATCGTAACACTGCTTCCCAGGCGGGCCCTGTCGCGCTCGGTTCCGCCCACAAGCTACGTACTTTGTCTTTGACGCATTCACCACCAGTCCAACTTTTGTTGCTTCACGTTTCAGGCGGGTGTACAGTTCTGCCACCTTTGCAAATGTTCGGCCGACAATGTCCATGTCATCCGCGAAGCAAATAAATTGACTGGATCTATTGAAAATCGTACCCCGGCTGTTACACCCGGCTCTCCGCATGACACCTTCTAGCGCAATGTTGAACAACAGGCACGAAAGTCCATCACCTTGTCTTAGTCCTCGGCGCAATTTGATCGAACTGGAGTGTTCGCCAGAAATGTTCACACAGTTTTGCACACCATCCATCGTTGCTTTGATCAGTCTGGTAAGCTTCGCAGGGAAGCTGTTCTCGTCCTGGGCAAACGAGCGAGTCTGTTATATTTTGCTCCACATTCAAACTAGTTTGGGTTTCAAATAGTTTGTTGTATTTATTTATTATAGTATACATCAACAGGCTTGTTACTGCCCCAATGATATTTGATTTAAACACAAAAACACTATTGACATCTTAAATGAAGTCTTCAGGTAAATTTTCGACCAAATTCATGAAGATTTATTGAATCTGCAAAACTTTCTAAAATGGTTTTTTCTACAGATCTAAGCAGTTGATTGCAATACAAAACTCGACTTTTTCAAAAATTTTACTAAGGTCTGTTAAAAATATTATTTTTTTAAATTTAAAGTATTTTTTTACGTTGTGAGTCTTTTATGATGAGGGGCATTTTTAATCCATCACTTTTTGTATGGAGTTAGCCTTGGAAGATAAACGAAAATCGTGACTGCTAGATGAAAACCTTTTTTTGTTTCATTACTTTTTCACAAATTCTTTGGTGCGGGGGATGCGCTGACCAGAGTGTAAAATAATCGAAAAATTTTGGTGAAGTTCATTTTTCTTCATTTGTCAGTTCACTTCCGACACATTCATAGTCGGCTCTGGACAGTCAATATTCAGTTGAATATTAGTCATTGAATATTTATGCACATTTTACAAATTGATAAATTATCTGAAATCTGAACACGTTTCAAATGAGTAAAGTGATGTATCACACAGGAGTGAATCCGATTTTCATTCGCGAGACACTTGCAACGGTAAACATCAACATAAACAATGCTAATTATGTTTTTTTCTGCACATAGTAAACACACTCAGTGACAGTCGAACGAATGAGTTCGTGGAGTAGTCGTCTGACTATGTCATTCTATGTTTTGAATATTCATGCGATGTTTGTCAAAATGAATATTTTAAGCTCTGGCGCTGACTCTAGCAACACTTTCACAGTGGCTAACCGTCCCGGATTATGTGGAACTGTTTACTTGCTTCGCATTTCCTGGTGCCCCGGAAACGTTCCGAATTCCATGATGAATCTGTAAAGCCGTTATTTCTGCAGCTTAGCAAAATAAAGAACAAATTTCCGTAAAATAATACGGTTATTTGCTGATTTTAGCAATAAAATGAAAGCTATAGTCCTAGAGGGCATGATATAACAAATCAATTGAGGCTGCCTTGTTACTTTTCAGCCGGTAGCTCTGATAAAGGTAATGAATGAGGTAATCGCCAGTGTAACCCAATTAATTTGACACAGAATCCTCCAACAGGTCGGACTCGATTATCCGGAGTCTCGATTTTATTTTCACTCCGGATAATCAAATTCTCCGGATAATCGAACCACCATAAAAAATAAATCTGCAATTAAAAAACCTATATTTTATTTTTCTTGCAGTGGTGTAGTCAAAAATTATTTAGAAAAAAACCCTGAATAATGCACCTGCGGCATCGGTGACTTTCTGGTGTATTATGGAAAAATAGTATTTTTGCCATAACTTTTGAGTCCATAGTCCGATCCAGCCAACTTTCAATATGAAATGGTAAGACGATTTCCATTTGAATGCAACTTGTTGGTTGAGAATACGTGCAAAAAAATGGCTGGACTATTTACGCGCTTTTTGAACAAAAAATAGTATTTTGGCCATTACTCATTTTATGCCAACAACTCGAACGCAGACCTTTATTGCTAAATATTAATTGTTAAAAGCAGCAGCACGTCCAAACTAACAACAAACTGCCCTACGGAAAACGCACCGCACCGTGACAATCGGTAAGATTTTGAAACAATTGAAAAATCTGGATCTGAAGGATCTAGAAAATGTGAGAAAATTATAGATTTCCATAATGTACGGAATCAAAAATATCTGAAGGTAGAAGTTTAGGTCATGACTATGATCTCAATCGGAAAGAATCAGTTCCAGAATCCGAAATAAATGAGATATCAGATAATGTCTCAAATCTGGAGCATTCTTAAATCTGCAAATATCTAACAATCTACTAAATCAGGAAAACTTCTGAAACGTCACCATCTCCATTACATTGTTTTCAAACAATGATTGTTTAAACTGAATACTTTCAAAAGACAATAGAAAACGGACAATACTCAGTAGTCCAGTGAGGATTATTTCGCTTATTGAAGAATTTCCACAACTAGAAGAGCACAAATCGAACAAGCGCCTCATAATACATTACATATTTCATACCCAAATCAGTTAATTTAAATAAAAATGTTGCATACCAAAACGATGAGATCAACAAATTATTTTACTTCACTGAACAATATTATTTAAATTAACAAATTGAAAGCTAAATGCATTTCTGTTGAAGTTACAGAATTATATTACGTAGTGAGATTTAGTGAAAGAATTTATGTGTATACAATATTGAGTAGAATTTAAAAGGCTTTATTCAGCGGCGCAGCCGAATTTTTTTTATTCTATGGAATTGGAATTATTAAAAATTAATTTCGAAATTCCGCGAAATTTCGTTTAATTTCGTTAAAAGAACGATTTTTCAGTCGAATTTTTTGAAATTTAACGATACGAAACGAAATCAGAAAAACAGATTTCGCCATACTCAAATTCCGCGGAATTCCGCGGAATTTCGTTTCGAATGCCCTAAAACGAAATTTTTCGAAATACCGCATATGCTTAGTCTGCAATGTCTCGTACTTGACTCGACAAGAAGCCGAGGAAGAAATCGTCAAGTAGAAAAGCCCCTTTTTTCTCCACCAATCTCAGCACCTAGAGGGCTGTGATGATCGAAGGCAGCAGAGAGCGGGACTGCATTGGGGCGATCAGGGGTTTTCAAAAAGTGATTCACGGTGCGTCTGGATGTTGGTGATTAGGAAAAGTGATTAGGCATCGTACGAAAAGATGTTGGGCGGTTTTGCAGTGGCAACAATCCAGATATTGTTTTTTGTGAGGTCTTCAAACTCTCAGAAAAGTATTCCTGTCGGCAAGATGTCTGGCCTGAGTGCACCTTCCATTAATTGTATAGCCATTCTGACTTTGAACGAAACGGAGCTCATTCTGCTGATATTGGCATCTTTCAGCACTAGCGAAATAACCTTAACAGAATCTTCGCACTGGACACATTTCTTAACTAGTTTTTCGATAGCAAGCTTTCGTCACGACGTTGTCTTAAAGGGAGTTGTCGTATTTATTATCATTTGATTCCAAAATAATCACAAAAAAAAATCGCAAATTATTACAACTAGCGTTATACGTTTTTCTGTTTATCTACTATTTATTTTACATGTGGTGGCTACATATGCTGGTCGGTAACACTCATGATGATTCTTAAGAGATGAGCCAACCGTGGACTGAAAATCTCTTCAATAAAGATAAAAAAATGATGCTTCTAGGCCCTCAGCAGTTTAAAATTTTAATTCGAAAACTTTTTTTTACGGACAGACTGTGAGAAGGAAAAGTTATAATAACAGTTATAATTCGTTGAAAAAATCAACCTAAAAATAATTTTCCAATTGATATTCATTATTCTGAATCTCCCGTGTTAGATTATGTAGTAGTGATTTGTTTTTTTTGCCTTAGAATTTTAATTAAAAAATGAAGCTTAAACATATTTTTTTACTTCAACTGTTTGTGCTCCCCAACATTTTCGCGACGATAATGTAGTGGCATCATCAACTTTTCAGTGTGCCTGAACTTATTTATCGGGTGAATAGAATAAACAGATAGTAAATTGTAAATTCGTATTCAATAACAGTTTTGTACAGTCCAGTTCAGTTAAGTTCTATTTGAAATCATAATAAAGCCCACTAAAAAAACACTAAAGTGTTCAGCAAAACAAAAATTAATTCTTAAATGCACTCACTCTTCATCCCGCTCCGACTCCAAATATATTTTTGCAAAATCTTTTCACTGGCAAGCTGTGCACAGAAAAAAAGCATTTCGGTTAATTAACAGTACTTTGTTCGGCACACTTTTCCTCGAAATTTGCACACTTTATCTCGACTTCGCTGGGCATAGAGAAGCGCAGCAGTTAAAAGGGAAAGCCAAGCACAACAGTGAATGCAGGGATAAAGCACTTCATTACGCTCCAGAATTTCCCAAAACATTGCTCCCGATTTCAACACAAGTTGATGCTCTTCTGGCTTGCTTTCCATCTTAAAAACCCCTACCCTGGTTCGATATCGATTACACATTCGATGACTATCGACGCAATTATGCAATTGGAATTCTGCTCTTGCTGGATGCCGGCTCCGCAATAAGGACTTATCCTACAGCCCACGTAATATTTAGCTAGTGTTTGATGTAGGGAACTGAGCGAGTAGAAAATTGCTCACTCAATAACTTTAATTAATATCCAGATGACATCAATATCGCTTTTACACGTATTGTAATGTTGGGTATTTGGTACGCAGAGTGCGAAGAGGCTTGAGAATCTCAATCCATCGTCCGGTATGTTTGATCTTATATAGCCTTCCTGGGCGAGCAGCATTATATACATTAACCGGAAAGATTCTTCCGAAGTTATTTTATTTGCCTTGAAATATTGCTGTTCAATATGGTTCCTAACACCTTTTGCTTAAGAGAACACATAATACATGAACAAGACGTTATTTTGCCATGATAATTCATGCAACCACGGTCCTTTAAAACACATTATTTGAAAGGTTGATTAATCATCTAAAAAATTCTCAACGCAAAAATCACGTTGTTTTACCTAATATCATCTTGGCACAATGTTTCCAACAATTTATATACTTAAACGATTTCCGTTTGATTGATACCTAAATACTAATACCAAAAATAGATAAACAAACCAAAATTTACACCTTGAGAGCTATAGATAATAACTTGTCGACAGTTTGTGGTACGAATTCAATCAACTTCTAGACCTCAGACTCCGTAATTCCGCTGCGCGTGATACCGCCAATCAAAGCTAGCAGGATTGTCTCCCTGTAAAAGCTACTGCCATCCTCTGCTGGTGGCGCCTGCGACCAATTCCGCGTTCGGCAGATGGCTGTGGCTGCGATTGTTCCATCTGCGATGCACCGAATGGAAGCAAAGCGGTATTACAGCAATAAAGTGCCCGAAGGGTGAAATATAACGCAGCGTATTTTCCGAAAGCGGAAAGCGTTGTTTGTCGGAGACAGCCTATCAATATTACATACTGCTTTCGCCACCGTGTCCGGATGAGCTGTAATGAATTTTAAATGACCATCGCTAATTAATGCACTTTCGATACCTGTCCGGGTAGAGTGCAACCCGGTGAAGCCTTCGCAGAAAGCCGCTCGTGCTGGTTGGAGGTAAGTTCAATTAACGTTTTGAGAGGCGTCAAGTGGCAAGATTCGCTTGACAAGCTTCGTTAAGTGGAACATCGTATAGAGCTATCTTTTCGTGTCCTACTGGTTGAACTAAAATTAGATACAATTTGAGATGTTGCCAAAGGCACCTAGTAAATAACTTCAATTTCTTGATAAAATTGCGCTACCTGAACGCAAAGGAGCTCCAAACGATGAGAATTTATGAATTCCTTTATCCAAAGATGTTTTGCCAATAAGGATTTTTGCCTTTCTCGTACAACAAAGTTGTACCGAAAGGCTATCATTTCACTCCAAGAACGATTTTTTTTATAGAAGGCTCGGAGACCCATAGTTTTATATAACAATCGACTGAGCTCAACGAACTGAGCACATGTCTGTCTGTCCGTGTGTATGTATGTGTGTGTGTATGTGTGTGCACAAAACCTGAGAAAAAACATTAGACAACATTTCATATAGTAATTCTTATCAAATTTTCTTGCAACAAATTTTATTCGACAGAGAGCAAAGCGTAGTATAGTAGTAAAATTCTTCTTTATTTAAAACATTTTTTGTTCTACAATCATTTTATACATGTACAGTGATCGGCCGGCTTGGCCCTCCAACTTCAATTTCAATTATTGTTATTATTATTATTATTATTATGCTATTACTTAATTTTTAAAATATAATGTATCATGACGGCCTTTAGGAGGCGCTGGTGTGTTTTTTAAAATTTGATAACCTAACTACTATGTACACTAATATTTACAATAAAAAATTTGATAACCTAGATTGGAACTAGCGCCCTAATTGGAGCCTGATCCGAATACAAGCAACGGACCCTAAACTTTTCTTTACACTCACCAAAGCGTTCATGTAAGGTTTTTATTCCGGCCAGACGGTGGACCTCGGATGTTCTTGTCCTGGGAGGGGTGTTGAGGATCATCCTCAGGAATTTGTTTTGGACCCGTTGAAGTTTGAGGTGGTGGGTTTTAGCGCAGCTCTCCCAGACTGGCATGCCATATTCGATCACAGGGAGGATGATTTGCTTGTAGACAGCAAGCTTATTTTTCAGGGACAGTGACGACCGGCGGTTGATCAAAGGGTACAGTAGTTTCAATAAGACGTTACACTTTGTCACCGTTTTGTCAACCTGTTGCCTGAAAATAAGCTTGCTGTCGAGGGTCAAGCCAAGGTAGCCGGCCTCATTGGCCCATTCCACAGTCGTGCCATTGAGGATGATTTTACAGTCTCCAGGCGGAACAAGTTTAGGGGATTTGGAGTGGGGGAAAATGATGACCTGGGTCTTCGCCGCGTTGATACAGATCTTCCAGCTGGTGAGGTACTCTGTCAGGGCATCCAGGCCTCGTTGGAGTTTTGCCACTAGCGCTCTGATCACTCTACCGTTGTAGACGATGGATGTGTCATCTGCGAACAGAGACAGAATGCCGCCTTCTGGAGGTTCTGGCATGTCGGAGGTGAACAGATTGAAAAGCAGGGGCCTGAGGATACTGCCCTGGGGAACGCCTGCGACGATGTTGTGCGCATTGGAACTCGCTCCGTTGATTGAGACCCGGAAATGTCCTTGCCGACAGGTAATTGTTGATGATTTTCACCAGGTAGCTGGGAAGATTGTAGCGTTGTAGTTTGTACACCAGGCCATCATGCCATACATTGTCAAATGCCTTCTCGACATCGAGTAAGACCATGGCGGATGTTTTCGAGACAAACTTGTTCCGTCTGAGGACGTTGGTAACTCGGGTCAGTTGGTGTACAGTTGACCGACCGCGTCGGAAACCAAACTGTTCCTCGAGCAAGATGATGAGATTTTCGGTAGACTCAAGTAACCGGTGATGAATAGCTTTTTCGAGTAGCTTGGATAACCCTGAGAGAAGGATGATGGGTCGATAACTTTTGGTGAGGAAAAATCCTTCCCAGGCTTCCGGATGGGGATGACTTTCGCTGACTTCCAGGACGAGGGGAAGTAGCTAAGCCGGAGACACGGCTTAAAGATCAGCGAGAGGTGCTCAAAGAACGGAGCACTCATGGGTTTGAGCTCGAGATTCAGGAAGCTGTCGAAGCCTGGGGCCTTCATGCTCTGCGACGATTTGATATAGATCGCCAATTCGTCAGCTGAGATCTCCAACTCCTCCGAGAAGTCGTTGGGAATCAAATGGATGTTGTTAGCATGCTCGTTGACGGCTGCTTCGTGTGGACTGACGATGTTCTGCCCAAGATTGTGTGAGCTGACGAAGTGACGACCTATTTCAGCGACCTTCTCTGCAGGAGTTATCAAGCGATCCTTAGAGCCATTATTGTCTAGTGGGATCAAAGGTGGAATGGGCCGAGGCTTGGATTTTAGAATTTTGGTCATTTTTCAGAACGGCTTAGCATAATCTGGGAGAGTGCGGATCTTATTCGAGAAGTCGTTATTTTTGAGGTCCACCATTCTGGCCTTGATAAGTTTTGTGATTCGATTGCAGCGTGCCTTAAGCTCAGGCAGTCCAGTACGCTGAAACTGCCTGCGAGTGACATTCCGCAATCGAATCAAATCTTTGGTGAGTGTATCGATGTTTAAGGAGTTGCTTACCTGCCGAGCCGTCGGTACGTGTTGCTCTCGGGCCGCCGTGATCGCCTCCTCGATAGCGCACAGCTGGCGGTCGATACTTTCCGGCGTCTCCGGACGCACCTCGTAGTCGACGGTGTTATCGACGCACTGCTGGAAACGCTGCCAGTTCACTCGGTGGTAGTTCCGCCGTAACTGCTGGTGCCGATTGACCGAGGAGCCCAGTTCCGCCACCACCGGATAGTGATCCGAACTGAGCTCCTGGTATACAACCGGCTGCGAGACGTGGTCACTCAGGTTTGTTACGTAGAGGTCGAGCGTTGCGTGGGCACCGGACCGACTCAGCCGAGTGGGGGAATCCGGGCTCAGGATCGTTTAGTGGCCTTCCTCCATGTCGTTGCTCCAGATGGTGCCGTTTCGATTGCCGCGACTGTTGCCCCAGGCTTGATGTTTGGCATTCAAGTCGCCGGCAATGATATACTGGCCTTGCCTCCGCGTCAGCTTGACGATGTCCCTCCGAAGGGCAGCCGATGATCCATCGCCGGCTTTGGCTTGCGTTGGACAGTACGCCGCGATGAGCGCGATTGTGCCGACTGAAGTGGTGATTTCGACACCGATGGCCTCGATGACACTGAGCTGGAAGTTTGGAAGCAAACGACAGTTGATGTTGTAGCGAAGAGCGATGGCCACACCACCTCCCCTGGTCGGCCGGTCGAGTCGCACGATGCGGAAGTCCGGGATGTTGATGTTCACCTCCGGTTTTAGGTGCGTTTCGGTGATGAACGCCACGTCTATTTCCTTCTCCTCAAGGAAATCCTTCAGCTCGATTGTTTTGCTCTTTAGCGAGCAAGCGTTCCAGTTGACCAGGCCCACCCTAGCAGCCATTTTCAATGATGAACATGCCAAGTGTGAAGACCTGGTCGAATCGGGTTTTGCAGCCGCGCAGTCGAGTGGCGAGCTGCGCGAAGATCGGCATCAGTTGCTCCGGAGTGTACAGCGGGGCAGATTCTTCCGGTGGGACGGCTTCGTTCTCCGACCGCCGACGGAACCCAGGAGGAGGAAGCGGGGCCATTCGCTGGTGGATGGTGCCGACGATGCTGGAGCTTGGACCGATGCAGCTGCCGCTGCCAGTCGCTTGTGCGGCTGTAGCGGTGGGAGTATTGGAATCACACGACGGGGAGCCGGGATGGCTGGAAAGTTCACCTCGTTGATTACAGGAACACGGTTCTTCTTCGGAAGGATCCTGATTGAAGCCTTCTTCCGGATTTCCAGGAACTCGGATCGCGTTGGGCAGCCCTTTGTGGTGGCCCGATGTTTGACGCACTTGGGATCGGCCACCTCCATTTTGACGCACTCGTCAGTCGGATGGGGTTCGCCACACTTGTTGCAGCGCGGCTTCATGCGGCAGTTCCTGGTGCCGTGCCCGAAATTGAAACAGTTGTTGCACTGGGTGACATCGCGGTGCACTGGCCGATATCGCTCCCAGTCAACGACGGTGTAATTTATAACGCCAACCAGCTTCAGGTCCTTCCAGGTAGTGGAGCCGTGCTCCAGATGGATCAGGTAAAGCTGGTCGCGATATTTCCTCGCCTTGTCGTGACGAGCGATCTTGTGGACGGCTACTGGCTTCAGTCCGCAACTTTCAAGCTCTGCTTGGAGCTCTTCCTCCTTCATGTCGTGAAGTCCTCGCAGCAAAGCCTTGAGCGGCTTCGTGCCGGGGTGGTCATGAGTGTAGTACTCATACTTGTGGACCTCGAGGAACTCCACGACGGATTGATGATGGTCCCTGTTGGCCGGCATCACTTTCACGCCCTCGCTGCAGAGCCGAAAAGTACATTTCAGCCCCTTAGCGATCAGCTGGCGAATTTTTGGGCGTAAATCCGGCGGATCGCCCTTCACAAACACGGGCGGGCACTTCTCCTTCCGCTCCGGTTGCACCTGCGGCAGCTGCGACTGCTGCTTCTTCCTCTTTTTCGGCGGATTGCCGGCGTCATCAAGCGGCAACGGCGAGAACACGTTGCTTTGCAAAAGCTGCTTGGAGGGGTTATACGCGCCTCCAAGAGCAGTGCGCTTAGGCACTTTTCCAGCGACCGAATCGGCCACCGAGTCTCCCATGACGGGTCCGGGAGAAAATAACGCCAACGCGACAAGCGAAAACGTAAACAGCGAAAGAACGAGAAAAAACACTTCGAAAAAATGCGCGAGCAAAAAACACGTCCGTACGTGTTGCTGTCTCGAACTGTTGATTGTCACTATTGAATTTTATAACGATCGACCTTAACCGTGTGGTAAGACGCGCGCCTACAAAGCAAGACCATGCTGAGGGTGGCTGGGTTCGATTCCCGGTGCCGGTCTAGGCAATTTTCGGATTGGAAATTGTTTCGACTTCCCTGGGCATAAAAGTATCATCGTGTTAGCCTCATGATATACGAATGCAAAAATGGTAACCTGGCTTAGAAACCTCGCAGTTAATAACTGTGGAAGTGCTTAATGAACACTAAGCTGCGAGGCGGCAATTTCCCAGTGTGGGGACGTAATGCCAATAAGAAAAAGAAGAACGATCGACCGTTGTGTTTGAAAGTTATAAAGAAAATGGTACATCGAAACAAGCCATATTAGGCCCATATAAGGTTGATGTCTTGACTAAATGCGAGAATGGCAGTATCACTACTCGGTGAATTAAGTTGTTTTTTTTTTAAATAACTTGGCTGCGCATATTCACAGCACATGTTTTCGAAATGGACAAATTAATACTAAATGCGAAAAAGAATCCACGTGCCTTGCGGGAACCCTCAACCTCATACTCTCTAGAAAGACGTAATAACCCCTTCACAAAAAGATTCCGTAATAGTGTGTCTACAGAGGGTTGTGAAATATTGAGAACAACGAGATCGAAATAACATACAAAGTAGGATTATTATATTTTCTATTCTAGTCTAGTTCGTTTGGGGTTGGTAACGGGTGACCACTGTCATAGTGGTATTACCAACCTAGTTCAACATGGCGAACTAGGAGGGTCTGTTGGGACGTAGACTACCAAATTATGTGGATCATACCAACAAGTTTGGAGAATTAATGTTTCACCAACTAATCGCAAACGATGGTGTTGCACTGCTGATCATTCCGTTTATCATTGGGAAATGGCTTGAAGCATGTGCTGGTGGAGCCATCGAAAGTGATAAAACCGAAACACAAGGCACAAAATACACTTTGTGCCTTTGGAACCCGGCCCATGTACCAAACGACTCCAACTGAAAACGCTCATGTACGGAACTGAAGTGGAAGTCATCCCCCATCTGAATCTGAACACTAGCAGATGCGTCATCTTCTGCTTTGAGATGATTCACATTAAAGAAAAGGATATCGTTGCAAGTTTAGGCTATTAGGCTATTACTTTCGTCTTACTTTTCACTATGTGGAAAACGATACTGAAGACATAAAACATGTGTTTTCAGGAGGAACATATTTATGAAATATGCAAAAATATCCACTGCCTACCGGTGGGTAGTGAACCCACACCTCCCAGTATGCTAGACGGGTGCCCTACCAACAATATGTAAACTTAATGCTACCTCAATTCATTAAGTCCTCAAAACACATGTTTTCGGTCCTCAGTATCGTTTTCCACGAATAGGATATCTTCATGAAGTAAAGTAAACGAAACACAGTAAATGATAAAAAAAAATCACCCCGCGTTTAAATGAGCAGCCTGCCAGAGCGACTTGTATGGGGTTGAATGCTAAATTGAATAGTTGGTGCTGGAATGGTTTTTTTTTGGCTGCCTTACAGTCCCACTCACCACCGGTGCGATAAATGCGACCGCAGTTTACAGTGAGATCTATGTTTTCACTGCATTGACTGTGAAATATTTCTACTCCACCCACATACAGGGGATGGACAAAATAATTGGGATAGGCAAATTTTAGGTAAAACTAGATGTGTTGTAACTACCTTAGTTATCATCCGATTTTGACAATTCAGGCATGCCTGAATTATAAACTATAAAATGAACTATAAAATTAATGCAGTTTGACGGTATGTCCATGAAACCGACTATGGCCATCGGATTCCGGAGATATTCCGGGTTTTTCGGAGGTAGGTTCAAAACCGTAAATTGGAGGTGGATATTAGGAGAAATTGTAGTTGAAAATTGAATAATATTAGTAACCACAAATGAAATAGGGCTCTTGCTGATTGGAACCATATATTTAGGTTTGGAATCGGACCAGAATCAAAGGAGATATGGCCATTTCTTTAAAATCGATTCCGCTCGATACTTATCAAAGGGGTCAGGCCACAACTTCATTTGAATCTCGCTTTTTGATAGATCGTCCACAATGATTTTATTCTAGAAGGCCTCTAATGTGTCCAGAATGAAAAACCAATTGAATAAACGAATCCTGGAGTCGCTGGGATGTCCCCGGGGAACCTGTGAATGGGGACATTTTAGTTTTAGCACCAAAATCAGTCATTCGACGGCTCTTTTTTCATGGTTTTCGATCAGGAAGCGAAATATTACTATGAAATGGTTCATTGACGGCTCTGACCGCTTCCAGGATCTACGGATTGGCCCCGGGGAACCTGTGGAATAGGACATTTTAGTTTTACCAAAAAAAAAAACCAGTCGTTCGACGGCTCTTTTTTCATGGTTTTCGATCAGGAAGCGAAGTATGAATATAAAATGGTCCATTGATGGCTCTGACCGCTTCCAGGATCTACGGATTGGCAGCGGAGAACCTGTGAATGGGGACATTTTAGTTTTAGCACTAAAACCAGTCATTCGATTTTCGATCAGGAAGCGAAGTATGAATATAAAATGGTCCATTGACGGCTCTGACCGCTTTCAAGACCCACGGATTGCTCCTGGAGAATCTGTGTAAGGGGACATTTTATTTTAAGCATCATAACCAGTCATTCGACGGCTCTTGTCTAGTGGTTTCGATTAGGAATCGAGAAATGAATATAAAAGGGACCATTGAGGGCTCTGACCGCCTCTAAAGAAGGCCTCTAATGTGTCCCGAATGAAAAACCAATTGAATAAACGAATCCTGGAGTCGCTGGGATGTCCCCGGGGAACCTGTGAATGGGGACATTTTAGTTTTAGCACCAAAACTAGTCATACAACGGCTCTGTTTTCATGGCTTTGGATCAGGAAGCGAAGTATGAAGTAGGCAGGTTCCCCGTGAGCTATCAGTAGGTCCAGAAAACGGTCAGAGCCGTCAATGGTCCATTTCTTGTTCATACTTCACATTCTGATTGAAATCCATTAAAAAGAGCCGTCCAATAATTGGTTTTTGTGCTAAAACTAAAATGTCCCCTTCCACAGTTCCCCGGGGCAATCCGTAAGTCCTGGAAGCGGTCAGATCCATTAATGGTCCAATTTATACTCATACTTCGCTTTCTGACCAAAAATCACGAAAAAAAAGCCGTCGAGATATTGGTTTTGGTGCTGCAACTTAAATGTTCCTTTCCACTGGTTTTCCGGGGGAATCTGTAGGTCCTGAGAACGGTCAGAGTCATCAATGGCCAATTTTATATTAATACTTTGCCTATATTAAAGAAGAGCTGTCGTATGATTGATTTTGGTGTAAAAACTAAACCTTCCACAGGTTCCTCGGGGCCAATCCGTAGATCCTGGAATCGGTCAGAGCCGTCAATGGACCATTTTATATTCATACTTCGCTTCCTGATCAAAACCATGAAAAAGAGCCGTCGAACGACCGGTTTTGGTGCTAAAACTAAAGTGTCCCCTTCCACAGGTTCCCCGGGAGCAATCCTTGGGTCCTGGAAGCGGTCAGAATCGTCAATGATCCATTTTATTTTCGTACTTCGCTTACTGATCGATAACCATGGATGAAGAGCTGTCGAATGGCTGGTTTTGGTGCTAAAACTAAAATGTCCCTTCCACTGGTTCCTCGGGGCCAATCCGCAGATCCTGGAATCGGCCAGAGCCGTCAATGGACCATTTTATATTCATACTTCGCTTCCTGATCGAAAACCATGAAAAAGAACCGACGAACGACTGGTTTTTTTTTTGGTAAAACTAAAATGTCTCCTTCCACAGGTTCCCCGGGGCCAATCCGTAGGTCCTGGAAGCGGTCAGAACCGTAAATTGAACATTTTATATTCATACTTCGCTTCCTGATCGAAAACCATGAAAAAAGAGCCGTCGAACGACTGGTTTTGGTGGTAAAACTAAAATGTCCGATGCGACTCCAGGATTCGTTTATTCAATTGGTTTTTCATTCTGGACACATTAAAGGCCTTCTAGAATAAAATCATAGTGGACGATCTATCAAAAAGCGAGATTCAAATGGAGTTGTGGCCTGACCCCTTTGATAAGTATCGATCGGAACCGATTTTAAAGAAATAGCCATATCTCACTTGATTCTGGTCCGATTCCAAATCTTAATATATGATTCCAATCAGCAAGAGCCCTACTTCATTTGTGGTTACTAATATTGTTCAATTTTTAACCACAACTTCTGCTAATATCCACCTCAAGTTTACGGTTTTGAACCTACCTCCGAAAAACCCGGAATATCTCCAGAATCCGGTGGCCATAGTCGGTTCCATGGACATACCGTCAAACTGCATTAGTTTTCTAGTTCAGGCATGCCTGAATTGTCAAAATCGGATGATAACTAAGATAGTTACAACACATCTAATTTTACCCTAAATTTACCTATCCTAATTATTTTGTCCATCCCCTGTAAATCACTGCATGTTGGACCGGTTTACGCTTGTTGACGACGACCACCTCTGTCTTGTAAGTGTTCGGTTAATTAATCGTGTGTGTCAATGAGATTTTTTATTGTAATTATATGCGTGAAGAAGTATGACATTTTTGTGTCAGTTTCAAGGTTTTTCGTCAGCAGAGCACACTTGGCATACAAGTAGATAGCTATTAGGAGCAACCACCTTAACTACTACCAACCACCCATTAGAGCTTTTTCAACCCAACCAGGAGCCGCAGGATATGGAGTTGAGAGCGACCGTGATGGGTTACACAAATGCGTGGCACGAAAAGGGACGAAGACTGTGAAAAGTTGATGACTGGAGATGGGGTCATGAACCTTGGAGCTGATTGGGTTGAGGCAAGTCGTTCACTTACCCGGCAGTCGTAAACAAAAAATTTCAAATTCAAACATTTTAGAGTTTCAAAAACCAGATTATGAGCACTAAGGAGGAAAATCAGGCAACAATCCCCATCTCCAGGCAACTTGCGGAATGCCTGTATTGTGATCGTGTTTGTGTTACGTGCTTTCCATTTCGATCAAATCAGGGCCCCGTTTTCCCGTTATTTTAAACACATCGTCCTAGAGCCCCCTCGTCGGGTAGATTCCGGTATCGTTGTTGGCCGAAGACCGATCCGTCAACTCATCGGTAGTCTAGGACGCGCAGCCGAATCGTCAGCCATATGTCGACGAACCCTCGGTGCCACCCAAGGCGCAGAACGTGGTCAGAGGCGTGGCTGAAGCTGCAGTCAAAGTGTCATCAGACGAGGAAAGACGCAAAAAAGAAGAGAAGGTGGTTGCGGATGGAAGAAGGGGCCCCAGAGCGAGTTTAGATTGAATAAGAAAGTGTGAGGAGAGAAGAAGGAGTGAAGCTAACAAAATTGTGAAAATCGCAAAAGCGCTAGTATGTTTTCTTCAATATGAGTGCGAAGATTATCTGTTCCGCGGTAACGAGAGTGTGCCAACTCTGAGGAAGTTGAATCAGGGAGTCTCGGAAGTGCCCCGGTTGGCCGGCAATTACAGTCTTATGGTGAGCAAGCTCAATGACTCTAGCGCTCATACAGTCCGCCACAGAGCTGATCGGGTAAGCCGTGATCAGTTTAACCTCATAAATTGACTCCCTATGAACCTTCAGCGTTACATAATCGGCAAAACCAACAATCTTAACATCGCACAATGGTCGGATTCGTCAAATCCTTATTTTATTACCAAACGAATGAAAAATTGTCCCCATTACTGTAGGATCCTTCCTTGGCCCGGTACTAAGGAACCTCATGTATGACTTAAGTTCCCTCCCGATGCACAATGGTCGGATTCGTCAAATTTCACGACATAAATCGATAACTCGAAAACCATCAGTGCTAGAGTTTTGACGTCTTCAGAAGAAATGATCTACAAGAAAAGATCTATTTTTGGTGTAAGTTGCTATTAGGGTGGCCCTTATGTGATTTTTTTTGAAAATCATTTTTTTTAATCTTTTGAGTTTTGATCATATTATTCTACAAAATTATAGAGAATTTAATTCTAAGCATTTTTCCTTAATATACATTTATTTTATCTCATATAGGTAATGTTTTATGACAAAATTACCCGAAAAAAATATTTTTTAGCTTCCACTTTCGCCAATTCAAAATATTTTCAAAAACTGTCCAAGCATTGCTTCACGGTCTTTGGAAAGCGCATCTTTTGGTTACATATGATGGTTGATAGCTTCATTTTCAAACATAGTATAAGCGTTTTTTCATGAAAAAGTGATATTTTTCTGAGTATTCTACTGCAGCTAGTAGCAAAAATTAGCAAAAATTTCAATCGTATTCTGAAAGTATACATGCAGGCCCATCAAATCCATGGTATTTCATTTGATTTTCAGAAAAAAAAACAAAAGGGCCACCCTAATGTCCACTTACATAAAAAATAGATCTTTTCTTGTAGAACATTTCTTCTAAAGACGTTAAAACTCTGGCGCTGATGGTTTTTGAGTATTATGTTGTGAAATTCGACCACTCCGACCATTGTGCACTGGGAGGGAACTTAAGTCATACATAAGGTTCCTTAGTACCGGGCCAAGGATGGATCCTACAGTAATGGGGACAATTTTTCATTCGTTTGGTAATAAAATAAGGACGAATAACAGAGTAATGTAATGCCTAAAGTGTTTAGCATATTAATTTTTGGAATTATTTTTTATTATTTTACCTTATGCACACTTCGTTTATACCAACTTCTGTTATCGAGATCATCGCTCCTGCTCGGATATTGTTGTTGCCTTGAGATCGCTGTTTGATGCGTCATCAGACCCTGGAGCTTTGATCGTTGTTCGCCACCGTGAGTAACCAGTGAGTAACTCTTCATTCGTCATCAAAGGCATCATTTCGGCCTCACCCACATTGAGGTCAAGGACTCGGAACGGGAAGAGTATCATCGCCAGCTCATCTCGAGACAGTTCGGATACTGGAGAGCCCTCTTTAGTCTTGTTTATCACAATCTTGTAGGGGACACACAATGGGTTTGCATTGGCACTCCGGCATAGGTTGTCAAAACGCGCTCTCTTACCGCTCCTAATGGCCTTGTTTTGTACCAGTATTGCAGGTCGAAGCACCTCACGGCGTTCCACTCTGACCTCCTCAGTGCGGGCTCGTTGTATACTTCGTCTAGCCTTAAGGCAACTTGACTGAAGGTCCGTAATCTCAGCACTACACCAATACACCGTACGCCTACCATTTGTCGGCATAAAATTCCTCGACATAGTGGTGTCATAGTGAAATCTTTGCTGTTGAAGTGATTGATCTTCCACCCACGGACCTGATGAGAAATCCGCGCTTTCGGTTGCTGCACTTCATAGTTTATCTTAAAGCGGATTGATATATTACCCTCGTCAATCTCCCTTTATGACAACCGGCTTCCAACCCACTACGATAGTCTGTGGATCATCAGGTTGAACTTTTCTACTAGCCATCGTCGTGGATCATAGCGGAGTAGAACACACCATTGAACTTGGCTATGAGCGTACAGCCTCTTGAATCGGGTCATGGCCCGTTGTGCCAATAGCCGTCATCCTAGACGCATCCGTTATCCAGTTGCCATTATCAGCAGGGACATTGTACAGGGCGACGTCAGTCCTCTACTCCGAGACCAACTTCCACAGCAGCTGCTGAGCAGATGCACAGTTGTTGAGACTCAACAGTGTAAGGCGCCTTGTCGCATTCTTGCACCTTGTGCCCTTCTTTTCTTCTCTTGTGCCATGCAACTGGAATAAGCTTATTGTGCATATTGACCAACCGATCTTCAGGTTTCCTCGCTCCATGACCTTTTTGGCTTCCGCAACCAGTAATCTGAAGCAGGCTACCTCTTAGGTGTACAGAGGTCTGCTCAATTTCTGCGCTACACTAAGAAGTGCCGGCAGATATGATATCATCTGCATCCGGGATCTTATCCAGTAGCTTATACTGAAAGCTAACTTCAGTACCCAACGACCTCACCTTGACGCCGGCACCCAGAAACTAATAGCAAATATAGTATATTAACAATAAAGTCCACTTCGTGAATCCGCATATGTTAGGCACCACACCATTTTGCGTCACTAAAGGAGACTAACGACTGAAAACGATAACCAAGGGGTGCGGTAATTGCAAAAATTACACAAATTTTACAATTTAAGAAAATTTGAATTACATTTTCCGAAATTTTAGTTTTTAAACTCAGATATCAAAATGGGGTCATGGGATGATTTCTAGCATAAAATTTCGATATGTCATATTGAATATTGAATCATACGTTTAAGCATCCATCGAAATGTCTCTTTACTACAATGCTTGCCTTTTGTGACACCGCGGCGCTAGTGCGTTGTCTTTAAATCAGCTGGAGTGGACTATATTGGTAATAGAGTATATTTGCTTATAGTCCAGCTTTTTGTATGTCATGTCGCTCATTTGTGCGTCACGTTTCAGCTGGTCTGCTGATCAGTTCCCCTGCATTGAGGCGTCTGACGCTTCGCACGTCCTCGCCCAGTGCCGAAAGTCTTTCAGCCCCTCACATCGACTTCAGAACTTCAGCGTAACTTTTTTGTCGGCACTAAGGAACAAGGCCTCGCCTCTTCCTTTAGTTCCTTTGCAGGGCGGAATGCGTTCGACTTATGCTTTCTCCCACTGCCAGAGATTTTTGGTCCACTGTGCCGATGGCTAACGATGGCTGGCGTCCTGGCTGGCGTCCGGCGATTTGTGTCGCCTTAGTGTCTTCCGCCCTTTTAGGCCGCGAAGTCGCCTTCTCGGGCCGCAGTTTGGCATTTATGTTTACGCGTTTGGCTTTGAGTTCTACCTCATCGCCGGATTGCGGCCTGAGACGTTTCAGGTCTTCTTCTTCTTCAATGGCATTCCTACATTCCAACTGGAACTTGGTCTGCTTTTCAATTTAGTATTCTTATTAGCATTTCCTCTGTTATTAATTGAAAGCTTTTCTATGCCATCTCCGGATTGGCAATCCTACGACTTTTCTCGCAAGGCTACTGAGACGTTTCAGGTATGGCGCAATCCGTTCCTCTGTCGCTTGCTAGGTGAAGTCAATTACCTCTTGGGCCTTCGTTGCTCATCCAAGGAAGAAGGCCTCGGTCTGTACACCTTTGTCGGCCTTTTAGCTTCCAGCCACCCGCCTGATAAACGCTTTTTGTTCTTGCTTGTCTTGCAACTGGATGGTTCTGTTTCAGATCGTTACTGATGTTGTTCTGCACGACGATCACATCCCGGGTTGTGGCCCGCCGAACGTGTTGCCAGCCGGAATATCACCTATCACACCCGGGGAGACGCGATTGTTGGTATCAGAAACCTCCGCTACTCCACTCTCCACTCTATTGGGTGGAGAGCTCAGAAAACCCTTCTTCGCGAAGGTGCTCGCCACCACACAATTTGAAAGAAAGGTAGTATTTCATAGGCTTCGTACTTTCATGAATTTCCTAAAAAGTAGATTTTTTTCCTTTGGCCGTGAACCATCGGACACTTTTACGATCTTCCCAGGGTTTCCGTATCTCCACAAACCTTTAAGTATCTTCTTGGCTTTTGTGAACATTCACTGATCTTCATGAACGCGAGTAGTTTCACATTCACGGAACTTCGAAAACCGTCACCGATCTTCTTGGGCAAAAACTTTTCACACTTTTATATCTGAGGCCCTTTATTCCATGGCAATCTTGAAAAATCTAAATTGTGCGTATAGCCTAATTCTGTATACAGTTTATATATTTAAACTGCTTGCATCGACCTGTGTTAATTGGAGTCCTTAGGCAATACAAAACATGTGTTACTTAAAACAAAACAGTATGAATACTACAGGTATGTGCTGTAAAGAAAAATACAGTGATAGACCTCTACAGTGTAAATGCAACGCTCACCTTCACCACTGGAGGAATTCCTGTACACCAGTCGGAGCATGAAGACGGGTTCGGTAGACTTGTCAGAATAAAAAGACAAGATCTTAACCTGCAGAACATGTATTTCACATATTTAAAAAATTAATCTTTGAAACAGCTATAAAATATTACAGAATTAACGTGAAAATATGTTGGCTACTTACATCTATGCTGTCGCCCCATAGTGCATCGGAAGGTTCAATCACCAACAAAACCAAATAGTTGAATGTGAACACAGCGACCCCTTTCAGCTTCACAGTTGCTGATCAACCAGTGGAGAATGTTGAAGATATCCATTATCTTGGTGACCAGATAGCAACAGACGGATAAGCGGATCAACAAAGCCAGCATTTGGAAGTTCAAGAATTATGTAAAAAATATGACAGATAAATCAATGCACCAAAAATCTAGTTCTAATAGAAATCTGTGCTGCTATAATATGGCAGTGGAACATGGTGCGTATCAGTGAAGAACACTTAATGGCTGCACTGCCCATGATCGTATATTTGATTGATTTTGTAAATCGTTTGTCAATCCTCCCCACAAACTCAATCATTTCCAGCTTACCACAGATAAACAAGAAAGAAAATCCTTTTTTACTGTTGTAAGATTAAATGCAGTAAATTAGGCTTTCTGAACGATTTACAGGCTTTTTACTAAATGAACAAAAATGCGAGTGTTACAAATATTCAATCATGGGCAGTGCAAGTGTTCATCAACAGATACCAAATGTATGTTGTCACCAGAGGCTGTTAGCAAAATGCTCATATTTTTTTTCAATAGCTGGAATCCTCGATACAAAAATTTTCAAGTGTTTTTTTAATCTCATTCAAAATTGGAGAAATTTGAAAAAGTTTGTCGAACAATCCAATCGGATTCTTGTTTCTTTTCCTCTTTTTGTCGATGATTTCACTCTTTGATCGTTCATGACAATAAATAAAAAAACATGTAGTAGCAAATAAAGGAATGTCTTGACATTGACATAATTGTATAGTAGCAGAATTTATCCACTTTCTTCAAAATATTTATGCACGACAACAACATCACGTCAGTATGTGTACAAACATTTCATGCCATGCTGAAGCTGAATTCAATATAACAAACAGGGTGGAAAGAATAAAATTTCCACTACAATTGATCAGCAATCGAGAAGTCTTCGGGGAACTGCAACCGCGGCCGGTGAGCTCGAAGAATAGAGCACAATATAGAACCCAGCACGCTAGCACTGGCGCTGGCGGTACCATTAATCCAATTTGGATAATGATGTAATGGCTTACGACGTTCCATCGCTTCGCTCGTACATGTCAGGAAGAAGCACGAATCTCTGTGTAGTACCGGAAAATGTGAAGTGCCAAATCATCTCCCAGTGGCCGTGCTGATATATTCTTTTGAAATGCTTAGCAGGAGCTTTCCGCTCGACAAAAGAAATTTCTTAAGGGGTGTACAATGGAAAGAAAGAATATAACGATTTGAGGGTAAATCTTTTGGCTTTCCATGAAAATTTGATTGTGTTCCACTAACACCTAGCGTGATAAGTATTTAACGAAGCATTCTATTGATTGGGTGTGATTGGATCCATTTAGTGCTGATCCTGTAGTCGAGTGGTCGTTAATCATTGTTATACCAGTTAAATGTGTTTGTTCGGTTTTTGTCTTTTTCATATTCTCACAAGCTTTAACTTTTGTAACTTTAACAATAGTAGCCAAATCAATCAATCATTTTTTCCGCACCACATAAATTTATCAACGCATGTTCCACGTCATATTCGCTGCTTTCACGTCCCTCTGTGTTTCCCTTGTTTCCGCTCAAAGCCTCTGTTTGTGTATGTTCGCATGAACAATCGAGCAAAAAGCATATAAAACCATATAGTAACGATAATCCATCATGTAAAAATTATTATAGCACCGCACTCACCACGTCGGCAAAAGCTGAACCTTAGAATGAAATCACTCAGCTTGGATTCACCAGAATCGTCTGAATTGCATGGACAAATGCGCAGACGATATCCGGGGCCCCCCGCCCATAGTGGCCATGGAGGCTCTGGTGGTCATTTAGAACATAGCACGCCACCATCAAACAATAGTAGGTTACACTGTAAGTATGAATTCGTATTTTTGCTGCATCATTATATACCTTCATGGAGATACAAGAAAGTCATACATAAGAAACCTATATAGGAAAGATCTCAGAAAATAAATCTTACCACCGCGCATTAAATAACAGCCCACGGACGAAATTGCCTTCTAATGGAATTTGTTATAAATTAACAGCTCCATCGAGCCCTTCGGGCAACCAGAGGAAATTCCTGTACGCCAGTCGGGGCATGAAGACGGGCTCGGTAGACCTGCCAGACGAAATAGACAGGAGCCAATCATCTGCCAGCACGTCACCATGTCCATCACCGGTTCGACAGTCGCAGGTAAGAAACAAACTTTGCGTAAGTAACATAAACGATGGTTTCTTCTTTCACCTTCTCCGTGATTTATGCGTTAACTGCTTTTTTTGGTATGACACTTCACTTACCAACGAATAATGAGACAGCTTATTTTGAGTTTTGACGAGAGGGGCTACCAGGGAAAAAGATAGGAATCAAGGCACGATTTTTTTTTCGATATGTCAGGATTAATAGTCCATTCCCGTCAGACATAATGTATTTTTCACTTGAAAGATGATCAATTTATAATGTGTTTGCTGTTTATTGCAGTAATTGTAAACGTTTTGTCCTGTATTTCGTGCAGATTCGTTGAACAATTCCTGAAAATGTAATTGTTGCACCAACCAAAATCTCATGAATATTAAGTGTTTTCGTCTGCTAGAATTGACTTTCATCGTTGCTCATTCGACTGAATGGGATTTGATGTGTGTGATCTACCTTTTAATGTACGCAAATGAAGCACCATCATCATTAGGGTAAGACGGTAGAATATGCCCCCCTAAGGCAATATCTATGAACACTTTTTACTTTTCAACGCAATTTATGGAAACTTTGTGTTATTTGGTAGTCCAAAAGTCACAAATGCATTTCCTGTGAGTAGTCGTATAAAAATATTACTGAGAACACGTAATAAAGCTTTTTTGAAATGTCGTGAAAAAATTGGATTTCAAAAAGTGCCTGGGCAATACGCCCCACTGTAACCAAAGACGTTTCATAGCCCTTTTTTAGTATTTTATCAATCCCATAAAAAAAGGTTACAAATTCTTATGTCCTTGAAAAAAAAACCAACATAAGTCCATTTAAGCAGGTGTGAATTACATTTCAATATTGTCCATATAATTTGGAAGCAACTGCTGCAGTGCTGCAGGCTCGCTGCGCGTCCAGTTGGAAAGAACATGCCGTCCTACCCACACTGGAGCGTTTTGACCAGTGAAACATATTTTCGAAAATCGTTACATTTTTGAAGATGGAAGCAATTTTATATCATATTAACCACTGAGAAAAGTTATTTTGTTGCCTAACTGAGTGTTCCAGTGCAAGTTTTGCGGACAGTATGCTAGAGTCGCTCCAGAATGTTGAGTAAACAAACATTGAAAGTTACAGCAAAACTGTATTTTTTTATATTTGGTATTATTTTCATTATGTAATACAAAAATACTTTCATATAGTATCATGGTTTTACAATTACTTAAAGGTACCAACTGATTTTTACCCTTAGTTAGTTATAGTTTTCTAGAAATCAAAAAGGGGTGTTTTGGCCAGGTGGGGCGCATTATACCGCCTTAGCCTATGTGTATTAATGTGAGTCATTACATAAACAAGACAGAATCACCGTCTTCGACCAAAGGTCGCACATACTGAACTCTTTTTATCGAGCATTGGACAACGGACAGGACAGGAGAGAACTTTTCGCTTACGAAAAGTTTTCTTCTTACCAGCGGGAATCGAACCCACACTCCACAAAACATGTGTCTTATCGACTGACTTCGCTAACCGCAAGTCCATTAGGGGCATGGGATCCTATTTCTTATTTTGTATTTACACAACAATTACATGAGCATGAGCATGAGCATTATGACCGCACAATTCGTAGTTGCTACTCCGTGATTGACTGAACTTGCGAAATTGTACAGAGAACACAATGAATGGGGCTTGGGATTAGCTACCCATTCTCAATGTACACGTTTCGGGAGCTCAAATATTTAAAGTCAATAACGGCGCTGGCCACGTCCTTACGGTCATATAGGAATGGAAGGATTGTTAGTCCGACTCTCGTTGCTACTAGAGACCGAGTATACCTCTGCATCTCCACGATTGTCTCGGGATAGGATATCGTCTTAGTTACAAAGGATAATTTATCTGGATTCACTTTGGTAAGCGATGCGATCTATGGGATGGGAAATGACACTAATACGAGTTAAAAGTTGAAAAGCATGCACGCCCGGTGGCATATGAAAGCTAAGGAGATTCGCGTTTTGGACGACCGCACGGAAGCGCAGCACTCTGTACTCACTTGTTCGATGGCTACAGCAAACTATTGAAGAACTCGCTTTTTGACCGCGCGCGACGTGCGCATGAGCCACCGAACACAAGATAGATACTTTATTTCTTTCCCGACGACTAAAACACGCACTGCACTTACTTGTTCGATAGCTACTCTTATTACCGGCGGCGCAATGCAGAACAAATATTTTGGCCGATCGCGTCATCGTTCTGCAGTCCGAAACAAGAGAAATCTCTTACTGAACTGATTTTTATTACCGGCCGCGCAATGCAGAACAAATATTTCGGCCGATCGCGTCATCATTCTGCAGTCCGAAACAAGAGAAATCTCGTACTGAACTGATTTTTATTACCGGCCGCGCAATGCAGAACAAATATTTCAGCCGATCGCGTCATCGTTCTGCAGTCCGAAACAGGAGAAATCACGCACTGAACTGATTTTTATTACCGGCCGCGCAATGCAGAACAAATATTTCAGCCGATCGCGTCATCGTTCTGCAGTCCGAAACAAGAGAAATCACGCACTGAACTGATTTTTATTACCGGCCGCGCAATGCAGAACAAATATTTCAGCCGATCGCGTCATCGTTCTGCAGTCCGAAACAAGAGAAATCTCGCACTGAACTGATTTTTATTACCGGCCGCGCAATGCAGAACAAATAATTCAGCCGATCGTGTCATCGTTCTGCAGTCCGAAACAAGAGAAATCACGCACTGAACTGATTTTTATTACCGGCCGCGCAATGCAGAACAAATATTTCAGCCGATCGCGTCATCGTTCTGCAGTCCGAAACAAGAGAAATCTCGTACTGAACTGATTTTTATTACCGGCCGCGCAATGCTGAACAAATATTTCAGCCGATCGCGTCATCGTTCTGCAGTCCGAAACAAGAGAAATCTCGCACTGAACTGATTTTTATTACCGGCCGCGCAATGCAGAACAAATATTTTGGCCGATCGCGTCATCGTTCTGCAGTCCGAAACAAGAGAAATCACGCACTGAACTGATTTTTATTACCGGCCGCGCAATGCAGAACAAATATTTTGGCCGATCGCGTCATCGTTCTGCAGTCCGAAACAGGAGAAATCACGCACTGAACTGATTTTTATTACCGGCCGCGCAATGCTGAACAAATATTTCAGCCGATCGCGTCATCGTTCTGCAGTCCGAAACAAGAGAAATCTCGCACTGAACTGATTTTTATTACCGGCCGCGCAATGCAGAACAAATATTTCAGCCGATCGCGTCATCGTTCTGCAGTCCGAAACAGGAGAAATCACGCACTGAACTGATTTTTATTACCGGCCGCGAAATGCAGAACAAATATTTTGGCCGATCGCGTCATCGTTCTGCAGTCCGAAACAAGAGAAATCACGCACTGAACTCTTTGTATTTACACAACAATTACATTGTAAAAACTTCTGCTGACCCCTTTTGTTCTCCCGTCAAACGATGAAATACAAACAAATTGATGCAGATCAAACTGCCCATTCATGCTGATTACAATAATGCCAATCGTTGTGAATACTCAATCATGAATATTTGAACTGGTGGGATATTAATTAAAAATCACCTTTGATGCAATAGTTTGCATTCAATTTCAGTGCAGTGGACGTGAAAATAATCATACACGAAGACAGGATAGCCATCGAATTTGGTTGCGCGTTTGTTTGCTCACATATAGAGCTAGAGCACAGGAAACGGCACATCACATGCCTAATGTCTTGGAAATCATTGCATGAATAATTTTTAATTAGTTTGTTATGCTATTTTCTTCTAGCCTGGCATTACATCCCATAACAGGGACATTGCCGTCTCTCGTCCTTCGCCATCCTTTCGTACATCATGTACTAATACAAATGCTCTTATGCCTCTGAATTCGAGAAACATTCCCACTCAAAAATATCGGTAGCGGAATTCCACCTTCAGCATGGTATGGTTAATAGATCTACGTCTCACCACTTTGCTACGGAAGGCCCATCTGATGTGGCGTATGTTGATGAATATTTGTTTTATGCGTAATGGAGTAGCAAATGTTGACCTCCATAACTTAAGACGAATCACAATGGAGAGCCGATGGAAATCTAACTTATTGCGGGTAGTTTGCGTTAAAAAGACGCATAAAAGGCCGTCCTGATTATTGTTGAAAACACAAGCACTTTTATAGCACATAATTTTATATTTAGATAAATTGAGACCATTGGTAAGCGGAAGAGTTGAACGATAAGCGCATACGTTACAAGTCTATCATTGAATAGAATGAAATTTCGACAAAATTTAATTATTGGTCAGCTCCGATGACCTCGATCTGAACGTCTGCTGAGAACAACGTTTATTTTGTATAGTCCACCATGTCCAGAAGTAATACTTATGACCAGGGTTTGCAGAAATCGCCCTTAATAGATAACGCACAACGATAAAAGAAAGGCAAAAATATAACAAGCCATGATAAGAAATTTATCTAACTAGCATACAAATGCGACAAAACAGAATCGGATAGGCAGACATAGAGAAGTGATGATTCTCACTTTGTTCTTGCTTATTTTGTGTTGGGGACCACACAGCTGTGTCGATCCAAGAGCCTAGGAAACCTTCTTTCAAGATGCTCTGAAACATTCTTTCAAGAGGATCGGAAGTCAACTTTCTAGAAGCTCGGAAGCCTCTCTTCAAAGGGCTTGGGAATGTTTTTTCTAGAGACTTGAAAGCCTACGATCTCAAGTTGCTTAGAAGCCCTCTTCTGGATAGGTGGCTCGAAAGCCGCTTTTCAAGAGGCTCGGAAGCTTCTGTTCAATATATCTTATGAGCTACAGTCATTTTCATTTACAGCAACCAAAAAAAAACATACGGCAAAAAAAACATTTCATGCAAAATCAGAAAAATGCAAAATCTACTATCCGGCCAAACGTCCTATTCGGCCAAATGTCATATTCGTCCAAATGTCCTATTCGGCCCAATTTCCTATTCGGCCCAATTTCCTATTCGGCCAAATGTCCTATTCGGCCAAATGTCATGTTCGGCCAAATGTCCTATTCGGCCAAATTTCCTATTCGGCCAAATGTCCTATTCGGCCTAATGTCCTATTCCGCTTAATGTCCTATTCGGCCAAATGTCCTATTCGGCCAAATGTCCCGAACATTTCAAAAGGGCGAAACTGCTTTTGTTAACAAGAGCTTCTCACGTCTCTGGTGGGCTTATTTGTGCTTACCCACGCAATCCAGCACCATTGAATGAAAGAAGAGGATCTGATGCTTCCGTCAGTGGTATTGGATTGCGGGTGGGCTCAAATTAACACACCAGCGACGTGAGAAGCTTTGTTCACAAAAGCAATTATGCCCTTTTGAAATGTTGGTGCTGAAATGTTCTATTTGGCCCAACGTCCTTTTCAGCAAAATAACCTATTCGACCAAATGTCCTATTCGGCAAAATGTCCTATTGGGCCGAATGTCCTATTCGGTCAAATGACCTTTTCGGCCATATGGGTTTCGGCCAAATAGGTTTCGGCCAAATGGGATTCGGCCTAATGGTTTATTCTGTCTAGTAGCATACGGCCAAATTACTTTCGGTCGAATAGGTTTGGGCCAAACGACCCTTCCCCCATAAGCTCACCAAAATAGTTGGAATGAAGAGCACAATCACCATTCAAAAAATAAAAGTCAGAATCAATTACACCCATTCGAAAAAAGTTCCTAGATTTATTCAGCCCGAAGCCGGGTGATCTCTTCAGTACATAAAAGTCGTCTCCTTAACGCACGGTCTATGGCTGTACGTCCGTCGTCAGCCTACGGAGAGCCCGCAATGTATCTTCCATAATTATGTGATCGATCCACCTTGTTCACTGTGTACCTCGCCTTCTTGTACTTGTGCGATCGTTGTCTAGAACCATTTTCACCGGATTACTGTCCGAAATTCTGGCGTACGCGGTTTTTCAGTATAGGACGACTGTTCCCATTTACTTCATCCCAAAACGAAGAAATATAGCTCTGGAAATCTGTTGACCGACCGAGCAAGGGTGGCTGCTAGGTGGAAGAAGCTCTTTGAATTATTGTTGAATGAACAATCGGACAGAGAGGTCACAAATAGAATTAGGATTGTGGATGATGGACAAGCAGTGCAGCCACCAACGCTAGACGAAGTGATAAAAGCTGTTCGAGAGCTAAAGAACGGTAAGGCCGCTGGGAAGGACGGAATCCTGGCCGAGCTTCGTAAAGTTACGATTGACCGGCTGAACAACAAAATCCGGCAAGTGATCTTAATGATTTGGGATGGAAAAGAAATGCCTTCGATCTGGCTTGATGGCCTCATATGTTCTACCTACAAGAAAGGTCACAGACTCAATTGTGCTAACCATCGAGGTGTAACACTCATCAATACCGCCCACAGGGTAATCTCCCGAATCATGCATAGCAGAATGCGTCCGTTTGTGAAGACCTTTGACGGCGATTATCAAAGCGATTTTCGAGAAGAACGATCAACAACGAATCAGATGTTTATTTACTTTGCGAATAATCCTTGATAAAATCCGGTAAAACAGCTTGCGGACTTATCATCTGTTTGTAGATTGTAAGGCAGTGTACGACTCAATGAAAAGGAAAAAAACTATGGCATATAATGCTAGAAAATGGCTTTCCGGCAAAGCTTATGAGGCTCATACGGATGGATCGAAATCGAGCTACAGCTGAAGTCTCGCAGCTTAAAGACACGGACAAAACTATCTCTGGACACATTGATTGATTCGTCCAGTCGCCCTATACGGCCATGGACCATGGACGTTAAAAGATGCAGACTATCAAGTTCTAAGAGTTCATTCATTCATTTATTTAGTCTACATCTAAACAGATAACACTAAATCAACAATTTGACGCCACAATACACGGTTCGAGGCTGCATCTCTCCATCCTCGAATACGCCCCACGCTCGCCAAGTCGTTTGAACCTGGTTTGCCCATCTCCCTCGCTGCGCTTCACGTCCCGTACCTGCCGGATCGGAAGCAAACACCATATTTGCAGGGTTGCTGTCCGGCATTCTTGCAACATGTCCTGCCCATCGTACCCTTCCGGCTTTAGCTACCTTCTGGATACTGGGTTCGCCGTAGAGTTGGGCGAGCTCATGGTTCATTCTTCGCCGCCACACACCGTCTTCTTGCACACCGCCAAAGATAATCCTAAGCACCCGTCTCTCGAATACTCCGAGTGCTTGCAAGTCCTCCTCGAGCATTGTCCATGTTTCATGTCCGTAGAGGACAACCGGTCTTATTAGCGTCTTGTACATGACACATTTGGTGCGGTGGCGAATTTTTTTTCGACCGCAGTTTCTTCTGGAGCCCGTAGTAGGCCCGACTTCCACAGATGATGCGCCTTCGTATTTCACGACTAACGTTATTGTCAGCCGTTAGCAAGGATCCGAGGTAGACGAATTCCTCGACCACCTCGAAGGTATCCCCGTCTATCGTAACACTGATTCCCATCGGGCCCTGTCGCGCTCGGTTCCGCCCACAAGCATGTACTTAGTCTTTGGCGCATTCACCACCAGTCCAACTTTTGTTGCTTTACGTTTCAGGCGGGTGTACAGTTCTGCCACCTTTGCAAATGTTCGGCCAACAATGTCCATGTCATCCGCGAAGCAAATAAATTGACTGGATCTGCACACCATCCACCGTTGCTTTGATCAGTCTGGTAAGCTGTTCTCCAAGCTGTTCTCCAAGCTGTTCTCGTCCATAATTTTCCATAGCTCTACGCGGTCTATACTGTCGTATGCCGCCTTGAAATCAACGAACAGATGGTGTTTTGGGACCTGGTATTCACGGCATTTTTGAAGGATTTTCCGAACAGTAAAGATCTGGTCCGTTGTCGAGCGGCCGTCAACGAAGCCGGCTCGATAAATTCCGACGAACTCATTCACTAATGATGACAGACGACGGAAGATGATCTGGGATATCACTGGACTGGCGTTATTAAGGATTTCGATCGCTCGAAAGTTCTCACACTCCAGTTTGTCGCCTTTCTTGTAGATGCGTCATATGACCCCTTCCTTCCACTCCTCCGGTTACTGTTCAGTTTCCCAGATTCTGACAATCAGTTTGTGCAGGCAAGTGGCTAGCTTTTCCGGGCTCATCTTGATGAGCTCAGCTCCGATACCATCCTTACCAGCTGCTTTACTAGTCTTTAGCTCGTCTAAGACGAATTAAGTACTGTCCATTTAATTCCACCAGTTAATTTTCGTTATCTTTGCAGATACGTATTTCGACCACAACTGTGGTCGTCTTCAGTATATTGTACTTGACTCGACTCGAAGTCGAGTCAAGTACAAGACACTGAAGACGACCACACAGTTGTGGTCGAAATACGTATCTGCAAAGATAACGAAAATTAACTGGTGGAATTAAATGGACAGTACTTAATTCGTCTTAGACGGTTTAATACATTCCACTAAAAGAGCTTAATATATTTTTCTGGGTCTTTAGCTGTTGAATGGCATCCTTAACTTCCCTCAAGGTGAGGGCTGGTTGGCTTCCATCGTCCGCTGAACTGACGTAGTCATCTCCTCCGCTGACTTGACTTTCACTGCCTGTGCTCTCAGCGCCATTCAGATGTTCCTCGTAGTGCTGCTTCCACCTTTCGATCACCACACGTTCGTCCGTCAAGATGCTCCCATCCTTATCCCGGCACATTTCGGCTCGCGGCACGAAGCCTTTGCGGGATGCGTTGAGCTTCTGATAGAACTTGCGTGTATCTTGAGAACGGCACAGCTGTTCCATCTCCTCGCACTCCGCTTCTTCCAGGCGTCGTTTCTTCTCCTGAAAAAGGCGGGTCTGCTGTCTCCGCTTCCGTCTATAACGTTCCACGTTCTGCCGGGTACCTTGCTGCAGCGCGACCGCCCGCGCTGCGTCCTTCTCCTCCAGAATCTGTCTGCACTCTTCGTCGAACCAATCGTTCCGTCGACTTCGACCCATATCCAGCAGTCCTCAAGAGGGGCCCCATCGAGCTCACCCTCTTCCGGCAACGCTGCCTCGAGATGCTGCGCGTATGCAGTGGCAACATCGGGTTGCTTCAGTCGAGGGCGTACCACGGCTGTCGTCGGTACAGAACATTGTTTATGACGGATAGTTTTGGGCACAGTTTATCCATCACCAGATAGTGGTCAGAGTCGATGTTAGCGCCACGATATGTCCTGACGTCGATAATGTCGGAGAAGTGCCGTCCATCAATCAGAACGTGGTCGATTTGTGATTCTCTCTGCAGTGGTGATCTCCAGGTGTACCGATACGGGAGGCTGTGTTGGAAGTAGGTGCTGCGAATGGCCATATTGTTGGAGGCAGCGAAAGCCGTAGGCCGTTTTCGTTCGTCAGCCGGTGGGCGCTAAACTTTCCAATAGTCGGTCTAAACTCCTCCTCTTGGCCAACCTGAGCGTTCAAATCGCCTGTGATGATTTTGACGTCGTGGCTTGGGCAGCTGTCGTACTCACGTTCCAGCTGCGCGTAGAATGCGTCCTTATCATCATCAGTGCTTCCGGAGTGTGGGCTATGGACGTTGATTATGCTGAAGTTGAAGAACCGGCCTTTGATCCTCAGCCTGCACATTCTTTCATTAATTGGCCACCACCCGTTCACGCGCCTTTGCATATCGCCTATCAGTATGAAAGCTGTTACCAGCTCGTGTGTGTTGCTGCAGCTCTGGTAGATGGTATGATTACCTCTAAACGTTCGCAACAATGATCGCTTCCAACAAAACTCCTGCAGCGCTACGATCTACGGTCCTTGAGCACATCGGCGAGTATGCTTGTGCTCCCGATGAAGTTGAGAGATTTGCATTTCCACGAACCGAGTTTCCAATCGCTAGTCCCTTTTCGTCGCAGTGGTCTTCGCCGACGGATCCGGTCCGTACTATCTTGTTGATTGTTCGTTGCCTATGATTTTTTAAAGGCTGGCTTGCAGGGCCTGACACCACACCCCTAAATTTCCGGAGGACCATTCCTCCTTATTTCCGGTGGACCATGGTGCACAGTTTCACTTTAGAGTCCCTCGCTGGCACTCGGACGATGATCAGCCGCCCTAACATGGAGAACAGACGCTATTGTGAGCCGATCCTGACATGGAGAACAGACGCTCAATAAGATTTGCACCTCCGGAGAGGAGCAAACCCCCCCTTCCCTGTCAGCATACGACCATAGTTCCCACCGGGGTTGGTTACCCGATCTTCCCTAACGTTGCTCGTATCCCGGCCAGCACCGCGGGGAGGTAGGGATAGGAGTTGCTGGGTAAGAGGCTAAGGACCGCGAGATGGGGTCTATTTTATTCCTTCAGGTACGCGAAGTACCAATGGTACTAATGGTACGTTCTAAGAGTTATTTTAGCTGAAAATACTGCGCCCATTACTTGGCTGCGGTACAACTCGTGTACAAAAATGCAGATATCGGCAGGATAATAAAATACGGGAGATTACAGTGGGCTGGACATGTAGTGCGTATGCCGAAGGAGAGACCAGCAAGTCATGTTTAGCAGAGAACCTGGAAGAGAACGTCGGCTCCGGAGTAGACCCTGCACTCGCTGGCTGTGTGCAATCGAGGAAGATGCGAGTGTGGCCGGTGTGCAGGGAGACAAATCTTTCGATTCTTTTTATAGGATGAACATTAGAGCTATAAGGGAAAGAATAGAAACAGTTACCCAATGTCATACCATACTGAGTAATATTATAAACTTCGTAGCGATTTTCTGTAGATTCTGTAAAGCCTTTTCGCCCTTTCGTGTTTATAAATGCTGAAATAGAACTGTAAATTGCCTATGCGCGTGTACCAACGTTCGACAATTATGAAAGTGCTAATAGTTCAGTGAATTGAGAGCGATCTCTCCCAAAGGAGATGATGTAATGCCATGAAGAAAAATTCCTGTGACATTATAAAAAGGGCAATTAAAATGTGTTGTTTACGAGTGACTGTTGCTCCACTTGGACTGGCTGTTGGCGAACTTGACACGCACCAAATTGCCTCACCGATTATGCAATATTTGACGTATGGTGTTTGAATTCAGGGACGAGCCATTTAAACACGAATATAAAATCGATAAAAAACGAGGCATTTGAAGCAATCAGGTTACTTAATTGACATCTAATTTGCGAAGGAAACCTTGTGCTTCACATCGTTCAAAATCAGGTCATTTTTTGAACCATCTATAAAGTAAGTTGAACAACGTAGTGGTGTTAATATCATCTTAAAATGATTTTGTCATATCATTTTAATTTTTCGGATCTCCTTTTTATGCGACATGGTCGGTTTGACAATAATAAGCGAGTTTAAGCAATTTGACTTGCTCAACAGTGTTTTCGGAATTAACGGGCTTAATAGACGCAATGTAAACATTGGAATATCGCAATAAATTAACTAACGATAGTTTCTCATTGATGAAGGATCTACGCGATAAGGCCGAAGAAGGTGCTAGTTTTCAATTGCTTTTCTTTTCATTTCACACAAAACAAGTTAAACGGGTAATGTTTATATTTCCAAAGAATTACTACTAAGTGCTACGTTTGTTTTGCCTTTGGAATTATTTTGCCTGATGTTTCATTTAATACCCTTTGCTCTCTGTTTATTTACATGGTTCCAAATTTAGTAAATATCATGTTTTCCTACAATTTTGGTTAACTTGTAGCAGTTTTAAATATTTTCGAAAATCTAGAAAACCTTTCATGACATTCTGTTATGATATTTGCTTTTGAATAACTTCAAAACATTTCATTGATTTTCCATAAAATTATTCCTAACCATTCGGTCAACTGCTAAGAAATGTTCCATCTTCTCTACTTCGCATTCTATTTTCAGAAAGCACAACGACTGTTACCAACCAACATCCACGTAGTTTTGTACAACTTCAAAGCACGACACCAAGATGAGCTTGATTTAGTGGCGGGCTATAAGGTAACAAAAAAGTCAATCGGAATGTCGCTGGACCAGGCACGCAAAGTTTTAATTAATGCGTGGTTTTTCCCTTTCTTCGCTCAAACAACAGGTCACCGTCATCGATTCATCGGACGCCAACTGGTGGAAGGGAAAGTGCTTGGGAAAGGTCGGATACTTCCCCTCCAAATATTGTACCAAGCTGGGTGCATCGGAAAAGGTCCTTCAAGTGACCCACCCTCTGCATATAACGGACAACGAACGATGCGAGGTGAAGCTGCAAAGAGATCAAATCGTGATACAGGTAATATAGGATTGTGATTGACGTGAGGTTGGATTGATTGTTGGGTTTGGTTTCAGGTCGGTGAAGAGATGGGCGGCATGATTGCTGTCCGATTTGCTGATAATCATCAGGGTGTTATTCCGGGAAAGTATCTGCAGGAAGTCTGACTGCGGGATGGCGAAGAATTAGATCGGGATCGAGATAAAAGTAGCAAAAAAGCGAGTAAAAGTGGTGGATCCAATCATGCCCAGAGCACCAAATCCAGCAAGAAATCCAGCAAACCTTTATCAAAAAGTCAGGACTACGGAGCACATGGACATGAGGAGGCACGCAGTCACCATTATCATAAGGAAGGGAAAAACAATATGCAGAAATTTTATGACAGGAACTGGGAGAAGTGGGAGAAGTTTCGCGAGAAGAAGATGGAAATGATGAAAGTACATAAATATAATGTGGAGCAGCGTCTTCGGCACGAGAATCAGGATCGAGTGTATTATAGACACCATTTCAATTACCATCCGGTTAAAAGACCTAAACGAAAAACATCTTTAGACCCTAACTGGTACACTGAGAACATTTATTCTAACCAATCGATTGATAACTCTGATGGGGAGGCAGCATTAGCTATAGTGAACAGCTACCAGCCAAGAAAACCGCAAGCCTATAGGGATATAAACGGAAATCTGAACGACGACTTGGACGAAATTTTTACAGTAGGGGCACAGTTCGATAGAGTCAGTAATTATCCAAAATCGAATAGTTGTTGCTTCGGCGCTAGCAGTAGTATAATGGCCAATAATGTTAGACATAGGATCCCCAAATCGCACTCTTTCAGCACGTCCAGGAGCATGGGAGCTGGGTATAACATGAGCAAGGCATACAATCGCAACAGCTTCGAAATGGCTGAATTTCCTGGCCATGCGCTCTCCGATTCTGGCCGGCTGAATTACTACAACGGGGTAAAACCAGCAGGTATGCGCATTTGTGATCGTGAAGGTTGCTTCAACGAAACGTGCTTTAGTAAAGATACTAAGAATATTCATAATAACAATAATAATCTAATGAACGAATGGAATCAACGCAATCGTAACAATATGAGAAGACGCATGACAAGCACAAGATCGCAGCATGTAATGGAGGAGGATTTTGACTTGTTCGAAGACGAGGACGAAGCCGAGTTGAATATGTATAACGATGACAATTCTATTCTGTTTGAAGACTTCGATGACCACGATTATTATGGAGCAGGGCCTACAGCTGGAGATTTTGACGAGTTTTACCGTCATGAGCGCTCCAAGCAGGTACTACGTGGTAAATTTGATCGAATATGTAAATATACCGACGACTTCACCGATGACTATCACAAATCATTCGAGGATATTTTTAATCGCAATTGTTATATCGATCAACAGTATCAGGTGAAGGGCAATAATTTTTTCTCAAAACCTCACATTGCTAAAAACAAAAGCATGTTGGAAGTTAAACCACCGAACAAATATGACGATACTTCATCTGATTCCACGGATCTGGAGTTGGATGATTTCAATTTTGATTTTGAAAAGTATTGGGAGGAGCTGGAAAAGCCATCACCGACTTCACCAAGCGAATTGACGGAAAAGTATCCACCTGGTGCCCTGAAAAAGGTGAAAAACGTTAACATTAATCGATATAACAATGGAACTGTGATAGACATCTACCATGATGACGATCCGTACCATTCAGATCACTACCATTACCGGGAAGGTCCTGAAAAGAACAACAACAACATCGTTGATACCTTTTCACCACCATCCCTAACTAAATTCCGACGGAAAGTCTACCCCGAGCGAAACAATGTGGAAAATGGACTCTCCAAACACCCAAGTAGCAAAAGAAACAACATCAACAGCAATAGCAATGCCATTAGTTTTCTCAACAACATTTTCTCCATTTACAAACCCAGCAAATATTCTCCACTGAACTGTCACGTTGAGCAGAACTATTTGAAAAACATTCCAGCCAAGAAAATGAACATCACCACGGCGACCAGGCCTCTCGGTGCCCCACGCAGTGATTCGGAGAACTCAGCCAAACGTCCCCTCACAGTTCATCCATCCAAACAATACCCTCAGCGCTCCTATCAAGGCCAGCGTAGCCAGAAGGATCCGCAAGCCAAGTTCCAGATCATACCGGATAAAACCGGGCTGAAAATATCCCCGTTATATGCGTCCAGCAATGATTACCGGAAAGCGAGGTATAAACTGAAAAGTACCTCCCGCCCGTTATCCTTCTGGTGATAGTTGCTCGACTGTTCGTATTATTCGGATGGCCGACTGGATGGAGTCCCCGTGGTCAAAAAGACACGCAGAACCAAGTATCTGAAGTACTGAACATTTCATCAATCAGAGTGTATAAAATCAATTCATCGATAATCTACAATGTTGAATTCAAATCTGTTACATCTTCTCATTAAAAACACTGACACAAACACACTCAACAAAAACGATCAAATGTTGTACAAATATCACCATCAAAATTCCAACTTTTTACACGCTTTCACCTTTAATAGTCAAATTAAAAATGTAGAACCTCGAACCACCAACCAAAGTGAGCATCCTTAATTGTAAATATCCATTACCAAAATGTTCAAATGTAACGTTAATGAATCTTTTTACATGATCAACTTCCACTAAAACCACCATCAACTCACCTAAATTTTCTGCATAGACCAATGTTTATTACTACTACTGACAATAGATAGTTCTACCTACTAGCAGCAGACGACAAACCAAACCCAGTCCCGTCTTGATCGGTCACTCCACAAATCGGTTTTTGCAAACGAACATTGGCTCGAATCTGGTGCACGCAAACAATAACGACAAGGACGTGGGCGGGCAAATCGATACAGGAACAGGTTGTTTCGGTCACCTAAAGAATTATTGATTTTGACTATTTTTTTTTTGTAAATTTCATATTGCTACTTCTTCTACATCATACGCAGAAGGTCGTGGGTTAAATCCCAGGCCCGTTCCATTCCTTCTACTTGGTATCTAGACATATTCTTCTCATGTTCTAGCAATCGGTAGAACTGGACAACCCGATCAATAATGCATAACAAAATTATAACAAGGGGAGTTATTTATTTCAGAAAAATATTGTTACAAAATGTTTTAAGAATCCCTCTAGCCATAATACAATTAAATCAGAGATTGATACCTTCATATCAACATAATAACAAACGTTAATATAATTATTCAGTACAAAAAACTACTTTCAAGGTAATTGTCTACATCGCGGATAAAAATCTGGTACACAACAACGACGAATTTCCATCCATAATGTAGACAATTACCTTTGCTCCAGCTTTTACAGTATCCGGACCTCACTAATCCGACGACTCGTTAGTCCAGATCTTGCTAGTTCGGAATTTTCCAGATTAAACATTTGTCGGATCAGCGGGGGTATACTGTATTTAATTATATATAACACACGTTGTTTAAAAACCATTAATTGAAATTAATTTTAATTTGTTATGCATTCCTGATCGGGTATCAGACTCCAGAGATTACTGCTTCTTCATTTAATGGGCAGCTCTTCAACTTACTTAAAACTGTCTATTCAATTTTTTGAAATTTTATAATTTTGAACCTTTTCCATTCGATCAGTCGTCTTCCGAACTTTTGTCTTTCGATCGTTTGTCCTTTGACCTTTTATCATAGATTTATCAGCCCTACTTCTGGCTTTCTTAGTAGTCAGAAATACACCATCTTCTGACTTTGTCATGTATCGATTTGCTCTAGCCCTCCGTTTCTCTACAACTTTTAACATTATCCGTTTCCAGTACCAACTCAGCTTCCAAAATCGGTATGTTTCTTTCCAGGTAACGCGAAATAAGTTTTTACTCTGAACTCGATGGAAACTAAACACGGAAAGAAGAACCACGTTGGCGTTGAATGTCTGAATAATACGGACGCGATCCGTTCGTCACCACAACCCACCGATGGTTGCATGTGACTTCGTTCTACAATTACCGTCATAAACAAAAAACTTGTGTGGACATTAGCAGGGTGACATGACATGCAGCCATCGATGGGATTTTTTTGCACCATTGCAGAAGGAATTGATTTCTCAGAAGAAAACGAAAGTTTTCTCCATGCTTTTACACCTCCACCGAGAAACTGACATATTCTTGGAAGATCACAGATCTGCACAACTTAGGGATTTTGGTTCCTTAGTGATGGAGAAAACTTTCAATTCTGTGCTAGAATTAAAAAAAAAACATCACGCCTTACGTAAAAGAAGTAGAAGAAAATTTATAATTTCACTTGCAATTCTACTCTGTTTGCTCTCTAGAATGCAGGTCAATGCTTTACAAATCTTCAGTGCAACCAGATAATTTGAGAACACAATTTTGTTTTGTGGGCGCATTTGTAATATCTTTTTGGTTGAATGTCGAATGCTACTTCAGGTTCAATGGTATTTAGCAAAAATCATTCGCCATTATACAGTAGATTTGAATACAATGGCAGAGTTTCGGCAAGGGAATTTTTCAAAATTATTTCAATAACATTTTCCTGAAACTAAAGACTACAAGTTGTATTCACTACAAATAGTTTGCACACGCATACAGAATAACAGTAGGATAGGTTGTAGTGCTCAAATGACCGGCATTGTGTATTGTACAGTGACCTGTGAAAGTTAATGGCAATGATGACACAATTAGTTAGAGGGTTATTTCGTATTTTTTTCCCATCCAATGCAATGCCTCTACTCCATCTGCCGTTTTGGCAGATTCGTTTAATTCGTACTAAACGAGTGTGTTAAGAAGAAATCAATATGTCAAATCTAGTTGTCCTCTTCACAACCGAATACCCACACCTTCTGCAATACCTTTGTGTGGGCTTCATGATAGTTCTAATCTTCAGATTGTAGAAAAGTTTCGGCGAGTTTGGAGGGTTGGCGTCTTCTTGACACAAAATCAACACTACTGTTCCCGTAACAGTCTAGCATCGACCACTTTCTGCTACTACAGGGTGTAAAACGCAGAAATAACAGAAAGTGATCTCCCCAGCAGATTTGTTGTTGATGGTATCCGTCGTGGAGTACAATTAGTCAACCGAAATGTAGCAGAAATGAAGTGATCTGCATCTGCAGCTTCATCCAGTTGTTTACACTGGAGAGTTACTTTAATGCCCAGCGACCAACGCCATGCCCCAGGGCCTTTTGGACCAGCTTATTTACGCTCCATGCTTCAGCTTCAAGATCAGTTTCCCAGCCTTGGTGCGTCTGACGCTTCGCTTGACACTTACGTATTTAAAGCCAGATTAGCGTTATCCAATAACATTATTTCAACCTGTGTCTAGGCAACACGGCAACACTTGGTAGCAGGAATAAGACAGTGTGCTACAATGCACACCTTGGTTATTCGCATAAACCGTCATTTTAACATTTTCAGGCCCACGGGGTCATACATGACCCCAACACAAAAATGGATGTATAAAGTCACAAGATGGATAAAAGTGAACACTATCTCCAGTAAATTTGCTTGAAATTAACTCCCCTATCAGGGAAAAATATCAGGAATTAGCGATCAAGGCCTACGACAACCTAGAACGTCATGAACACGGTGAAGTTACGGAAGAGAAAATTATAGGTGTATTTTGCAGCGGATTGTATTGTTTCAAAATAAAATTTTTATTTCAACGTATCCGTACAGTTACTGTGATGTACGATGACCTTTTTTTTACTTCCTAGGACGTCCTAGACTATCCAAACATTCCTTGAGTTCAGGACTTGAAGTCAACAGCTGCAAGAAAATCGTTTTTCAGTACAGAAAGCTTCAATATGCATTCAATTATATCCATTACACCTCCCGGGAGGAAAAAGGATATCGTAGGATAGTTTTAAGATATTCTGGACAATCCAAACTGTCCTTGAGTTCGGGACTTGAGAGCTACAGCTACTTAAAAGCTCTATTCGGTACTCAAAGCTTCACTATTCGTTCCATTATATCCATCACACCTCCCGGTAGGACAAAGATTATCATAGGATAGTTTTGAGATATTCTGGGCAATCAAAACGGTTCTTAAGTACGGAACTTGAGATCAACAGCTGCGAGAACATTGTGTTTCAGTACTGAAAGCTTCAATAAGCATTCAATTATATCCATTACACCTCCCGAAAGATAAACGATTATCGTAGGATAGTTTTACGATATTATGGGGAATCCAAACTGTCGTTGAGTTTGGGACTTGAGATCTACAGCTGCTTAAAAGCTCTTTTCGGTACTCATAGTTTCAATATCCGTTCAAGTATATCCACAACGGACGGAAGACAAGTTTGCACCGTGACAGCGTTATAGTCGCACGTACGTATTTTTTAAATGCTTACGGTTACCTAAAAAATTTATTACAGTGCCTATACATCGCAAGTTCATAACTCAAAGATGGTTTTGATGACCCAGAATATCCTCTACCATCTAAACATGTCCCTTGATCTTCAGGAATGTATTATGGATATGGTAGAATACATATCCAAACTTGAAGCGAGGAAAAAAGCTAGAGTGGTGACTGTGGATCGCAAGTTCTGAACTCAAGGACGGTTTAGATAAGCTAAGATGTCCCAAAAGTAACTTACCATGTTTCCTGGGCTAACCATGCTTAAGTGTATATTAGAGTGATTCAAATTTTGACTTTTTCGCTCCCCTATGCTTAAACGATGGCATTTGATGTTTTATTAATCCTCCTAAATTTTTAGCTAATTTGGATGTAACTAGACTGAGCACGCGCAGTTTCAAGTTTGTATGAAAATTACTTTGAAAACAGTCACTTTTGTGGAAAACCGTTCCGCAACGTTGCTCATTAGGCTCTAAAAATATATAAATATGTTGCCAATATGGAGAATTTTGCAATGAAACTGATCGTTTTTGTTGCGAAACGATTCTCTGCTTGCAAGATAAGTTATTAGAGAAAAACACGTAAAAGAATAACATCACTATCAATAATGAGCATTTTTGTTTCATTAATAACTTCGCTTACAAAAGTCAAATCGCTTCGCAACAACAACTGGCCTGTCGCTTAGGAAGTATTCTATGGAAGCATCGTGTCGATTACATTTGAATAGTTAATGGGTCGCAACACGGAACAGTTTTTCACTTATGTGGCAATTCCTATAGTAATTTCCTTACAAACTTCAAACTGCGCGTGCTCAGCCTAGCTACATCCAAATTAGCTAAAAATTCAGGAGGGTTAATAAAACATCAAATGTCATCGTTTAAGCATAGAGGAGCGAAAAAGTCAAAATTTGAATCAGTCTACTGTATATCCAAGTTTCTAATAACAAGAAAAGCTAGTGTCGTAGCTGTAGATCGCAAGATCGGAACTCAAGGACGGCTTGAACGACCCAGGATATCCCAAAACCATCTAACCATGTCTCCTGATCTTCATGGATATTTTATGGATGTGGTTGAAAACATATCCACGTTTGGAGCGACGAAAAAAGATAGAGTGGTGGTTGTAGATCGCAAGTTCTAAACTCAAGGACAGTTTTGATGAACAAGGATAACCCAAAACCATCTAACCATGTCTCCTGATATTCAAAAAAACGGATGTAGTTGAATACATATCCAAGCTTGAAGCGACGAAAAAAAGCGAAAAAAGTGGGGGTTGTAGATCGCAGGTTCTGAACTCAAGGACGATTTGGATAACCCAGGATGTCCCAAAACAATCTCACCATGTCTCCTGGTATTTTGAATTATGTTATGGACATGATTGAATACATATCCATGCTTCTAGTGTCGAAAAAAGCTAGCCTCGTGGCTGCAGATCACAAGTTCTGAACTCAAGGTCGGCTTCCCCAAAACCATCTGGCCATGTTTTCTGATCTTCATGAATATGTTATGGATATGGTTGAATACATATCCAAGCTTGACGCGACGAAAAAAGCTAGAGTGGTGGCTGTAGATCGTAAGTTCTGAACTCAAGGACAGTTTGGATGACGCAGGATATCCCAAAAATTTGGGTCTGATTTTCGGCATTTCCACTAGAAACTTTTCGGAGTTTCCACAGGATATTCCTCCAAATTTGTGATGGAAAACCTTCATAAATTCCGTTGGAGTTTTTTTTTGGTGTTCCCACAGGAAGTTCTTCGGATTTTCCACGGATTTTTTTAAATTTTCCACGGTAAATTTCTTATAACCTAGCTACCCATTTTCACTAATGTTCACAACATCAATTTGATAACCAATTTTGGTATCAGCACACTAATAGCTGCCTGATCCGAATGTAAGCAATGGACACCAAACTTTTAATTACACTCACAGAAGCGCTCGTGCAGTGTTTTAATATCTACCAAACGGTGGACCTCAGATGTTCATATCTGAAAAACGTGTTGAAGATCATCCTCACAAATTTGTTTTGAACTCGTAGGAGTTTCAGATGTCAAGTTTTTGTGCTGCTCTCCCAGACCAGCCTGTCGTATTGGATCACGGGAGGATGATTTGCTTGTAGTCAGCAAGCTTTTTTTCAGAGACATTTATGACCGACGGTACCGACTGTGTCATCGGATACAGTAGCTTCAAAAATGGTTCGGCTCCGTAACGCTTCACGGCAAATGAGCCTTCCAACTAAACGAAGGTAGTTTCAAATGCCACTATTTTGTCGACCTTCTGCTGGGTTAAGCCAAAATAGTCGGAACATGTTGAGGAATTTTGAGATACAAATCTTTTATCAGGTAAAATATTCTGTCGGGATATCGTTAGAGTTTTGCCAGTAGCGCTCCGGTCACTGAATTCCGCCTTCTGGAGGTTCTGGCATGTCGGAGGTAAACAGGTTTTACAGGGGCCGATGATATTACCCTGGAGAACGCCGTGCGCATTGGAACTCGCACCTTCGTCTAATGTCGCTAACTCAAGTCAGTTGGTGTATGGTTGATTGACCGAGATCGAGACCCAACTCATCCTCGTGTAAGATTTTGTGGTGAAAGCTGATGGAACGATAACTATTGCGTTGGGAGAGGAAGGATCTTCCCAGGCTTACTGATAGGGATGACTTTCGTTGACTTCCAGGACTATGGGATAGGGTGCTCGAAAAAACGTATCACCATGTGTTTCACTTCGAAGTTCAGGTTTAATATTGACCGTCAATTCTTTAGATGTTCTGATTTTGGGCGTCAATTCAATTCCTCTGTGAAGTTGTTGGGAGTCAGATGGATGTTGTTCGCATGCTCGCTCACGGCTGCTTCGTCTGGACCAGCGGTTCTCAACCTTTTTTTTGTGAGGTAGCCCTTCAAACTTATGCTTTTTTCGAGGTATCCCTATTTTATTTCGCTGTAAATGAAAATAAGCTTAACTCATAAGATATATTAGAAACGGACCTGAAAACCAACGGGATCTCCTAAAAGTTGTCTGCAAGGCTGCTTCCGAGCCTCTTGAAAGGAGGCTTCCGAGCCTCTTGAAAGGAGGCTTCCGAGCCTCTTGAAAGGAGGCTTCCGAGCCTCTTGAAAGGAGGCTTCCGAGCCTCTTGAAAGGAGGCTTCCGAGCCTCTTGAAAGGAGGCTTCCGAGCCTCTTGAAAGGAGGCTTCTGAGCCTCTTGAAAGGAGGCTCGAGCCTCTTGAAAGGAGGCTTCAGGCCTCTTGAAAGGAGGCTTGAGCCTCTTGAAAGGAGGCTTCCAGGCCTCTTGAAAGGAGGCTCCTGAGCCTCTTGAAAGGAGGCTCCTGAGCCTCTTGAAAGGAGGCTTCCAGGCCTCTTGAAAGGAGGCTTCTGAGCCTCTTGAAGGAGGCTTCCAGGCCTCTTGAAAGGAGGCTTGAGCCTCTTGAAAGGAGGCTTCTGAGCCTCTTGAAAGGAGGCTTGAGCCTCTTGAAAGGAGGCTTCTGAGCCTCTTGAAAGGAGGCTTCTGAGCCTCTTGAAGGGAGGCTCTGAGCCTCTTGAAGGAGGCTCCTGAGCCTCTTGAAAGGAGGCTCGGGCCTCTTGAAAGGAGGCTGAGGCCTCTTGAAAGGAGGCTTCTGAGCCTCTTGAAAGGAGGCTTCTGAGCCTCTTGAAAGGAGGCTTCTGAGCCTCTTGAAAGGAGGCTCTGAGCCTCTTGAAAGGAGGCTTCTGAGCCTCTTGAAAGGAGGCTTCTGAGCCTCTTGAAAGGAGGCTGAGCCTCTTGAAAGGAGGCTTCCAGGCCTCTTGAAAGGAGGCTGGGAGCCTCTTGAAAGGAGGCTTCCTGAGCCTCTTGAAAGGAGGCTCCTGAGCCTCTTGAAAGGAGGCTCCTGAGCCTCTTGAAAGGAGGCTCCTGAGGCCTCTTGAAAGGAGGCTCCTGAGCCTCTTGAAAGGAGGCTTCTGAGCCTCTTGAAAGGAGGCTTCTGAGCCTCTTGAAAGGAGGCTTCTGAGCCTCTTGAAAGGAGGCTTCTGAGCCCCTTGAAAGGAGGCTACCGAGCCCCTTGAAAGGAGGCTTCCGAGCCTCTTGAAAGGGAGGCTTCTGAGCCTCTTGAAAGGAGGCTTCTGAGCCTCTTGAAAGGAGGCTCTGAGCCTCTTGAAAGGAGGCTTCTGAGCCTCTTGAAAGGAGGCTTCTGAGCCTCTTGAAAGGAGGCTTCCAGGCCTCTTGAAAGGAGGCTTGAGGCCTCTTGAAAGGAGGCTCTGAGCCTCTTGAAAGGAGGCTTCCGAGCCTCTTGAAAGGAGGCTTCCGAGCCTCTTGAAAGGAGGCTTCCGAGCCTCTTGAAAGGAGGCTTCCGAGCCTCTTGAAAGGAGGCTTCCGAGCTGTGGTGAACACCAGCCGATTTTTTAAAACGCCGATCCATAGCGGATGGAATACTGTTCCAACCGTTCACTGCAAACGTCGTCGAGAGAATGCCAAGTTTCTGGCCCTCAAATTTCAATTCGATCCGAGAGATGCGAAGCAGTACGTTTAGAGAAAGAAGGAGAAATTTCGCAGCACGATTATACATATGTACTCTCGGTCGACTTTTAACTTTCTCTCTCTCTTTTTTTCTTGTTCTGTCGGATATAATTAATGAGTGATATCAAGCCTCGCTCTTTTATTAAGAGAAATCTACTTCCGCCTCTATTCATTGAGGTACTAGATGTAGCTGAAAATTCTATACACATATTCAGGGACATATGCAGATATGTAAAATAATTAAATATTAACCTCACTGCTTACATACGTCTTATTCCCCACACAAGCCTCTTGAAAGGAGGCTTCCGAGCCTCTTGAAAGGAAAAAATTCTGTGAATTTTCACATTTTTAATATACAACGTACAAAATATATCAGCATATTTCCGCAAAGCTCTAGAACCAAAGTATTTTTTGTTGAAGTCAACTCAATTTTGATCAAAATGTTACTTACACCCCTCTGCTTCTAACCCCCTAAATTGTAATACATCCGCCATTACGTATTTTTGTCAGAGGTACCCTTCTGGAGCCACGTACCGCAGGTTGAGAACCGCTGGTCTGTACTAATAATACCCTATCCAAAATTGTGTAAGCTGACGAAGTGGCGACCTATTTCGACAACTTTCTCTGCGGGAGCTATCCTTAGAGCCATTGTTGCCTAACAAAAATAAAAATGGAAAGGAACGAGGATTGAATTTTAGAACTTTGAAGAATTTCCAGAATTTCCTTATCACAGTCTGCGAAAGCGTGAATCTTGTTGGAGAAATCACTATTTCTGATGTTCACCATTATGGCCTGGATAATTTTTGTCATGCGATTGCAACGTAGCTTAAATGCAGGCAGCCCAGAATGACGAGTACTTGAGGTACTTGACGACCCATTGGTGTGTGTTGCTCACGGGCCTGGGAAAGCACCTCTTGGATGGTATGAAGCTGCTCGTCTAAATCCTCAGGTGTGACCGGATGTTGCTGGTAGTCGTAATGTCGCTCACGCACCTTTGTGGCTTCTCCCGAACTGTCGATGCCAATAAACCGTGGAATCCTGGCTAGGGTCGTGTAGGGGCCTTCATATCGTTTTTCGTGAGACTTGAAAAACTTGAGGCAATGATTTACTCACTTTCGGTTTTAGGTGCCGTTCCTTCTCCACAAGAAAATCCAACACGATTTTCTAGTCTTAAACAAGCAAGTGTTTCAGTTGTGCAGGTCCACTCTAGCAGCCATTTTCAATGATGCACATACCAAGAGTGAAAACCTTGTCGAAACGGATTTTGCAGCTCCACAGGCGTGTAGCGAGCCGCGAAAAGCTTGAAGCTCCAGGGTTTAGAGCGGAACAGATGATTCTATAGGAAAAGTATCGTTCTCCGGCTGCCGACGGAGTCCCGGGGGAGAGTGTGCGAGCCATTTGCTGGTGGATGGAACATGTGGTGCTGTAGCTTGAATGCTGCTGCTACCGACAGTCGCTTGTGTGATTGCATTGGATAGCCGGGATGGCAAGAAAGTGGAAGCTCTCCTTTGTATTTCCAGGAACTCCGCACGTTTCGTACAGCCTTTTGTAGTGGTCCAGTGTTTTTGCCACAGATGTCGCACTAAGGATCGGCTACCTCCAGCTTGTCGCACTTGTATCTGTATTTCCTAGCCTTGTCTTGGCGAGCGATTTTGTGGACGGCAAGTGGTTTAAGGGCACAATCTTCTAACTCGGCGATGACCTTCTTCTTACCCGTATCGTGGAGTCCACGCAGTAAAGCCTTTAACGGCTTCGTGCCAATGAGGTAATGAGGTAATGAGAGTAAAACTTTTAAACTTGTGGACCTCGAGATGAATTTGTGACGGTCCTTGTTGGCCGGCATCACTTTGAAGCCGTAAATTTCAGGCCGTTTGCAGTTGTCGTCAATCGACAACTTCTGATAAACGTTGCTTGACAGATAATGCTTTGAGAGGTTTTCCTCGCTTTCAATTGTGGTACGTTTTTCCGAGTCAGCCACCAAATCTCCCATATTGACAAAAAGAAAGCAACGCGAAAACGGGAACGATTGAACCAAAGAAAATAATCGAAAACGCTTGAAAACAGAACTATTTACCGATAGTGCAAGCAATAAACACGACCGTTTGTGTCACCGGTAAGGGTATGCGATAACACAATTTTTCCTAACGAAACGAAACGAAACGAAATTTAAAATCTCTATGTTGATTCGGATCGAAACGAAACGAAATATGGATTTACTTTTGAAACTTCGAAACGAAATCAAGGTTCATTTGATTCGAATTTTTTCGAAACGAAACGAAATTTTATTTTTTTTTTTGCGGAATTTTGATTAAATTGGTTTTACATTACGTACGCAATTCGGATTTCACTTTTTCAAAGTCAAATATCGCCGAAAATTTTGTGATATAATTACCGAACAATTCTGCTGTTGAAATTACGCTGAATTGAAGCAAAATTCACCGGGATCTGTGAAATGATTTAAGTGTGGATGCTTCCGAGCCTCTTGAAAGTAGGATTCTGAGGCTTTCGAGAGGGCTTAGAGGCTCTTGAAATAGGCCTTCCGAAAAGAGCTTTCTGAGCCTTTTAAAAGAAGGAGAAAAGAAAAAAAGAAAGTTTAAAGAAGAAAGCTTTAAAAAAGATTTCCGGGTCTCTAGAAAGGAGGATTCCAACCCTCTTTAGAGTAGGCTTCCGAGCCTTTTAAACTGAGGCTGTCGAGCCTCTTAAAAAATCCCTTCCGCGCCCCTTGAAAAGATCCGAGGCTTTTAAAAGAAGCAGAAAATAGAAATATATAGAACAACAGCTTGGCTTCCGGGCTTCTTAAAAGAAAGTGTTCGAACCTCTTGAAATGATGTTTCCGGGTCACTTGAAAGGAGGCTTCCGAGCTGCTTGGAAGGAGGCTTCCAAGAAGCGTAAAAGGATACTTCCAATTCTCTTGCAAAAAGCAACTGAGCTTTTCGGGAAAAAGTCTTTATGTCTTTCACATGGAGGCTGTCGAATCTGTAGACTCTAGATTTTAGTTAAGAATCATATTCTTAACATATTATTCAACACTATGTTTTGACCCGGAAGATTGCATAGAAGATTTTTAAAATTTGTTCATTCGAGGTTTTGCCCTTGTCAGGATTAAAAAGGCCTTGATTTACTGATCACCATGCATAGGGTATGGGAGGTATTTTGGACCACCAGTTCGATGCCTCATATTTTGGACCACTGAGAGCACATTCCTCTTGGTGGTCCAAAATAATTTTTGAAAATATGAAGAATAATTTGAGTTTAAATTTGTTTCGAAATTCCGCGGAATTCCGTTAAATTTCGTTATAAGCTAGTTTTTTCTAGCGAAATTTTTGTAATTTTACGAAACGAAACGAAATCAAGAAATGCGATTTCGCCATACTAAAATTCCGCGGAATTTCGTTTCGAACAACCTGAAACGAATTTTTTCGAAATACCGCATATGCTTAGTCACGGTATCCATTATATGTGTTTACATACTTGTTTTAGTGACAAGTAGATCTTCTCTCCTTATAAACCCGTTTCTTGGTCTCACGATTCACGCCATGTCACAATTCGCTTTTAATAAATTATCCTAATTCTGTATCTTTCATAATTTCTTCTGAAACATTTCATTGCCATTAAAAATAATGAGTTTCAATAACTTTCACTTCCGGTGAGCACTACAACCTGAAAAAAACAGCATTAAATACGTACCAAGTTTTCAGTAGCTGTAGAATGAGTTGTTGGTGTCTAGGATTCTGTAGAACTCACGAATTAGCACTACTATGAACAAACATATTTTACTCGCAGACAGAGCTTAATAAACTTTCTAGAGACCTAGTTCGAAAAAAAACACAAACACACACAACACAAACTAAATGCTCAACCCGGTACATAAACATAGTATCAATAACGTAATTCTCCTCAGGAGCATCAGTCGCCGAGTAACACCGACGGGATTAATTTCTGGGATGTGTGATAGATTACTCATTGAGTCATTCCCCGCAATGTTGCATATTCCCTTATTCCAATCACGCAAGAAACTCCTATCGACTACTGAGCATGAAATAACTATCTCGACTTAGTGTTACCCACGAATAGGCCATTGCTAAGGTATGACATAACTATTAAGTAAAGTGATGAGAAATGTTAGCATAATGATTACAATTCACCAGAGATTTTATATAGTAAATTATTCATATGTAACAAAGAAAATGCCCGGATCTTATGAACATCGTAATAGAACTAATTTTCCGATTATTTAAAAAAAGGATTTAAAATCTGAAAGTATGTTGCGTTCGCTGCGAATGTCATTAAACATGAAAAGCATCGGTTTTTTGATCATTGCTTGACCAAAGTATGTCTCTTGATTATTCCTTCCAGTTGGTTCGTATTCTACGATTAGATGAGAATAATGTTTAGCGTGCGAACGCAAAAACCAAACATATCAAAATCTAACTAATTTATTCACATTCCTACTAACCTAATATTCCTTGCGATATTCCAATGAAAACAAAGCACATCGCCTATTTTGATACATCTCAAAGGAGCATTCTTTAGCTGAACGAGTTATTTACAGAAACTTTGTTGCATTTATAACATAATGAATAGAATATGTGCATGTTATGTGAAATCTCGAAGTGTGCCGTATGTGTTTTTCGTGGTGTATGATTGTTATAAAAAAGATTGAAACAAGTTCTATTAAAGCTGTTTAAATTAGTGGCACATGCGCTGTAACTTGTTTCAAGTAAAAGTAAAACAAATGAACGTTCCCTATTGCGTCGTTCTGTGATTAAACTACGGTAAAATTCAATTCCATTCAATCCTATATGCTTTTTTTATCAAAGGGGTCATTTGCAAATACATAAGTTTGCAAATAATTGGCCTCATATTCTTTTTCGTCAAAATTATAAAAAATAATATTCGATTAAACTTACAGATTGAGAAGTTAATTTCAGATGAAATCAAAAATATTTTGAGAAATAAAAAGCGTATCTTTTTGCATTAATTAAAAGAGTAAAAAATCATTTAACACTTTATCCCGATATTTTATCATCACAAATAATACAAATACACACATAAAAATACAATAACATTTATGGAAAATTTAGCGGTAAAATGAAATTTAAGAGCACTCGTAGTCACAACATCATTACCCTTAATCGGACACTAAAACAATTTTAGAAGTATTTTCCCTCGTTGCACTCAAAATTGACATAAAAAATACATCTTACAAAATTACATTCGCGGTCAGCTTTTCCAAAAAAATCCCAAAAAATAGTTGTCAGAATTTTAATAACGACACTAAAACCAACTAAAACTCTCAAATCTAGGAAGCCCCTTTTATCAGCATTCTGATTTTTATACAAAGCATACACATGAAGAACAGAAATTTTTGAATTCCATATTATACATTTTTAAAGAAAATGCGAGTAAAGCAGAGGAAGTATATAAAAATTCGCCAACCGCCGACTCCATAATCTTAAGGAATCATTGTATGTTTCTTTCGAGAAAAAAATGTATTTTTTGTGCAACTAAGCCATGGTTGGAATGTTGTTAACGCATGTGTGACTATCCACTGATAAAAAAACAGCCACGACATCAAGCCACTGCTTCACACCATGTTGACACACACACATATGTAGTTAAGGGACTAGTGAGAATAATCAATACAATAAAATGATAAAACAAACATACACCCGTGATCAAGTTGTTCGTAACTTTAGAATGTAATGCGAAGATGACGCAGAAATATGTATTACACAACCCCAACTACACATTAACAAACAAATAGTGTCATAGTGAAATGTCGATAACATAGAAATAGCTCTTACAAAACAAACACATACACTCACAAACACACAACACAGAGTTAACCCGTTTTACCGCGAAAACGTGCTGTGCGTATTTTGACCGAGGTGTAATAAACGACCTGCAGGAAGGACATTTGAGGTAAACGAAGATTGAACTTGTTTCATAATGATAAGAAATATCACAGCCCTTAATCAAATCTATGTCTGTGACGAACTGTGTAAATATTACAGAATGAGCGTGCTACTCGATTTTTTTCATAGTACGATGATAATGTTATTGTATTTGTATTCATTCTTTGATAAGCACCGTCCGATTACGGACACCGGGGTTGATGGATTGGCCAACTTGTTCCTCCTGAAGGAGCGCCAGCAGAAACAATGGCAAACAATAGTTTGGAAGTTGAGAAATTATTCCAATGGTTCAGTTAACGCTCGGACGTCGTTACGATAAGACGCGCGTAAACTGTCCTCGTGAATACTATCGAAGACTTATCTCTCGTGTACAAATAGTCGCTCATTAAAGAAGTTTACAAAGATGAAAACGATCATGCCTTTTACATCAAGTTTCTTGATGAAAACGAATTCAATTGTTTTGGAACTGGTTTAGAAAAGCAATACGTGTTCGAATATGAGTACTGATCTGATGGTACTAAGATACCAGAGCGAATCGACATAGTCAGTAAGCTGTTTCGGTACGTCAGAATTTTTAACCTGCCACCTGAGATCGAGGACAAGGAGATAGCTACAGTATTGAGTCAATTTGGAAGCATCAGGCAACAGGTAAGATAAAGATATCCGACAGATTTTGGCTACCACGTGTTCAGCGGAGTCAGAGGTGTCCACATGGAGATCGCTAAGGAGTTACCTGCAAACATGTACATTGGCCACTTCAGGGTTCGCATTTTCTATGAATGCTTGAGAAATCGATGTTTTTACTGCAGAAATGATGGACACCTCAAAGCAAACTGTCCAAAGTTGGCCAGTATAAAGTCAACTCAAAATGGCGGGCAATACAGCCAAGTACTGGCTAATAATTGCAACTAATGCTGCAATCGGGAAAAGTGTGACTGCGACGTCGTCTACCTCAGCGAAAATGACGTCAATACCTGTACCAGCAAGATCTAATTCAACAACAAAGACCACAGCTGTGAGCAGTAGATCAGGGGAAGCTACAACCGCGTCGGCGTCGGTTGGTCACTCCGAGATAGTGGCCAATGAAGCGGGAGAGAATGGATCAGCTAAAGAGCGAACGGAAGCTGTAGAACAAATGGATGCTACAGATAGGGTGAGTGACTGAGTGATAGCCGCAATGCATTGAAAAGACCACCGGTCTCAACTTCGGATAATGGCTTGTAACGGAGTTACAGAAACCTTTTACCAGGAATACAAAAAAATAAATAATATATTTCTAATTCATCCACTTAAATTGCACCTTCACCTTAAACTCGAATAAATGTTCCAAGTCTCTGAGTGTTCTAGCCAGGAGATGCCATATGAGATTGAATCAGCGATTTTCGGTATTAATCGAAATCGGAGATTCTAATACAATAGAAACACAGACATCGGGCTACGCTGACTTTTGTATGATAAAGCTACCTGAATGTGTGAGATCTACCTCTTTAACCCTTAAAGGCGTAAGGCAATTTTTTTAGAAATCGTCGGAAGTATTTTTAGCGTAAACTACCATTAAAATTATTAACATTAAACGTATTTTCGGTTTGTTGTTTTAAAACAACATTGCGCATTTAAGGGTTAAATCGGGACGTTGCAAGAGTCAGAAGTGTCCTCACGAAAGCAAAATTAGTTATTGGATCAAGTTAAAAAAGGCCAATTAAACAGTAAAAGTAAATAGCTTAGGATAAAAGCTAAAAAACGTTACAATTGATTTAAGGTCAAAATATACCATGGGTGGAAATATCTCCATGTGATTGCCGGCAAATCTAGCGTTTATGATCCAAAGAACCATAAAACCTGTAAACGACAGACGAGCAACAGGATAAAAAAAAGGGAAAAACCTTATTATGCTACAATCACGGTGCACGCATCCCTAATTCCAAAGAGGACCACTTTGGACGAATTTAGAATCCTTGAAAAGAAGTCTAAGTCAAACTGAAGTTAAACTGGGTCGGAGGTGATAAAACAGCAGAAAGAGAAATGCAAACCTAAAAAGAAATTGCTATCAGATATACTGTTGAATAAGAGAGATTTATCTGGATAGTGACTTAGATGTAGTATTTCTCCAAGAAGCTGCCTTTGAAAATTTTTCATTTATTAAATCGCACAAGTCAATCGCAAACATTAGCAAGGATGGGAAAGGAACAGCAGCCCTGTTGCGTAATAACATAGAATATCGAAATTGTATTTTAAACGAGAATGGGAGAAATACATCGGTTTGTATTGACAATGTTAATTTTGTTAATATTTATGCACACTCGGGAAGTAATTTCAAAAAAGAACGAGATCTTCTCTTCACACGGGACATTCTAGTTCATTTAGCTCAAGGAATAGAAAACGTTTTATTGGGCGACTTCAACTGTATAATCTTGCCGGACGATACAAATAGTAAAAATAAGAACATTTCCAATGGCGTGAACAATCTGAATTCAACTCTAAATTTAATAGATATCGAACATAAATTAAAAGGTAAAACAACCAAATTCACTTTTCTTCGTCATGGCTCAAAATGTCGATTAGACAGAATATATTCATCCAGCTCGTTCGTTCAACTAATCTCCAAAATCGACACAGTTCCATTAGCTTTCTCAGATCATCACGGTGTTGTACTCGCGTACAATGTAGATGATCGATTATTTTTTAACTTCCTTGGCCGCGGTTATTGGAAACTAAACTCCTTTTTGTTAAATGATGAGCAAATCAATAATAGGTTTGTAACTATGTACACCCGATTCTTTTTTTACACGGGGGATGCGTTCCGTGTAAAAAAAGTTTTCAGTTCAAAATTTGAAAATCCGTGTAAAAAAAGTTTTATTATTTCTCGACGAATCATGCAAAATGGAGCAACTTTGCAAAAATTTTGTATGGGATTTTTTTTTGCACGGCCGTGTAAAAAAAATCCGTGTAAAAACAGAATCGGGTGCATATAATTTTAAAAACCCGGAACTTCAGCATGCGATTTGAAGTATTCCCAAGTAACAATTTCAAGGCTGCATGGATTTATTCAAGTTTTTTAACGGTTTTATCGCTGCTTTGTTCAATGCTGCGAGGTCAGCTTCATTCGAAGACTTATAGCTACATATCTTCAAAACCGTAATAAAACGCTCAATAAATCCACAAACGTCAAATATCTCATGAGCTTATTAGTGGTCTAATGATTATCCTGAGGACTTAAATAAAACCAATTTTAAAAACACTCATAAAGACGGATATATTGGTCATGGACTTGTCTTACGCATAATCTAAATAAAACTTAGTAGTTTTCAAAAGGTTTATAATGGCATTGTTCAAGAGCATAATGTTAATGTTAAATTTCATGAACTGTGGTCATTCGATTGGCAAAAAACACAAATGTTTTTGTTGCATGTTCCTCAAATATCTTAAATAAAGAAAACATTAAACACAATATATTGGTACGCAGCGATTTCCTTTCGAAAACTCCCAGTGCGCGTTGGTCCTACCAAGATTTTTTTATGTACAGGTTATCCGACTTGTCAATATCCCCAACTCAGCCATCTTGGATTTTTGTATGGAATTTATGCTCGTTTGTTTACACTATGCACTTATGCTCGTTTGTTTTGCACTGAAAATGTATGTTTCCCCCCGCGCTGGTTATTCCCATCTACTGACGAAGTCGGATAACCTGTACATAAAAAAATCTTGGGTCCTCCATGAGCATCGTCCAGGTGTCGTGTCCGTAGAGAACTACCGGTCTAATAAGCATTTTGTAGATAGTCAGTTTGGTACGGCGGCGAACTCTATTCGATTGGAGCGTTTTGCGGAGTCCAAAGTACGTACGATTTCCTGCCATGATGCGTCTCCGAATTTCTCTGCTGGTATCGTTATCGGAGGTCATCAGTGAACCCAAGTACAAGAATTCTACAACCACCTCGATTTCGTCACCACCAATACAAACTCGTGGTGGGTGGCCTGCGTTGTCCTCTCTTGAGCCTCTTCCTATCATGTACTTCGCCTTGATGACTAGTCCAATCTGTCCAATCGAATGTATGTGTCGCTACCAGAAACGGGAAAGTACTCAGAAGATACACTCTGTAAACTTTTGGGAAGAAAAATAAAATTTACGGGAGGCGATGCAGTTGATTTCCGCAAAGGAGTATCGGAGTGGAGTCACAGATATCAGTGACGGAGGTGATAGGTAAGAGTGTAAGACTCATGCAGAGCAGAAGATAATTCAGTTTCTGTTGGATCACAACAGTACAACTAAAATCCTTGTTGGGGGCTTTCGAATACAATTCACGAATAAATGTCGAATAAAAACATCACAATGCTGTTCAAATGAGGTACTTATTCCATGTTTACAAATAATTTAATATCACATGACGGTTAGCTGAATACGAATACAAATGCTTATCTGTGAGACCTCACACTTCTCTCGTAAAAATACCTTCTGACTTATTCCGTAGTACTCGTGGAAAACAATACCTGAGGAGAATAGAACGAAACACCTTTCAAGCGCAATGGAATGTTTCATTGCTTAACTATCCTTCCTAAGAGTGTATCATTTGATCCATCCAGTTGCAAACGAATTTCGATGAAACTGTTATTTCATAATATCGTTCTATCGTTTGGTTCTAGCTATACAGAGTTAGGTCGAAACCCGTAAAAATGGAGTATTCTAAAGCTACCTACTCGACAATACGGATTTCTGATAAATAAATAGTAAAATCAGCCTTATTGTTAACCTACACTTATGAGAATGATTACTCAATGACCGGTTTGGGTCTGAATGTGGACTGTAGTGACGTTTGCTGCACCGCTACTGGATTGCACTGGTTCGTTAATGCCATCGGTACTTTGTTGACTCACGCTCGATGAATGAGCTAACGAAGGGAGATTGTCCGATGATTTTTGGTTTGGAAAGAGAACCGAATATGCCGGTGGAGGATCAAGATCCTCGTATGGAGGTAATGACTGTGTTGTTGCAGCTGAAGTGTTAACATTGGAATTGCTCACTCCAGACTCAAGAAAAACGGACGGATTTTCCTGGCCAGGTATTTCTGATGCATCCGGCTTTTGCGACCTACAGCAGCACTCTAAAATAGGAAATTAAAATCAGGTTTATCGACGATTCACATCTTGCTTAGTTATGTGACTCACCCCACAGACCGCACACTAATAAAGCACCACCGCAAAGCAACATACCGAGGAACAAATAGCCCCAGGGGCCATATTTCGACAGTCCAGTGAGAGTGCTTCTGTGCGGCTTTATAGTGCTTTGTGTTTGAGTTTCAGTCACTTCTATTCGTTTCTCATCGATCGATGCCGTTGAGACTTCTTTCGTAGGCACTTCGGTGGAATCAGTGAAAAAGAATGCTTTGAAAGTTGTTTGAATGTACTTTTTGAACACCATTTCCACAGGATTGTCCTGAAAATATTTAAATATTTTAGCGATTATGAAATATCCAGAGAAGCAGTAGTTAAAGCCATACCGTGAGGTCATGCTGCCGCTTCCTTGCGCACATCTCAGTGTCCTCATCACTGAGTGCATTCATCGACGTGGGACAATGCCGCACCCCATCACAAATGAGATCCTTCGAGATGCAAAGCAATGGGACGTCATCCACCTCCAGGCAGGGGTGACGATCTTTTTCCAAGCAAGGCGCACCATTTCCGATAACAGTCACTAGCAATCGGTACGGTGGTTGATTGCCCAGATGGTTCCAGACAATGTTCAAACGCCCTTGCAGCAGGCGAACCGGTTCTTCTTTAGCACCGATAGTTTCCAGCTCGCATGGATCCAACCGCCATGGAGGTAGCATTTCCCCGTGTAATGATTGGGACTGTAAAGGAAAATTATTTTTAAAGTTTTTTTTATCCATTTATTCATTTTTTCCTTAAAATATAACGTAAATAATAACAAAATCCTTTCGAAGTCCTACGTTAAAATAAAAAAAAAAATCATAATCCAACAAATTTCTCAAAAATAATAGTAGAACAAACATTGAAGACGTATTTGAACACGTGCAAATCCGTTGAGCATGAAGAGCTGGGTAAATAATTTCTAACAAATTCTGATCAGTATCCGAGAAACCGGCTGATTGTGATAATTTGAAATCAAATAGAATCTAAGCGAATCGCTCAATAGACTTGCACTCTTGCTACTTCGAATATGCACCTTGTTCAAATGCGTTATAAACCACATCACATGTCAAACACTAGAACTATTATTCGCCATTCTACTTGAACCACGTTGCTCACTTACTATACTCAGCGCACAGGAATCAGTGAGGTTGCTGATCTTCTTGCTGCCATACTTTTTCGACATGCCGCTACTCTGCTGGGAGGCTTTACGGTTGGTGCCCGCCTGGATCGGTATCCTCTGCAGCCGCACATAGAAACCGTGCGACTCCGGAGCGTGAAATTGACGCTTGCAGAACGGTTTGCTCTTGTCTGGCAGAAGATTCAACACCAGACTCGAGTGCGAACCCGTTTCTGCGATGAACTGGGGGCTGTCGTCATCACAAATTGAGTTCAGGTTGGTATCTGAAACGAAATTGGGAAAATGTGATCGAATGTAGATTTGGTTGGGTAAGTTGAATTGGTTCGCTGGTTTTGGTTGTATGTCAATTGTTGAGTTTATGTTTTGTTAAAAAAAAATGATATAATGATAGAAATTTGCCTTCCGATGTTCTATGACTCGACATCGACTCATGGACGGAAATGGTTACATAAATAGTAAACATATTCTGGGTTATTGTGATGGTCCTCCGGAACTACTTTTCTGTCTGGTCCATAAGCAAAACATACCCTGTTAGTGATGCTGCTTTTCTCGATACCATCTATTGAATTACCTTACACTTTTGGCCTGACCACTCAAAACTGCATCGAATCTAACTAATTATTGTTAAAATTTAGTAAATAATACTAATTGATTGACTTGAAACTAGGGATATTTTTCTATAAATAGCACTGAGAAAGGAAAACTTGTTTTCCTCAGGTCGTATAAATGATGGAAGATCATTCTTAAATTTCACAATGTAAGTCACCATTTGATTGAAGTAACATCTTTTATTAACCTGAATCGCTCACGCAGTCCCACCCGTGTTGTGAACGAGAAGCGAGCTTTTTTCCAATGGTGTTGTACTTTTTACAACGGTAAGATTCCCGGAAGCTTAAATACTGACCTGCCTTCCATCAATGTCAGCGCTCTCCCAGTCTGAGCTGTGCCTCTACCAACCACATGATATCTTCTGCTAAGAAGGCTACTAGAAAATGTCAGCACTTCTATAGCTCACACTATCAGAATATCATCAGTTCATATGAAACTGCGACCAAATTCTCTACTTTTCTGGGGTGTTGATTATATTAACAGCTGATTAACTATCTACATACGTCAGATCCTTCAAAACCTGCTCCGAACTGAAGGTCTCAGATTTCGACAACATTTTCAGCTTGGAACATAAGCACATGAGTTTGCAGTTCTAAGGGCCGATGTCCACGTAGCGGTTTTTTACACGTAAACATGTGCACGACTACATTTGATGCTGGGTACCTTGCGTGGACGCGGCGTGCACGCAGCTTGAGCATCGGCCCTAAGACTGCATTGCCGTGATTTTTAACCAGTGCATTTTGAGCCAGTGCATTCAGCTACCTACCAGCCATCCTACAGTTAAGGTGGTCCCAACGTACCTGTGACAGAGAATCGGAAACATCCAATCATACTCCATCGTCGACATTAGCTGTCCAAGTTAATCCTCACTGATATCCGCCAGACACTGTGTCATGCTGGCCGATAGTGCATAAAAAGTGCTATAAATACGCGCATGTTTGTGCAAGCGAAGGTGATTGATTGTTAACAAAGGCAATTCCCTTGCTATAACTCGATCAAGGCAATGAAAATTTGTGCATGTTCAGCGTAAGGGTTATTTCTAGACCAACATTTGAAAAGGGCGTAACAGCCAAAAATTATTCCTTCTGATTCTTTGTCTACATATATAGCTTTATATGTAGACGAAGAATCAGAAGGAATAAATTTATTTGTTACGCCCTTTTCAAATGTTAGTCTAGATTTGGAATCTTTTCGTCAAGAATGAAAGAAAGCCCTAGCACATCAAGGTAAATTGGCACCACTTGCCAATCAGGCACGCCGCATGAAGCTTGAGATCCTAGGACTGAGTGAAGTCCGTTGGCCAAATTTTGTAGACCACATAAATCCTTCTTCTTCTTCTTCAGAATGCCATCGAGACAAATTCTGCTAAACTCTAGTTTACGAGGTGAACACGGTTCCTGGCATCACGGAATTAACTTCTTACTATGGGCCCAGCCATACTTTGCACTCATTAAGTTTTTTTATTAGAGGATCATTACACACACACACACATACACACATACACACTTCCACGGTGCCCCGGTAGACCGTTATTATAAAATAAAAATGTCCATCAAAACCAAGTACAGGGCTCAATTCCTGTGGAAATTCTGCACCTCTGGACCAATTTTTAAAAAAATCCCTAGGAGAAATCTCGAGAAATCTTGATTTGAAGTTTTTAGTTAAGATATTTCAAATTCTTTTGATATAATATAAAAATCCAAAAATATCACCAAAAACCCTGATTAATCCACCTAGATAGATGTCCTTCAATTCTTGAACCTGCCAGTCGGAAGTAACCACCAGCTTTGCAGGGTTGCTGTCCGGCATTCTTGAAATATGCCCTGCCCATCCTTCCAGCTTTAGCTACCTTCTGAGTACTGACTGGGTTCGCCGTAGAGCTGGGCGAGCTCTTGTTTCAACCTTCGCAGCCCCACACCATTCTCTTGCACAACGCCAAAGATGGCCCTAAGCAGGCGTTGCCGTTATTAGAACTATAAATATTTACAACTGACTTATCTTACCAAACTGACTTAAGTATGTTTTTGTATGGCTAACTTGCTCGGGTTTAGTATAAGTGTTGCTTTCAATGTTTAATAGAATGAATAGTAAAAATTAATTTTAATTTAGTGTTTATGTTCGTAATGGAGAGAAGTAAGACCAGAGTTCGTGTAGAATAATAGTAGTTAGAAGCTGTTATACTCGATCACAGCACTTATTAACCGATCTTTGCTGCCAAATCTCGTCAAAGTTCCAATCAACGGACTAGAAAAAGCATGTTTAATATGTAAGCCAAAACCTATTCCTGTACCTCTACAGAACTCAGAAACATGATAATTCAAGATAAGGTACTTTGACGTAAATGGAAGCTGCGGCTTTTTCCAGCTGCTAGCAAATCCATCAATTGCTTTTTCAAAACCATGCTCGTGTTTCAAAGAGCTGTATCTTGCGTACACTTTTATCATTCAGAAACTGCTGATTGAAATATTAATTAGAAAGTTGTTAATGTTTAGAGTAATGCCGTAATCCGAAAGATCGGGATTCTAGTGAACTCTATGCAATTTGTTGATACCTCATCTGTACTTGGTTCACCCATAAATTTACTCAACATGGCGCTTCTCGAGCAACTTTAAAATCGTATTAACAATTCCGAACTAGATGTGTAGTGACGGAGATAAGCAAAGGTTCATTTTGTTTCTTTTTCAAAGTGTTTTTAAAAGTTCAAAAATTGAATATTTCTTCGTCGTAACCGAAAACCCAAAAGAATATGCACAAAGCTTGTAATTTGTTTTCTTTCTCTTGTGCATTTTTCCTGATGTTTTCCTTGGTTCTCGAGACCTCATTCTCGCCGAGCTCACTCGTAGCTTTTTCTTACCGCCATCCTTGGAGTAATTACCAGTCCGATGATCCTTTTGCGGGGAAATCTCAGAATATGATAAAGCTCAATTGTTACAGCATCTGCCGAAGATCTAACCTGTTATATAATGCTAAACAACTGCACTACTTTAATCAAATATTTAAGCTGTTGGTTTTTATTTCATCATTTTTTTGTCATGCTCCAATCTTTACTTCTGATCTGATGCTCGAATACATTTGTGAATACAATAAAAAAATACAAACTTTAATCTGAATGGCATTCAACAAAGAATCTGCAGCCTGCACGTGAATTCATGAATGGTTTTGAACATAGCTATTATAAAACACTTCAAGCCATACAAAAAACATACCTAAGTCAGTTTGGTGAGCTTAATCAGTTGTAAAAATTTATAATTGTAATAAAGGCAACAAATGCAAACTGGGTGAAAACAACTTGGACCACTTTTTGGACGGCTTTGAAGGCATTTTGGGGATATTATTGAATTGAAATATAGATTCTTTTGAAATTTCTTGATTAAAAACTTCAAATCAAGATTTCTCGAGATTCCTCCTAGGGATTTTTTTAAAAATTGGTCCAGAGGTGCAGAATTACCGCAGGAATCGAGCCCTGTACTTGGTTTTGATGGACATTTTTATTTTATAATAACGGTCTACCGGGGCACCGTGACTTCAAAATGACATCATTTAAAAATAGGGAAACCTGATTGTTTGTTCCTTATAATCGAAAGTAAACGATAAATCCAATGTTGGAACAGAATTGTGGTGGACATGTTTTAGATTTTTTGCTAAGGCTAGTGTTGCCAAGTTTCGAAAAATTATGATGTTTTTGAACTATGATTTGGAAAAGTTATACCTAGGTGCAATTCGGAATGGTACTTGCGATGTGACACGGCACTTAGGTGAAAAGTTGAATATTGATGGTCGACTTTGATGAAAAGAAGAATAAGCGTCAAATTGAGGATAAACAAGACTCCTTTTTGCATGTCCCGTCTCAGGGTGCAATAGAATTAAATAAGGAGAATTTAAATCCAGACAAAATTTACAAAACGACTTATTTGATTTTGTAAACAAAGATTCAAACGACGATTTGACGAACCTGATAGCTCTCCCATGCAAACTAACACCATCAACAGGTAGCGGAAATTTTCACCTACCGTTTTGCTTCGAATTGCCGGACGCTTCGAAAGCCGGACACTTCAATTGTCTCTTGACTTTATTTACCATCTCAACAAGTATTTCTTGGGTAATCAATGCAGGGAACGATTCTTGGACTTGAAACCATTTTAGCAAATGTAAGTAATCCGTGATCTGTGGTAAAAACTTAAAAAATAGAGGTAAAAGTTGATTGCATGTCATAATCAATGGTGAATTTTGTTTGTCTTAGAATGCAGCTTAAGATTCAACATTAGAAAAACTTAGCTCATATTTTCTGTATTCTATCATTTGCAAGGGGTATTAGTAATTTATTAACATAGTTTGATAGCACTCTTTGTCATGAATTAGAGAAATTGCTTGGGAATTCATAGCTTTATAATTTTTATTACATTTTCTGTATGTCCGGATTTCGAGGCAAGTTTTTACAATTGCTTCGATTTCCGGACATGTTGAAATGATGTTAAATAACTGTTTATCAGTTAAGTTGATTTAAATCTAATGATTCGTAATGAGCAATCATAGTAACAATTTCATTAGATTTGAGTTGCTACACTCCAAAAGGAACATTGCTTGCTCTCAGCTTATCGATATATACTTATACACATATTGTAAATGATATCACTTTATTAATTGTACACAAGTAGCAAAACTTGTCTTCAGTTTCTAGTGAAAGGTTGTCTTCAAATGTATTTTTTAACCATTCACATTTTTGTAGAAAAAAAAACAAGTTCGTAAAACTAGCTTTTTCAGAATTGTATAAAAAGACACGTTGTGAACGACTCCTACCAAATAAAAAAAAAACTCAACATTTCTCGGACACGCCCGGATTTATCAATCCGCATGAATTCATTATTTCAATCGCTCCTTGCAATCCTTAATTTCTAAAAGCAAACTGAAACGGTTTTCAAAAGACACATAAATACCATTAATTGCAGCTTACCCACGCTGAATTTGAGAGGTAGTATTTTATTACCCACAAACACGTCAAATGTCAAAAAAGGGTTCTAGCTTGAAAGGGGGGGATTGTTTAAAATGGTTAGATTCCGAATGTTGTATATTGCAGTTAAATGCTCCTGCTTGGTTTCAAATGCTGTTTTTTGGTAGTCCTGGTCAATCTCGGAGCAGAAACTTCGGATGGTACACACAACCGGGGGATGCCAGATTTCCATACAAATGTGTATAGAAACCTTACCTTACGGATTTATATTAATCGAGAAATATGAATGCTACATCCTAGTTGTCTTTGAACGGATTAAATTGGCTATTTGAGAATCAATATAGCCAAACTCGAAGTGTCCGGAAATTCGAAGCAAAATTGTCCGGTATTTGAAGCATCCCTTATACTGTGTCCGGATTTCGAAGCAAGCGATGTTCAATGTTTTCGATTATATTAGCTATTTCGTGCATACAAAATGTCATTTTCAGTACACTACAGCAAATTTGATAAGTTAATCTTGACAGGGTGTGTTATCACTCAGTGTCAAGTACTTAATTCCGTTTGAAATATTGAACTGAAAATTCAGCAGTGCTTAGGTGTCCGGACTTCGAGTCAAAACGGTACCTATTGGTGGAGTTGGTTTGCGTGGGAGAGAGTTTCTTCTTTTACGTTGGTGCTACGCCCGCAAGAAGAATAATGTTAAATTGTGGATCAAAATGATAACAATTATGCGTGGTGGGACGCCCGCATTCAAAACTTTTTTCCTCTGCGTTGGTGGGACGTCCGCAAGAAGAATAGTGTTATTGTGGATAGGAATGATCACAACTTTTTAACTCATGGATCGGTTTAAGCCAATTTTGGAAAACGTATTCTCTATCCAAAGGAAACGATTATAGAGAGGTTGGGAGGGTCATTTGGAATGCGGGAGGTTATTGGCAAAGATGCATCTGAACACGAGAACGTTCGTGTTCAAATTGTTCTGAAAACTGCACACTGTTCAAAAGCACTGACCTAACTTAGCAACTTGTATCCTAGGGAAACAAATTCAAGCGACGGCATGCTACACATTTTTCGGCTAGTAACGGAACACGTCGGCATCTTACGGATAGAAATCAAGCATGCTCGTATGTTTTTGCATAGTTCCAAATCTAAGGAATCTTAGCTACCATGATCGTTTTGCTTGCGTACCAATCCAGTGCACAAAGCACAAACTGTGTTCGGAATACAAAACTAAGAACGCCAAGGTGCGCTCTTGGCTCATGTTCTGTTCAGGATGCATCTCTGACTGGTATTTTAAATGGAGTCCCCAAATTGTACAAAAAAGTTAGTTTTGGTACATAAGATTTGTGAGGGCCCGAGGCCACCCCCCCTCCCCCAGACTTTCCCTAAATCCGGCCTTTGATAGGCATAATTTTAAATCCCCATTCCATAGTTCATCCGAAGTTTTTTTTATATTCTACAATACCCTGACAACTATTTACCTGAATTTCTCAAAAATAACAAATTCCACGAAAATGACATTTCCCCTAAAATAACATTTTCTTGAAAATGACATTTTTCCTAATATTACACTTTCCTGAAAATTACATATTCCTGTTGGGAGCGGCGATTGGCATAATAGCTTCAATATTGATGGTTTTTCATTTAACGGACGAATGACATTTTTTTGTGTAACTAAAATAGTTATTTGCCTGAGGTGTTGGAATAATAATACTAAAAAGACATAATCCTTTCGTAGAATCGGCTGAGTACTAAGCACTGATAATTCTTATCCCTCCATCAGAATCATGGTTTTGCATGGATGATGTAATTCCTTCTTCAGACATTTACTCGAAATTAAGTAACGATGGATGTTATTCTTTCCTTAGAAAAGGGCGTTTGCCCGAAATAAGGCAATAACGGGTAGCACCCATTCTTTAAAAATAGACGTTTGGGCGGAGAAGGCATCGGTGAATGTAATTCTTTTTTTTAGAAATAGGCGTTTGTCCAAAATAAAACGGTGGTGGGTTTGACCTCTTCTTTAAAAATCAGTCTATGTTTGCAAAAGTGAAGTCTGCCTTCATTTAATCAAATGATGAAGAATCAAAAACAAAACATAACTACCCTGTTAACCAATTTGTTGTATCATTTTAAGATTGTAAAAAAAACTGCAAATCAAACGGGCAATTCCGAGCAAGGCCAGGTACATACAGCTCCCGAGCAACACATACAGTCTCGTATACTCATTTATATCAATTGTGGTACTAGGACTAGTTTTCCATAAATTTGCGTAATTTCTGAGTTTTACACACATTTTGTTGTAGATTTTCAACTGCCATTCTTCCATGAGCTAATGATGAAAATTTCAAAACAAAGAGCAGCAGATTTTATATAGCATTAGCATTGAGCAATTCGCACAAATTCGTAGGTGGTACAAGCCAAGACTATTGTATGAGAGTAGCATCACTTTCATCCGTTACCACAGATATTGATTTGGGACTAATCACTATCTCTTAGATGGAAGCAATGCACTCTCCAATAGTCGAGATCTGTCCTGGCCACGTCCTTGCGAATGCTGAGGAAGGGGAAGGATGGTTAGTTGGACACCTACTTAAGAAAGATGCAGAGAACTCTACGACCTCTCATAGGTGCCACGGGAGGTTTTGGGATTGTGTGGAAGGTTATAACAGTAGGAATCGTTTTGGTAGAACGTGAAACACAGAAAGAACTAAGATAGAAATACAAAGTAGGAAAGGGACGAGCCTGGAATTGAACCCACGACCTCCTGCTTATAAGGCAGAAGCGGTAGCCACTAGACCACCGAGCTCGTCTAGCAGCAGATTTTATATAACAGATAAAAACAAAGGTATCGTTTCTCGACAATAAGCAACATTAACATCCTTCGGGAAAATAGAGAGGCCATTCTCAAGCCATTCTTCAATCGTTGGACTCTCTGAAATATTGTCAAACTATTAAAAACAATATATTAAAGGCGCTAAATTAATTATCAGTGATTTTCGCCAGGCATTGTTAAAAATCGGTAAACCAATCCTGTTCGTGCATCGCAAGCACAGACATCAAAAGCGAACAACTTATGTGCTTGGTTCCAATCCTTAGTTTGTTTCCATAGTAAGAGCACACAGCGATGTGGTATCGGAGCCGGTTCTGCAGTGATTGCTGCAGCAAACTTCCCGGTGAATCAATGTCTGGTTGTCGTTGCGTCGTCGACAGAAGCAGTGGAACTCGTAAATGTTTCACATTAGTGGTCTTCACCAAGGTTCATTTTTATCAAGATTCAAACTGTTCAGCGGTCATCGTCGACATCAATTTCACAAGCGCGCGACAGAGGCAGACGCTGCAAAAATGTGTTTGCGTACTATTCACGTACTATTACTCAAATGATTATTTCTTTGAAGATTCTGATTTTAATTTTGTTTATATAGTGATTAGAAAGGCTCATTTTTCGAAATTGAATCGATTGTTTTCAAGACCACCATTTTATTTAAAAGAAACTTGAGTAGAGACGAACTTTCTTGAAAGTGCACAACATAATCCCTTGGCACGACAAATGCTGGGTAAAGTATGCTGACAAGGAAGGAGGGGAGGGGGGTTTACTCCTCTCCGGAGGTGCACATCTTACTGAGCGTCTGTTCTCCATGTCAGGATCGGCTCACAACAGTGTCTGTTCTCCGGGGGCGGCTGATCATCGCCCGAGTGCCAGCGAGTGACTCTAAGTGAAACTGTGCACCATGGTCCACCGGGAATAAGAAGGAGGAATGGTCCTCCGGAAATTTAGGCGGTTTGGTATCAGGCCCTGCAAGCCAGTCTTTGAAAAAACATAAGCAACGAACAATCAACAAGAGAGTACGGACCGGAACCATCGGCGAAGACCACTGCGACGGAAAGGGACTAGCGATTGGAAACTTGGGTCGTGGAGCTGCAAATCTCTCAACTTCATCGGGAGCACACGCATACTCGCCGAAGTGCTCAAGGACCGTGGATTCGGCATCGTTGCGCTGCAGGAGGTTTATTGGAAGGGATCAATGGTGCGAATGTTTAGAGGTAATCATACCATCTACCAGAGCTGCGGCAACACACACAAGCTGGGAACAGCTTTCATAGTGATGGGCGATATGCAAAGACGCGTGATTGGGTGGTGGCCGATCAATGAACGAATGTGCATGTTGAGGATCAAAGGCCGGTTCTACAACTTCAGCATAATCAACGTCCATAGCCCACACTCCGGAAGCACTGATGATGATAAGGACGCATTCTTCGCGCAGCTGGAACGTGAGTACGACAGCTGCCCAAGCCACGACGTCAAAATCATCATAGGAAATTTGAACGCTCAGGTTGGCCAAGAGGAGGAGTTTAGACCGACTATTGGGAAGCTCAGCGCTCATCGGCTGACAAACGAAAACGGCCTACGACTAATTGATTTTACCGCCTCCAAGAATATGGCCATTCGCAGCACCTACTTCCAACACAGCCTGTCGTATCGGTACACCTGGTGATCACCACTGCAGATAGAATCACAAATCGACCACGTTCTGATTTATGGACGGCACTTCTCCGACATTATCGACGTCAGGTCATATCGTGGCGCTAACATCGACTCTGACCACTATCTGGTGATGCTGAAACTGCGCCCAAAACTATCCGTTATCAACAATGTTCGGTACCGACGACCGCCGCGGTATGACCTAGAGCGACTGAAGCAACCTGATGTCGCCACTGCATACGCGCAGTATCTCGAGTGAGCTCGATGGGGCCCCTCTTGAGGACTGCTGGAATACAGTCAAAGCAGCCATTAACGACGCAACGTCGGGTATATGGGACGAAGTCGACGGAACGATTGGTTCGACGAAGAGTGCAGACAGATTCTGGAGGAGAAGGACGCAGCGCGGGCGGTCGCGTTGCAGCACGGTACCCGGCGGAACGTGGAACGTTATAGACGGAAGCGGAGACAGCAGAATCGGCTTTTTCAGGAGAAGATACGCCGCCTGGAATAAGCGGAGTGCGAGGAGATGAAACAGCTGGGCCGTTCTCAAGAAACACGCAAGTTCTATCAGAAGCTCAACGGATCCCGCAAAGGCTTCGTGCTGCGAGCCGAAATGTGCAGGGATAAGGATGGGAGCATATTGACGGACGAACGTGTGGTGATCGAAAGGTGGAAGCAGTACTACGAGGAACATTTAAATGGCGCTGAGAGTACAGGCAGTGAAAGTCAAGGCAGCGGAGGAGATGACTACGTCGCTTCAGCGGACGATGGAAGCCAACCAGGCCCCACCTTGAGGGAAGTTAAGGATGTCATCCAACAGCTAAAGATCAATAAAACAGCTGGTAAAGATGGTATCGGAGCTGAGCTCATCAAGATGGGCCCGGAAAAGCTACCCACTTGCCTGCACAAATTGATAGTCAGAATCTGGGAGACTGAACAGCTACCGGAGGAGTAGAAGGAAGGGGTTATATGCCCCATCTACAAGAAAGGCGACAAGCTGAAGTGTGAGAACTTTCGAGCGATCACCATCCTTAATGCCGCCTACAAAGTGATATCTCAGATCATCTTCCGACGTCTGTCACCATTAGTGAATGAGTTCGTGGGAAGTTATCAAGCCGGCTTCGTTGACGGCCGCTCGACGGAGGACCAGATCTTTATTTATTTATTTTTTTATTTATTATCAGACTAAGGCCGGGGTGGCCTGTGCTGCACATAAAAGTCTTCTCCATTCAGCTCGGTCCATGGCTGCACTTCGCCAACCACGCAGTCTGCGGAGGGTCCACAAATCGTCCTCCACCTGATCGATCCACCTTGCCCGCTGTGCACCTCCCCTTCTTGTTCCCGTTGGATCGTTGACGAGAACCATTTTCACCGGATTACTGTCCGACATTCTGGCTACGTGCCCGGCTCACCGCAGTCTTCCGATTTTCGCGGTGTGAACGATGGATGGTTCTCCCAACAGCTGATGCAACTCGTGGTTCATTCGCCTCCTCCTCCGTCCGCCATCTGCATCCCACCATAGATAGTACGCAACACTTTCCTTTCAAAAACTCCCAGTGTGCGTTGGTCCTCCACGAGCATCATCCAGGTCTCGTTTCCGTAGAGAACTACCGGACTTATAAGCGTTTTGTAGATATTCAGTTTGGTACGGTGGCGAACTCTATTCGATCGGAGCGTCTTGCGGAGTGCAAAGTACGTACGATTTCCAGCCACTATGCGCCTCCGAATTTCTCTGCTGGTATCGTTTTCGGCGGTCACCAGTGAGCCCAAGTACACGAATTCTTCAACCACCTCGATTTCGTCACCACCGATAGAAACTCGTGGTGGGTGGCTTACATTGACCTCTCTTGAGCCTTTTCCTATCATGTACTTCGTCTTCGACGTGTTGATGACTAGTCCAATCCGTTTACTCCGGACCAGATCTTTACTGTACGGCAAATCATTCAAAAATGCCGTGAATACCAGATCCCAATGCACCATCTGTTCGTTGATTTCAAGGCGGCATACGACAGTATAGATCGCGTAGAGCTATGGAAAATTATGGACGATAACAGCTTCCCTGGGAAGCTTACCAGACTGATCAAATCAACGGTAGATGGTGTGCAAAACTGTGTGAAGATTACGGGCGAACACTCCAGTTGGTGATAGACTTTCGTGGTTGTTATTCAACATTGCGCTAGAAGGTGTCATGCGGAGAGCCGGGTGTAACAGCCGGGTTACGATTTTCAACAGATCCAGTTAATTTATTTGCTTCGCGGATGACATGGACATTGTCGGCCGAACATTTGCAAAGGTGGCAGAACTGTACACCCGCCTGAAACGTGAAGCAACAAAAGTTGGACTGGTGGTGAATGCGTCTAAGACAAAATACATGCTTGTGGGCGGAACAGAGCGCGACTGGGCCCGTCTTGGAAGCAGTGTTACAATAGATGGGGATACCTTTGAGGTGGTCGATGAATTCGTCTACCTTGGATCCTTGATAACGGATGGCAATAATGATAGCCGTGAAATACGAAGGCGCATCATCTGTGGAAGTCGGGCCTACTACGGACTCCAGAAGAAACTGCGGTCAAAAAAGATTCGCCACCGCACCAAATGTGTCATGTACAAGACGCTAATAAGACCGGTAGTCCTCTACGGACATGAAACATGGACAATGCTCGAGGAGGACTTGCAAGCACTCGAAGTATTCGAGGGACGGGTGCTTAGGACCATCTTTGGCGGTGTGCAAGAAGAGGGTGTGTGGCGGAAAGAACCACAAGCTCGCTCAACTCTACGGCGAACCCAGTATCCAGAAGGTAGCTAAAGCCGCAAGGGTACGAGGCAGGTGGTGTTTGCTTTCGATCCGGCAGGTACAAGACGGCGTGGAGCGCAGCGAGCGAGATGGGCAGGCCAGGTGCAAAACGACTTGGCGAGCGTGGAGCGTATTAGAAGATGGAGAGATGCGGCCTCGAACCGTGTATTATGGCGTCAAGTTGTTGATTCAGTGTTATCTGTTTAGATGTTGACTAAATAAATGAAATGAAATAATCTCTTGAAGGAAGGTAAAATGTTGCGTCTCACTCCGACGTGTGAAATTTCCTAGATCCAACCGGGATTCTAACACAGCCAAAGTCAGCTATATTTTCAATGTATAAGATTAATATTATTATCAGGGCAATGTTCAACTGCAGTTTCAAATTTCACTGGAAAGTTTTCCTGCAATGGCAGTGTTACATCGAAAAACAATCTTAAAGATAGTGCCGAGTATATATTGCAATGCGCAAAAAATGAGAAAAATAAGATTAGTTTGCCAAAAAGTTACTTAACGCACGTTACAACATGAACACTATGCGAATTATAATAATCTTATTCACTATCCACACATTCAATGCAGGCTGAAGTATTGTAATTGAGCATAATCATAAGGTCGATGAGAATATCATCACATGAGTCAAGCGCTGTCTGAGGCTGCAAGACTTTCTATTACAGCAATGATTATATCTCCCGCTCAATGAATCAACACGATCCATCATTTCTCTGGGGAAGCCACACAAGTCTAATAACGGAAGTATTATTAGTCAGCGTTGAATTTACGTCGATGTTCATAACAATACGGTCAAGGTACATTCTGACGTCAGTCAATATTATCGGATTTAGTACGTTGGCTAGACTCGTTGAATTACCCAAATCAAAACCTGGAGACTATCGCATCTGGCATATGCTCACGTAAGTGATATCTCCAGCTCACTCACGCGTGTCGTGGAAACGAACCCCACGCTGCTGCTGTTGAACCGAATGCGCAAAAAAGGTGATACCAATTGACCTACGCCAATTCAATAAAATGTGCTCCCAGTTGACGATACTTTGCGCAAAATTATTCCGACGCGCTATATCGGTGGCACTACCTCTAATTAACACATAACGTGACATTCACGTTGATGATCGAATCACGTCGCATGAATTATGCTGCTCTGTTTGGATAAGATCTAAAACATCTGGAATAGATATTCGACGAATCGGACACATATGACCCAAATCCTTGATATTTTTCCAAGCTGGCACAAACAAGTCAGTTAAAATCACACTGCCAAACAATCACAATCGATTAAACAGGTCTGATGGGTTATTCGATTTCAGTCAGCTGATTCCATTCAATATGTTTGTCAAGTGGCAAATTACTTACTTGTTGGTTGGCGCAGTGCGGCGCGTGATATGGCTAGTTAATTATTTTCTAATCGTCATATCGAAAGGTAATAAAGTGTGACGATTTTTTCTACCATTAGGGTCATCTAATTTAATACCATTATTGACCACATAACCAGCAATATCATGCGCTTCATTGTAGTTTATTACGAAAATGAAGAAAAATCTCGAAAGATGTACTCAGCACTAGCAAAGTAGCACGTGCTAGACGATCAGTTACAACGCATTTTAATTTGCCTCGTAAAGTGCGTGAGGGCGTGGCAGACTGTAGTCGAATACCTGCGCTAGTGATGTGAACCAGTGCTTCCGAGAGCATGGCTGACGGGTTGGGTTTCGTAATGAAAAAATGGTTGATAATCATACTGTTATCATCTTATCCATTCCAAACACGTCAAAAAGTTCTCGATCATAAGTTATGTAAGAATTCTTGACCATACTTAGCTGACATAGCTAGAAAATAATGAGCACACGTATGCATCAGTTTATAATTTTGACGTAGGACTTACGTCTTTCTTTTCTATAACTAGCGTCTTTTCAATAATTTCATGACAATCTGTTAATAAACTTATTTTTGGCGAGTAGTTCTAAGTGAGGCAATTTGATTTCGTATACCCTATATTTCGGAGTCAACAGCGTTACGTTGGCAACAAAGATTTCAAATGTTTAAAGCGTCCATCTGATTACACGGATTGCCATGTTGAATCCCTTAATTCAATTATCATAAGTACACGCTTCATATCATGACTAAAAGGAACCGATTTTTTTTCCAAAAGTACAAAAATGTTTTGAAACCAAAATATAGACTTTTTAAGAATCTATATAAGTTTCATTCTTGCGTAATTAGTATACTGACCTCTGATGTCATCGATGTCATCGAATTACCTCCAAATGATACCGAAAAAAGCATAGAAGAGCACGACGAGAATTTTATTTCCACATTTTGCTCTAAATTGACATATTGTGTATTAATTTTCTTCAATGCACGAGAAAGGTATGATTTGTCTTTTTATCAGCTTTTTCACCTCGCCAGCCCATATTTTTGGACTGAATAAACATAACGCTTCAATATTTTCCGATTCTCCTATCTAATGAATATACTTTCATATGATATATAAATTAGACAAATTGGAGGTAGTCAATTTCTTGATTAATGGCCACCTTTTTCCATATAGTGACTCGGTGGTAAACAGGAAGGAGAACGGTATGTGGTGGCGTTGCATGAATCACGAGTTACACCAAGTGTATACCCAAGTAACATTTTGAAATTTATCATGCTCTATAAGAGGTTTTCATGACCAGTTGCTAAAAAAAACTAATAACTCCTCCAAAACCTCTTCATAACATCATTGAGATAGCCTTGGCATAATGGACCAACCTAGAAGTAGTTATTAAAACCGTATTAAGAGTAGTAATAAAACTGCAATAAAACATTGTATTGAATTTGTTGGCTTTTGTGATACCTTCAATAATTCCCCTTGGTTACTCCATGACCATGACTTGTTATAAAACTTTGATTACAATTTTCTACAACAGATGGCTGTGAGCCTAAATGAAGCATTCGCATTTTTTGATTAGTTAATAGGTAAAGTAAAACGTATTTCTTATTTCATAATAAAAAAATGAACTAAAATATTTTCAAATGACAATAATGAAAAAAGATAACAAATTTGAAATTCAATCGTAGTAGGTATTTGAAGTGCCATCACACTAAGAAGCTAATGAAAAGAAATTTGAAATTCAATCTCAGTAGGCTGACAGGAATTTCAAGATTGTTCGGAGGGTGGCAGAATATAAATGAGAAAATTCAGTGTTCGTTTCTTGAGGCGGAAGGACGCTGATTCTTTATGGGTGTCCAAAGCCTGTTTTCCACGTAGAAGGAAGATACAACGTTTGGCTACGACATTGGTGTAGTTGTTGATCTCCCACAAGGTCTCCTACAATTTTTTTAAGCGATTGAAGAAGTGAAGCGAAATAAGCCAAAACAAGAACGATAAGCGTACTTATAAACAAAATGGCAAAAAAATAATGATACGCCAAAGTACGCCAGTGGTAAAAAAATGGTAAACCGCAGACAACAAATAGATTGGCGAAAAATCAAGATAAGCCATAAAGATCGTAAGCTCGACGTCGCCCAGAGATGTGAGATTCGGCGAGTTGCCATTTCCTATAATGTTGTTTAGATCCGAAGTTCCCATACTTTTTGGATAAGCGACCCACCTGATAGAATCCCATCTTCCTTGCGATCCACCAGGTACTAAATGAATTGATCTTTAGAAATTGGATAAAAATTTGCATTTTTGCGTTGAACTAAACAAATCATAAAAAAATGCTTCATTGGAATTGGACTTGGATCAGATTTGAAATGGATTTGGATTGGATTTGGATTGGATTTGGATTGGATTTGGATTGGATTTGGATTGGATTTGGATTGGATTGTATTGGATTGGATTGGTTTGATTGATTTGGATTGGTTGGATTGGTTTGGATTGGTTTGGATTGGTTTGATTGGTTTGGATTGGTTTGGATTGGTTTGGATTGGTTGGATTGGTTTGGATTGGTTTGGATTGGTTTGGATTGGTTTGGATTGGACTTGGATTGGTTTGGATTGGTTTGGATTGGTTTGGATTGGTTTGGATTGGTTTGGATTGGTTTGGTTGGTTGGTTTGGATTGGTTTGGTTTGGATTGGTTTGGATTGGTTTGGATTGGTTTGGATTGGTTTGGATTGGATTTGATTGGTTGGATTGGTTTGGATTGGTTTGGATTGGTTTGGATTGGTTTGGATTGGTTTGGATTGGTTTGGATTGGTTTGGATTGGTTTGGATTGGTTTGGATTGGTTTGGATTGGTTTGGATTGGTTTGGATTGGTTTGATTGGACTTGGATTGGTTTGGATTGGTTTGGATTGGTTTGGATTGGTTGGATTGGTTTGGATTGGTTTGGATTGGTTTGGATTGGTTTGGATTGGTTTGGATTGGTTTGGATTGGATTTGGATTGGTTTGGATTGGTTTGGTTGGTTTGGATTGGATTTGGATTGGTTTGGTTGGTTTGGATTGGTTTGGATTGGTTTGGATTGGTTTGGATTGGTTTGGATTGGTTTGGATTGGTTTGGATTGGATTTGGATTGGTTTGGATTGGTTTGGATTGGTTTGGATTGGTTTGGATTGGTTGGTTGGTTTGGATTGGTTTGGTTGGTTTGGATTGGATTTGGATTGGTTTGGATTGGTTTGGATTGGTTTGGATTGGTTTGGATTGGTTTGGATTGGTTTGGATTGGTTTGGATTGGTTGGTTGGATTTGGATTGGTTTGGATTGGTTGGATTGGTTTGATTGGTTTGGATTGGTTTGGATTGGTTTGGATTGGTTTGGGATTGGTTTGGATTGGTTTGGATTGGTTTGGATTGGTTTGGATTGGTTTGGATTGGTTTGGATTGGTTTGGATTGGTTTGGATTGGTTTGGTTGGTTTGGATTGGTTTGGATTGGTTTGGATTGGTTTGGATTGGTTTGATTGGTTTGGATTGGTTTGGTTGGTTTGGATTGGTTTGGATTGGTTTGGATTGGTTTGGATTGGTTTGGATTGGTTTGGTTGGTTTGGATTGGTTTGGTTGGTTTGGATTGGTTTGGATTGGTTTGGTTGGTTTGGATTGGTTTGGATTTGGTTTGGATTGGTTTGGATTGGTTTGGATTGGTTGGATTGGTTTGGATTGGTTTGGATTGGTTTGATTGGTTTGGATTGGATTTGGATTGGTTTGGATTGGTTTGGATTGGTTTGGATTGGTTTGGATTGGTTTGGATTGGTTTGGATTGGTTGGATTGGTTTGGATTGGTTTGGATTGGTTTGGATTGGTTTGGTTGGTTTGGATTGGATTTGGGTTTGATTTTGATTGGATTTGGATTGGTTTGGATTGGTTTGGATTGGTTTGGATTGGTTTGGATTGGTTGGATTGGTTTGGATTGGATTTGATTGGTTTGGATTGGTTTGGATTGGATTTGGATTGGTTTGGATTGGTTTGGATTGGTTTGGATTGGATTTGTATTGGTTTGGATTAGATTGGATTTGGATTGGATTTGGATTGGATTTGGATTGGATTTGGATTGGATTTGGATTGGATTTGGATTGGATTTGGATTGGATTTGGATTGGATTTGGATTTGGATTGGATTTGGATTTTTATTGGATTTTGATTTGATTTGGATTGGGCTTCGTGGAAGGTCGCACACACGATAGCTTTATGCAGTTCAAGAGAACCTGAGTGTGCTGAACGACTGGAAGCGATTGGCACAGGATCGAACCCAGTGGAGAAGGATATTTCATGCGGAGTGGGCTCATTCAGGAAAAACTGTAACCCATCAAGTATCAAGCAAATATGTAAGAATGAAAAGCTGGGTATCAAACGTAAAGTTTGAGCTTTAACTGTAAATAATCCTTAAAAAATCAAAACTTTATGAGCATTACAGAGTAAATAAAGATTCCTAGCGTTAGCAGATTACTAAAGTTGTTATAGAAAGCTTTCAACCGTCGGAAGATTTGATCTAACGCCTAACTTAATACCTCGCTAAACAATGAGCAAATTTCTAGCCAATGTTAGCCATTTCACTCATTTCACTCAGAATTATATAACGTTGATTGTAATCGATAAAAAATGTCTGAAAATCATATCAAAAGTGGTATTGGTATGTCATCAGCTGATGTCGTTCAGTTCATTAGTTTCCGTCAAGTGGCAAAATTACGCTTCGATGGCATAGCTGAAGTGTGGCGCGTGGTGGATGATAATAAATAGCTGTAGGGTAAGTGTACCGGTTTTCAGCACTACAATTCCTAATTTAGCCATCCTTGATGCTGATAGATATCTTCACTTTTCGAAAGCAATCGATTAGTTCCAATTGCGCAGAAGTAAAGCTGGAGCTGAAAATTGTTTAGCCAATCAGTGTAGGAGCCTACCAAAATCTGTATAAAACGGAACATTTTTGTGGGTTGCTCATTTAAATGGACTTTTATTTACGAAAGTTGACAAAACCGTACACTCACCCTAATCGTTATATCTGGAGTGTGAATATTTTTTATGTTTGATGTGATGTGATAGTACTCGGCTCTTGTTTCACAAGTTCATGAGTTGGTGCTAATCAGGAAATGATGTTCCATTAGTCGACGTGTTAATTTATATGAAGATTTTTTTCTCCCGGGATGCACTTAAATAAAGATAGTAGATTTTTTGCGATAGCAGGATTTTGAACAACTAAACTATGTTTAGTTTAGTTCTTATACAGAAACGGTAGAACTGTTTCAAACTGAATAATATAGTTCGGGTATAATTTTGGCCATTCTTCGTTTCCAAATTGAAGCTTCTTTTTATGTCTGCGTCAGACACATGTGTTTAAGACTTTCACCATGCATGCTTTAATTGTGTCAGATTGTTACAAAAAGCTGACGTAACATCCATCAGATCACCTGTCATAAGACGAGTTTATACAATCCCATTGAATTCCACCACTTAATTGTATCTTGACAGATACGTATTTCGACCTCAACAGTAAGGCCGTCTTCAGTGTCTCGTACTTGACTCCATCAGATGTTCGCCATGGATGAATCCCGGATATGGCACTGTTTACTTTAAACATCGACTTATTTGTTTGCTTGAAGGCGTTAGTTTAAATACGGAACTAGAAGTTTTAATTACTTTCGGAAGTATCTCGAAACCCCACTTGTTGAATCAAGTAGATAGATGTCTGAAGTGGACCGGAAGCTTCCACAAAGTAGGTAATATGTATCGTCATCTTAGGTGGCAGGTGTTGTAAAGATAAATGAAAAATCATTTTGAAGGGTTTTGTTTTTTTTTGTATTTAGAGTATAAATTACTTAGTCTCGAATATTTCATTGTCATCCCCTCGATGACGGAACATCAGTTGGTACATCCGTTGTAAAATTGTTTTATGTTTTTTCAAGCACTCTAGATGTGACGCAGTATACAGAATATAATACAGTACGCATTTTATTTTTACCAGTGTAAGCAGTAGTACATTTATTATTGCACATTGTATGACTTGGATTGTTTCTCCATTGTTTGGATTGAATAGGCTTCTGTGTATCTCTTCTTAAAATTCACCAACATGAAAGTTCTGGTTGTTGAGCTTTTTCAAGAGGGCTTTATTCATGCCCATTTCATTATTATAAAGAGAAGAAGTTTTCATAAAGTTTTGATCGAAAAAGCATTCTTCTTAACTTATTAAACCGTAAATTCAATTTGAAAATGAGAATCCGCTAAGTATATATGTTTTATTTTCTCGTACACTAAGTACGAGTATAGGCTATATATATTAGCTGCAAAAACAAACTTTTTATAGGAAGTCCTTAGAACCACAGTGTTATATACCAATCGACTCAGTTCGACAAATCGAGTTTTGCCAATTTTACAGGCACTTATCCTCAACCGATTTGCTAGAAACAGGTTGCATTGTTTCCTATTGAAAATTGACAGATCGGATAATGAATCCAAAAGTGATGGGCAAAATACTAATTTTAAAAGCTGTATACGAAAAATGATTGGCACTTACACTCATCCAATTTGCTTGCAGCATCAGGAAACTTTATAATGAGTACGAATGAAGATGAAAAATAAGACATATCCACCTATGAGTGTTATTTTAGATTTTTCTTATTTGTTTCGCAACCGTCAACCCAACGAACAAGAAAGCCGCTAGGTAGATAATTTGATTTTTTTATTCATTTCAATATTAATTTGAAATTTGCAAATTGTATAAACTTTTGAAAATAAAAATGTGACAACAATTAGAAACAATCAATTCCATGGCGCCAACAAGTCCAATCCTACCCAGCACAAAATTATCGTTCCCAAGAGCTCGATTAACTCAAGTGGCTATCGATAAGGAATCGTCACCAGTCTGCTTCAAGCAGTACGTAACGTTGATCAAAATATTGCATGGCCGCACACGCCACCCAACAACCGTAATATAGTCGATATCAAGAAAACGGAAACGTACAGAAATTAGATAACAGGTCTATATACAAAACAATAATTAAACTAACGACGGCTCCAGTTTATGTTTGTCGGCTGGGTGATGTTGTTGCTGTTGGCAGCATTTGGGAACCCATCTTTCGAGTGAGTTTAACAAGTGCTGTTGCTTTTGTGAGCATGATAAACTCTGCATAATTCCCCGAGGCAATCAACGCCAGATTTACCGGTAGCGTAGCGTATATCGAACAAGAAAGAAATTGGATGAGATCAGCTCGACGGAATGTTTTGCTGCGCTGTTGCAGCAGTATTAGGGCAAATATTTGATTCGGTTCAAATAGTTCGATACTATAAAAGACTGACGATTTGAGAACTAAGAACTGGAACAAATTTATGATTTGAATGCCTTTGATATGAAATATGAACGGAGAAAACGACTGGATGGATCAGGGAAGAACATAGTTAACCGTTACAAAGGAAAAAAACGAGAGAGGCAATAGCAAAATATAGCTCAAATGAAAGAAGATTTGTTTTACCTTTCCATGACGATAATAGCTCATTAACAGTAAAACGTCCCGATTAGAAGAGCATAACAGAAACTGAACACAATTTTAACATATTATGATATTTATAACTTATTTTGATACAATTTTGTTCTTAGTAGACGTTGTTTTTCAAATGTTGTAACACGATTTTATCATAATATGATCTGAAGAATGCTTAACACCGAATTGCCCAACAGTGGCAATTAAAATTAAGCATATGCGGTATTTCGAAAAATTTCGTTTTAGGGCATTCGAAACGAAATTCCGCGGAATTCCGCGGAATTTGAGTATGGCGAAATCTTATTTTCTGATTTCGTTTCGTATCGTTAAATTTAAAAAATTTCGACAGAAAAATCATTCTTTTAACGAAATTTAACGGAATTTCGCGGAATTTCGAAATTAGTTAATAATTTCTAATAATAAATCTAATAATAATTCTAATTTCCATATCATAAAAAAAATTCGGCTGCGCCGCTTAATAAAGCCATTCAAACTCTACTCAATATTTTATACATATAAATACTTCTGGATTTTTTGGCTTTCTCAGTCTTATGTATTCAAAACGATGTGTTTTGTTTTGCCCGACGTTTCGGCCGTTTATTTTGGCCTTGAAAAAGGCCAAAAAAATCCAGAACAAATCTTCCAGTCGATCTCTCTCTTACATATAAATACTTTCACTAAATCTTACTACGTAATACAATTCTGTATCTTCAACAGAAACGCATTTAGCTTGCGACTTGAAAATTTCTTCAATGTTTTGTTAAAAGTGTTCAAGTATAAAACGTAATGCATATTTTTGTTAATTTAAATAATATTGTTCAGTGAAGTAAAAGTAATTGGTAGATCTCATCGTTTTGGTATGCTATATTTTTATTTAAGCTAACTGAGTTGTGTTTGCGTTGTTACATACGCGTAATACGTAATGTATTATGAGGCGTTTGTTCGATTTGTGCTTTTCTAGTTGTGGAAACTCTTCGATAAGCGAAATAATCTTCAGTGGACTACTGAGTATTGTCCGTTTTCCGTTGTCTTTTGAAAGTATTCAGTTTGAACAACCATTGTTTGAAAGCAATGAAATGGAGATGGTAACGTTTCAGAAGTTTTCCTGATTTAGTAGATTGTTAGATCTTTGCAGATTTAAGAATGCTCCAGATTTGAGGCATTCTCTGATATCTCATTTATTTCGGATTCTGGAACTGATTCGTATCTTTTCGTTTGAGATCGTTGTCATGACCTAAACTTCTACCTTCAGATATTTTTGATTCCGTATATCATGGAAATCTATAATTTTCTCACATTTTCTAGACCCTTCAGATCCAGATTATTCAAATGCTTCAAAATCAGTTTGTTGTTAGTTTGGATGTGCTGTTGCTTTTAACAGTTAGTTAGTTAACAGTTAATATATTATTTATTTTAACAGTTAATATTTAACAGTTAAGCAGTTAATGCTGCTGCTTTTTAACAGTTATCGTAAATGTCTGCGTTCGAGTTGTTGGCATAGAATGGCCAAAATACTATTTTTTGTACAAAAAGCGCGTAAATAATCCCGCCATTTTTTTTTTCACGCATTCTCAACCATTAATGTACGAAATCCTGTCTTATCATTTCATGGCTGAATCGGACTATGGACTCAAAAGTTATGGCAAAAATACTATTTTTCCATAATACACCTGAAAGTCACTGATGCCGCAGGTGAATTATTCTGTTTTTTTTTTTTCTAAATAATTGACTACACCACTGCAAGTAAAATAAAACATAGATTTTTTAATTGCAGATTTATTTTTTTTATGGTGATTCGATTATCCGGAGTGAAAATAAAGTCGATACTCCGGATAATCGAGTCCGACCTGTATTTGGAAGATTCTGTACCAAATTAATTAAGTTACACTGGCATGGCAATCACCTCTTTAGAGCCACCGTCTGAATAGTAACAAAGCAGTCTCGATTGAATTGTTATATCATGTCCTAGCTCTCATTTCATTGCCAAAATCAGCACATAACCGTATTTGTTTACGGTAATTTGTTCATCATTTTGGTGAGCTGCAGAAATAACGGCTTTACAGATTCATCATGGAATTTGGAACGTTTTCCGGGGCCCCAGGAAATGCGAGGCAAGTAGACTGTCCCACATAATCCGGGACGGGTTATGCCTAGGGAGCGGGTCATTTGGCATAAAGTCATTTGGCATAACGCCATTTGGCATAACGGACATTTGGCATAATTGACTACAGCGACAAAAGTGAGGGTCATTTGGCATAACGGAGATATGGCATAATTTTTGTTTGTAATAAAATAAATTACAAGTCTCAGAGGTGCTGTAAAAAAACCTGGAATAGTGAATATAACATAATAAAATACACAATCCTTTCGAAGAAAGCATGCATTAGCCGAGTATGGAGCGCTTGCTCGGATTAAATAAATGATGGATGCAAATAAATAAATCCCTTTTTTAAAAGTAGTCGTTTGCTTAGATTAAGGCAATGGTGGATATTACCCTTTCTTAAAAAGTAGTTGCTCGCCCAGATTTAGGCAATGGTGGATGTGATTCCTTCTTAAAAGGTAGGCGCTTACTCGTATTACGACAATTGTGGATGTGATCTCTTCTTAAAATTAGGGCGTTCACTCGGCATAAGGCGATGGTGGATGTGAGCTCTTCATTAAAACTAGGCGCTTGCTCGGATTAAGGCAAGGGTGAATATGATCACTTCTTGAAAAGTAGGCACTTGCCCGGCCTTCTTAAAAAGTAGTTGCTCACCCGGATTTAGGCAATGGTGGATGTGATCCTTTCTTAAAAAGTAGGCGCTTGCCGGGTTAAGCCAATAGTGGATATGATTCCTTCTTTAAAACTAGGCGCTGGCTCGGATTAAGGCAAGGGTGAATGTGACCACTTCTTGAAAAGTAGGCATTTGCTTGGATTAGACCAGTGGTGGATGTGATTCCTTATCTTTAAAAGTAGGCGTTTGTCTAGATTAAGGCAATGGTGGAAGTGATCCCTTTTTTAAAAGTGGGCGTTTGCCCGCAAGAATGCAATGGGGGATTTGATCTCTTCTTCAAAATTATAAGTGATTATTTTTTTATAAAAAAATAAATTTGTTCAGAATACGGCAATGGTATATGTGATTTATCCTATGGAAGTTGGCGTTTTCTAGGAATATGGTGGTGAATATAATTAGGGGCGTTGGCCCGGGGTAAGGCAATGGTGGATGTAATTCCCTCTTTGAAAGTGGGCTTTTGCCCGGATTGAAACAAGCTTGGATTTGATCCATTTTCCAAAATTAGGTGTTTGTCAAAAAAAGGTAAGGGGTCGTTCAATAATGATGTCACAGGTTTTAGGGGGGGGGGGGGTATAAGCTTTTGTGACAGTACATATACGAGGTATACAAAAAAGCGTGACAGAGGGGAGGGGGGTCTAGAAATCACAAAAAGTAGTGGACATCATATTTGAATCACCCCTAAGGGGATTCCAAATTATTTTTTTATGTAAGCGTTTTCCTGGAATAAGTCAATGACGGATGTGATCCTTTTCTCTTAAGTAGCCATTTCGTTTTTCCTCCTTCCGAAAAATGTCTATCATCAGTCTAAATCTATCAGAACATATCCTCGATCTACTCTAACTATGTGAAAAAATACTTCACAAAACTCATTCCCTTTAAGGACAAGCGTCACAGTATCCAAAACTAAATTCATTCGCGTTTTCAAGGGCACACCACTCAATACGAAGGCAGTGGACAACTTTTGTTTTCATTGTTTCAGCTTTGCAGTGTCGCAGCATGCGTGGAATAATAAAAATGACAGTTGAGTGGTAAGCCCTCGAAAACGCGAGTGAATTTTGTTTTCGGTTTCGAGATGCTTGTCCTTAACAATTTCAAATTATTCCAAATGACCCTCTTTTTTGTTGCAGTTCAAAATTATGCCAAATGTCCGCTATGGCCTTTATGCCAAATGGCGTTATTGCCAAATGACCCAGACCCTAATGCCTACATGCAGATAGCGTGAAAATGATGCTAGAGTCAGTGCATCCCAGGGATATTATTGTTAAGGTTCAACTTCCACCGCAGCGCACCAAAGAATTTGTGAAAGTGATGAAACCAAAATAGTTTTCATCTAGCAGTCACCATTTTCGTTTATCTTCCAAGGCTAACTCCATAAAAAAAATTAATGGATGGAAAATGCCCCTTACCATAAAAAACTCACAACGTAAAAAAAGTTGAGTTTTGTATTGCAATCAACAGCTTTCATACTGCTTAGATCTGGTTGGGAATCAGCCAAAGTGCACCAAGCGGCTTTTTGGCTGACTTGTGATATTTTGTTCGTACAAGGACACCAGAAATTGTAGAATATCCTCAGTTATGGGGTTGAGGGATAGCCGATACGATTTGTGACCAATTAAATCTGTTAAACGAAAACTTGGGCAAAAAATGAGTAATTTTTCGTTGGCGCTTGGTGTGTCTTGGCTGAATCCCGACCATCTGTCGAAAATACCATTTTGGAAAGTTTTACAGATTCAATAAATCTTCATGAATTTGGTCGAAAATTTACATGGAGACTTGATTCAAGATGTTAATTGAAATGGAGGGGTGGCACTTTCAATCAGTAATACTTTTCAAAATGTTTCAAATCAATTTGATCTAATGATCTAATCAATATGAAATCTGTTGGGAATATTAAGCGATATTAGGCGATGAATATTTTCACGTTGTTTATAGTAAGGGGCATACTTTTGAAAATGGTGAATAGATCCAAAATAACCTGTTACTTACTATGTCCTTTTGAAAATTAAGCTAGTTTCTCCCTATGGCATTTGGGTCACAATTATGTAGTATTGAATCAGTAGTGGTTCAGTTTCATTTCAAATTTTAGATCACTATTCTAGTTTGAATCTGGATCAAAATAGAACGAACTCGCTGGTTTCCCCAAAACATGTTTTCAAAATTTTCTATTAAATGAAATCATTATGTTGCTGCCAAGAAAGGCGCCCTAATTGCAAAGTGGATTAATGGCAGTTTTAACTTTTTGACAGTTGACTGGTGTAAAAAATGAATCTAGAACAGCTGCTGGGCAAATAAATGTTTCAGATTCATATTCAAAATGAGGATTGCTGATTTTGCTCTTAGTCCGTTGCATTTCATAAAAGTTATGTCCTACTGATGCCGGAAAGGTCAAGGGGGAGGGGGTTATAAACGATAAATATTAAAATGAAAAAAAAATAAGGAACCTCCTCAGTTTTGCTAAAGAATGTTTTGAAAATTCTTATAATTTTCCGATTTTTTTCTGTTGTCGCAAAATTATTTCCTCCACGGATTTTTTTTTATTCCATTTTTGCATTAGGCCGTTACAAATATTTATTTAACTTTTTGTCCTACTGGTCTCCGAAAGGTCAAGGGGGGTGGTAATTAAAAAAATAATAAAATGAAAAAAAAAATCAAAAATCTCCCCGGATTAGTTAAAGAATGTTTTGAAAATCCTCAAAGTTATCCAAATTTTATTTTGTTGCCTCCTCAAAATATAATTTTCTGGCAAAAAAAATCCGATATAAAATAGATATTAAATATTTGTATCGGCCTTATCTATATAACGCTAAAAAAAACTTTTAATAAAAATTCCGCGGATAAAAAATTAAATTTCGTTTCGTTTCGTAAAATTTCGAATCAAATGGACCCGGATTTCGTTTCTTTTCGGAAGAAAATTTGAATTTCGTTTCGTTTTGTTCCGATTTAACTGTAGCATTTCTAATTTCGTTTCGTTTTGTTTCGTCAGGAAAAATTGTGTTATCGCAATCCCCTAATTAAAATAGATGTTGCAAAGTCTCCAGCCATAGATATCACAACGCTGATATATGTAATTTCAAAAGATTGCCTAATTTGCAATAGTTTCATGTTCGTGAAAAATATTCTTGTTCAGACAAAAATAAAAATTTCCAATTGTTGATCACAATCTGGAGATCTATCACGATCTGTAAAAATTTACAACTAGACAGAAACAATATATTTTGTAACTAATTTTGTAACTAATTCTAAATTTCTAACAAAATATGTTATATTTATGATAAAATTGTAAAAAAAATTGATAGTTTTTTTGTTTCCAGTAGTGAAATTTTTGATAGAAATTTTTATTTTAACAACATCCTGCACATAATATGCATATAATTTTCATATGACCTTCTAGTCGGGGTTATATTGATAACAAAGCATAATAGGAACTTGTTCAAAATAAGAGTAACAAGAACTTATCAACATCTATTAGTTTGCTCTTGTTAACAGCAAAACCTGATATTTTTATGATACAGATATGTTCCGTTTTTATCAACACGGTCCGTGAGTTTCAGTTGATAAAATCGGAACAGTGACAAAATTGGAATAATTTTCTTTGATGATTTTTTTAGTTAAATTTTAGGAAAAATTATATTTTGCTGGGAAAATGTAATATTTTCATTTTTAAATGCTAAGGGGCTGTCCATAAACCACGTGAACATGCTAGAGTTAGTGAAAAAACATAGGATCAATGGTTACTGCAGTTGCAGTTACCATGGTTGAGGTTCCTGGCAAGTAAGGAGTGCATAAAGGGAACGTCCATAAATTATCACATGTTCTGAACTCCACGGCGTTTTGAAGACCTTGAAATAGTTTACATTTCTTCAAAACACGATCAATTTATGTCTTATGGGGTCTCCAGTAGCCTTGCGAGCAAAGGCATAGGATTGCCGGAGATGGCGAGTTTCATTCTCGGTCCGGCCTAGAATGTGTTCGCGTTGGAAACATTCTCGATACTTTCGCACTAGAAGTCCACCATACAACATATTTTGAAAATCAGCTTCTTGAATCTGTTATTGACAAACTACTAAATGATCGAACGCAAATTACTGAATGATCGTTAACATCCTTGATCTCAACAGATACACACCAAGTCTCACAGGTGGATGAAAATACAGATTTGAAGTTATTATTGGGTATTCAAAAATCAGTGGGTAGACTGTGTCTCTCAATTGCGCTTCGTTTTACAGTAATTTACTATTTAACGTAATTTAAACAAATACTCACTGACTGATATTCGATCGGAAATTGACAGTGTTCTGCCGAATATGAATATGTTACGAAGTGAGGGTGACAAAGAAGGCCGATTAGTTTCATCAAAAACTTGGGATTATTTATTTGGAAAGTTCTGATGAATATTGGAGTAGGTTAGTAAATTATTTGGAGTAGGTAACCATAGTTGCTCATACTCGTTAAAAAGAACGGCGCCACAGAAGCATGATTAACGACATATGTCAAAAAGGGCAAACTGCAGCATGTTGATAATTTAATGTTAGTATAGAAGGAATATATGAACTGTGAAACCAAAACCCAGATTGGTCATGCGCAGAACAGTTTTTACATTCAATATTAAGCTTGATATTGTTCATCCATCGCCAAAACAAAGTATCGCTTTGATTTCAATTTCGAACATGACTCATATTCTGAAAAATCTCATTTAAAGGGTTTAACTTTATCAGCATGATTCTTGCCATTGCAGCTTGAATTGGTTTGCTATCTTGATCTTCACGAAAATCTGTTGGAAGATCCATTTTAAGGGCAAATTCCAAAATAATGCTGGTAGCTGGTACTATTTTTGAGCAAGGATGCATATCCTCTTTTCGCTGGGAGGTCAAAAACTTGTCAAAATGACTCATTGTCGGCTCGAGTAAAATGCAGTTTATCAAAAAATTAAAAAAAATAAACTAAGCTGAATCTCGCGTTTTTTGTGCCAGTTCCACAATATATTTTTTTTTCTATGATCAACGGTCATTTCATGCTTACTGTCGTTGAAATGTCCATGGTGTATGACATTTTCGTAGTTCGTTCCACAATTCTTGTGAATTAGACCATACATCCGAATTCAATTATATTTTAGATGAATACCATGAAGAAGAATAAGTACCACTTGCTGTAATTCACTATATCGTCTAATCATCATGATCATATACAAATAAACTAACACCCGCAATTCGCAATAATAAGCACTTTTATTATGGGTAACGCTCTCAACAGCTGTTCCATAAACCATATGTTCCTGCTCGCCTTTTGAACCTTTCGTAATTTGATGATGCAGCACCTCTGTACAATGATGGATGAAAAGGTTGCGATATGATTTCTCATTAAATAACTTTCGAATCTTAACGCTTCTTTCTCGTTTGAATTCACAGGCGATCCAATAGGTACCACTTTTTTGCTAATTTTAAAATAATGTTACACAAACACTGGCTGGCGCGAGGAAGCAGGCTGAGTGTATCAATACCACGCATTTCTGCAAGACTTTTCTCGCGATCCGCTCTTGGTAGATCAACATAAAACTGCACGACCTATTTCTGCACTAGTCACTACCGTTATCTTTTAGCATCACTTTTGATTTTTATCGCTTCAAATAACCCATTTTTCTCATCTCGCATGTATCACATCAACCAGAATGGGGGTTAACTATCAACCTTCAATATGTCTCCTAACATGACTGCAATAACCAGTTGTACAAAGGGGAAAAAAAAACGTTTTCTATTTGTCCCACGGTTCCAGCTTTAGGTGTGGGCAGATGGAAACGCAACTTCAACTTACTTGTCAAGGCAGATGCACAGAAAACCAACTGTATAAAAAGCGTAAAAATAGACCAATGCACAACCATCAGCTTGTAGAGCACCATTTTGCTTTATTACTTCCCCTAATCAATAATCTCTTGGATATTGAGTATTAACAGTACAGAAAACGGAAAACAGGCCGTTACTTCTTTCACTGCTGCCAATCACATTGCATGGATTGCTTTCCTCACTTTCAAAACACCATAAAATGTAATTTTCTTGTGTCGCCACCCGCACTAACGATCCTCAGCAATATTTCCGAATAAAAGTCCGCGACCGCGACTTGGGAGATTTCACTAACGACCACACGCCGGAGATAGATCCACTTTAAGACTGTACCCTCTTCCACCAGTGTAAGATGAAATCATGGACGGAGCAGAGACAGAAGTGATTCAACCATCCAGCGACGACAACCCAACAACAACACTCTCGCTCGATTACCAATCATAACACACTACGACGAACGATGATGGGACGAGAAACCAAACAACTACACATCGCGGGACAAACGCGTGGATAAAACTAACATCTGCTGGAGCGATCTGAACTATACGAACCGAATGGCATCGCATATCGAAGCGCAACTCGCACGTTTGGAAGAAAGTTCAGCGTCGAATGCGATCTAAAAGGGGGTGTGTATGGAACACACCAATACAGTATCGTGAGCATCGGAGCGGTGTGCTGAGTTGAAGTTTTCCTTAAGAGGGTGGAAAATGCAACAAACGCATTATGAATTGGAAGTTCAGTTTTGTGCTCCTTACTAAATAAATACACTATTTTAGTTTCATTAAAATGTAGTTGATTTTGACTCCCTGATCTCTTTATTTTAACTAGTTTGGTCAACTTATGTGGTCAACCAAAAGAATATCTATCATTATATCTGGTAGAGTCTGGTAGTAACGATGGTAAAACGAAATACGTTGAATGAAGGAAGTGTCGACCGTTTCAAATTTCAAGGTCAAATACAATTGCGCCTAATTAAAAAGAAATCTGAATATTTTTAATTTACTTGCTACTAACTTAATAGTAGCGTAGAGGCTCAATCCAGCGGTAAAATACGCGGCTACAAAACAAGACCATGCTAAGAGTGACTGGGTTCGATTCTCGGTCTGGTGTAGGAAATTTCCAGGTTTGAAATTGTCACGACTTTTCTTGTCATTAATGGAACCATCGTAATAGTCTTATGACATACGAAGGCATAAAAAATAAAAAAAGCTTAGCAGTTAATAGCAGTGCCCAGGGAAATCAAGAAAATATCTAACCTGATAATGTTTTAGACCGAACCCAAAGGTAAAAGAAACGAAATTTGCTCAAACCCCACTGCAGAGAAATGCTAATAACTTAGCCGGGCAAACTCGAATCTTCTCGCGGTTTTCTGCATAACATTCTGTATTAAATTCTCCAAGATCTGAATGAGTATCATAGTTCTTCATCGTAAGTTGTCTAGTCCAGCTGCAATTTACCGTTTTGGATATTTCTGCATACATTTTTCCATATAAACTTCCAACGAGTTTAGCACTGCCCAAACGTTGACCGATTTGGCTGAAATTTTTTCCAGAGCATCAGGGCATCAAATAGAACCGAATAAGAGGGCGGCCCATCAAAAAAAATTGAACAAAGTTTCTCCCATACTAATTTGAGCCACCCTAATGTACAATTAGGCGTACACATTTGTAGAATATACCATAATGAAACTATAGTCGGATCTTCTTTGCCACAACTGTAGGGAACATTCATTCATTCACCTCAAACAAAAAATATTTTTGGGTTACTGAAACGGACTCTCGCTGTAAACTAGAAACATATTTTTTTCGTTTTCAATTGCTTTTTTTTATGTGAATCAGTAAAAAAAACGTCTAATAGTAAGTCAACTGTACCCAAGGGCGTAGCCAGAGGGGCAGGGGCCATCGCCCTCCCCTAAATGGTGGAATGATTGGGCGGGAACTGAAATGAATTCGCTTAAACATGTGCACTTTACAATCCAATCATATTCAGAAATAGGTTTTTGAAATTCAAAAGATTTCCAAAAAACTTATAAGGGTATCCAGGATCCATACTATATGAAAAACAACTCGAAACATTTCGGGCTCAGAATTCTCCTAGAAATCCTTCTAGAAGCTCCCCTGGGAACTTCTAAATTCCTCCGGAAAGTTATCCACAAATTCCTCTGAAATTCGTTTGAAAATCCTTCTCCTGTAATTATAATTTCTCCTTATCTATAAACCCCCAACTAATTTTTTTTTATGACATTCATGAGGAAGTTTCTTGAAGATTTCTTTTCTTCCCTTCAAGTTTTATTTCTAGACATTTCTTCGGCTATTCTTCAAGGAAAATCTCCGGCATTTTTTCAGTAATTTATTACGATTTCGCTCCATAATTTCATCTGCTAATCTATAAAAAAAATCTTCGGAAATTCTTCTAGAAACTGCTTCGGACATTCCTCCAGGAACTCTTCCTTAAATGCCTCCGGGATAACTTCCAGAATTTTTTCCGGAAATACCTCTATAAATTCAATAGCGAAATCCTCTAGAATTTCATTCTGGAATTCTTTCCGCAATTATTTTAGAATATCCTTCAAGAATTCCTCTAGAAATTTCTTTAGGAATTTCTCCAGGAATTCGTCCAAGTATTTCCTCGGAAATTCTTCCCTTCCTTCAGGAATTTCTCCGGGATTGTTTCCGCGAAATTGTCCTAGAATTCTTTCCGGACTTCACTCGGAATTTACTCCAGAATTTCATTCGGAAATTAGTTTGGGAGTTCCTCCATGATATCTTCCAAGAATTCTTCCAGGAATTCCTTCAGAACAAACAAAGAACAGCAATTCACGTGGGAAAACTTTCACGATTTCATCTGGGAATTTCTGCATTAATTCCTCCTGGTATTTTTTCGGGAATTCCTTCAGATATTTCTCCAGAAATTCCTTCATGAACTTCTCCAATAATTATTTCAGTACTACCTTGTGAGAATTCCTCTGGAAGTGCTTGTGGGAGTTCCTCCGGAAGCTCCCCCAGGAGTTTTTCCAAAAGTTCCTCTAGTAATCCGTCCAGGAACTTCACAGGAGATTCTTTGAAGATATTTGGCAGGAATTTCAAGGGAAATGGGATTTCGTAAGTTCCTCTAGAAATTCAACTCCGGGTATTCCATCGGCTGTTCCTCAAATTTCTCCGGGAGTTCCACTAGTAGTTCCTCCGGAAATTCATTCAGACTTTCGTTCAGGAATTCATTTAGGCTTTCTTTGGGAATTTATCTACAAATTCCTACAGAAGTTCCCCAAAAAAAGGTCTCTGGGAGCTCCTCCGGGAGGTCATTTAAGAATTCTTCCAGGAGTTTCTCCTGGAATTCTTACGGAAGTTCATCCAGAAGTTCCTACGAGAGTTCCTCCAGGATTTCCTCCGGAAATTCTTCCTGTAGTTCTTCAATAAATTCACACCCGGAGGAACTGCAGGTGAAACTCCCAGAGAAATGCTCATAAAAACTGCTGGTGGATCTCCCGGAGGAATTCACGTAGGAACTGCCGGAGGAGCTCCCGTAAGAAGTCCCGGAGGAATTTTAGTAGAAACTTCTAGAAAAATTCCTAGACGACCTCCCGGAGGAACTCCCAGAAAAACTATCGGAAGAACTTCGGGAGGAATTTCCAGCTAATTTTATGAAGAAAGCCTAAATGATTTCCTGAAAAAATCCTGGAAGAGTAACTGGTGGAACACCCGGAGGAATTTCTGAAGAAACTCCCGGGAGAATTTTTAAATGAACCCCGGAGGACCTGAAAGTGAATATTTTAGGATTTCTTTAGGAATTAATCTAGCAAATTCCTCCAAAAATTCCATTGTTGATTTTATTTTCGGAATAATTTCTGTATAAATTTTCGGTGGAATTCCTGGAGAAATTCTTTGAAATTTTCACAAGAAATTATTCGAAACTTTCACGGAAAAAATATGGAATTTACACAGGAAGTTCGAAGATTTTTCGCGAAATTCTCAGGAATGTTTATTGGCAATTCTGCGGAATTTCCACGGAATATTCTTAGGAATTCCAAGGTACAATTTTTTCAGATTTTGTATGAGAAACAGCACGAAAGAATTATCTAAAGGATTCCCTGCAGAACTTATAAAGGAATTCGTGGAGGATTTCTTGGAATAAATAATGGTGGAATTTTTGGTCGATTTCCGGCGAAATTGATGGTTGAATTCCTGAAGAATCCGGGCGTGAATGCGTCACGTTTATTGGCATTACGTTTTAGTACAAAACTCTGACGCGCAACGCGCTCTTGTGATTCAGCCTTTACTGTTGGTTGTGGATTTGGTTTCGAAGTGTTTGGAGCTTAGAAGGAAATAGTACCAAGCACTAATATTCATTATAAAACTACTATAAAACTACGATTCAGAAGACCTAAAAAATTTGGATGTCTAGCATATCATATGAAAATCACAAAGAAGTATTTTTTTCATTCGATCGTGTTTTCTCCAAGGTTAAAAATAACCCTGCTCCCATGCATGGTTAAACAGTTCGATAGTTATTTTTTTTTAAATAACCGTCAATCTGCCAAAACTCAAATGAGTCGGCTCTGGAGAAAAATTTTAACTACGATGTCAGAAAAAACCATCGAACAGTCAAATTATAACAAGAAGTTAAACAAATCGGACATATCATATCATAAAGATAAATTTATATTTTGTAAAATGAACCGGTGCCAGCGAAAGTGGTACATAAACCATTTTTGTCAATTTTGAGTTTTTTACACGAACGGCTTCTATTTGCAAAGATCTAGTAAGGGAATAACGAAAAAGTGATTTTTGGCAACTAAATCTGGAGATATGCACATTTTATTTTCTGGTATATATCACAATGGCCATTTCGTTGCCAGAAAAAGTGGTACAGGTACAGTTCCACCCACTAAAATCAGCTTATTTAAAAGAAAATTCGGTAACATGACTGTTTTCGCAACAGATTTTAGTCCTATTTTGAATTTCAAGATAGTTTACTACTGTTTAGAATGATTTTGAAAATGTACATGTACCACTTTTACTGTCAACGTTTTTCGGTTTCTGTTTCCTTTTGTTCCCATTAATAGTGGTACATGTGCAATTTGCTCTAATAAACTTGAAATTTGTCATAAACATCGCTTATTTTTCACTGCTATCTTTAGGCACATCAGTCATAACATGTTGGTACAGTTTAATTGCAAAAAACTGCAAATATAAATTTATTATTCGAATTTTTTGGGAAAATGCGTCTCCTGAAAAATTTACTTAATGTAGCATGTACCACTTTCGCTGGCACCGGTTCATAAAAATACTAGCGAAGGAAACCCAGCTTTGACCGGGTGTTATACGTAATCCTACGTCAAAAGAAGTTAAGAGAACGTGATGATGATGTTGATGAATAACGATTCCCCAAATATAACAATTCCTCGAATGTAACATTTCACCGAAAGCTTCTATCTTTTTACTTAGTGGGGAACAAAGCGTTGGGTTTCCAGTTGGGCTTGCAAGCCTTGCGAGTGATTGTACGACAATTCCCCGAAAACCAGTTCCCCGAATGCAATATCCTCGAATGTAATTTCCCCGAATGAAACATTTCCCCGAAAATATAGTATCTCCTGCAAACACATTTTTTCAATCGAGTGTTATGCGTCCGAGAAGAGCAGCGTTCAAGAGTGTATTATCAGAGCGTTCAAGTGTCATCCTTTGATAGTATTGGATGTTCTTGGTCCTCCAAGATGCGTTGTTGAATTATAAAAATATCAGAGTAAAGTATTACCAAGGTAGTTTTTGAACTAATTTAGTTGATAAAAGCCAGCATTTTCTATAAATAGAACCTCGAGCTACAACTCCTGTCGTCCTGTATATTCTTAAGAAGTATAAGGCAATGATGGATGTGATTCCTAAAAACCATTTTTGATATTGAATCTAATATTATAAATTAAAAAAAAACACCTAAATGAAGACCAAAAAATCGTAGAAACAAAAATAATGCGTTTGATTTCCCCGTATACCTAATAGACGAATTCATTTAAAGAAGGCATTATCACCTCTATTCGCATTATACCAGGCAGACGCGATCATTCAAAGAATTGTTTCATTTTTTTACTTTATTCCAGGCAAACGAGTTCATTTAACGTTCATACCGATCAAACGTATTTATTGGAAGAAAGTAAAGAAAATGGCAGTGTAATGGATGCTTGTGCTCAAGCACCCTTAAATTCTTCCTACCCTAAAACATCCTAGGCTGAACTGGGAATCGAACTCGCAACCCTCTAGATTGGCAATCCTACGCCTTTGCTTGCTTGGCTAACTGGATACCCTTCGCTATGTATTGCACACAAAAAGAAGAAAGAAGAATTCGGGGAATTGTCACATTCGGGGAAATGTTACATTTAGGGTTACATTCGAAGAATTGTTTTTTTTTGGGAAAATTGCATTCGGGGCAATTACATTCGGGAATTGTCGTACAATCGTCGCGAGTTCGATTCTCGATTCGGCCTAGGATTCTTCCAGATGAGTGGCATTTTCAACTCCTTGATCACAGTGTATCAATTGTACTAGCCACACAAGACATTCATGCAACTGGCAGGTACGAGAAACCTTTCAATTAAAAACTAGTAGAACACTAAGTTGAGAAACAGCATATGTTTTAAATAGAATGGGAGCCATTGTTGAAGAAGATAATGCGCTGGAAGAAGATAATACTTTCTTTGAATGAACGCATTCGGTCGGTATAAGGCGAAGAGGGGAGAAAATGCTTTCTTCAAATGAATAAGTTTGCTCGGTGTTATGAACGCATCTGCTCAGTTTAAAGCAAAGTGAAAAAGATAATGTCTTCTTAAAATGAACGCGTCTGCCCGGTATATGACGAAAGGAGAAGATAATGCCTCCTTTACATGAAAGCATCGCCCGGTATTCAGGGAAAGGAAGTGATAATGCCGAAGGGAAAGAAATATTTGTTCCGCGCAACCTGATACCTATTCCATTTGTACGAAACTTTTTATACAACTTATCTCTTTTACGTTTCAGGCGTTAACAAGTTTGTTTCGACAAGATCCGAAATTGCTTGTTTAGAGTATTTTCTCCAGTACTTCAATTTAATTTAATTTTTATCATTACCTTTGTTGTCGGTAACGTTAATGACTAGCGTTTCATGATCGGTTATTTTTAAATCATTACTCGTATCGCTATCAATGCGTAGATTGGATCCGATAACACAGATTATGAGCATATCGAAAACTTCGTGGTCTTGGAGAAATGAGCGAAAACGGTTAGCTATTTGTAGAATTCCTTGCAAATAACGTTAGAGGTCGTACACATATTACGTAAGCACTTATGGGGGGAGGAGGGGTCTGTCATTTTCTTACGATCCATATAAATGAAAATTAAATTGTGTGAATTAAATCTTACATGGGGGGAGGTGGGGGGTTGAGAAGCTCAGAAAAGCTGCTTACGTAATTGGTGTACGGCCCCTTATGTGGATTGCGGAATCGTTGTTTCCCCATCAACCAGTGCACAAAGTCAATCTACCAAATGATTAATTTTAATGTTATCATCTCTAATTCCAAGGTTACCATTATTTGGCAGTGAATGGCTACGCTTTCGATCGTATAAGCAACCAGGATCTATGGGGGCTCAGAGATACAAGGGAGTTTCGGATAAAACTGTCAGCCTCATGGAAGTGTAGTACGAAACTTTCACGGGTGAAGTCCTGCATAGTGGAGCTCTCTCTCTGTTCCCATGTGGGTAGTCGTTAGAGTAAGGCATGCATGTATTATATCTTCATCATATTAGATTATTTTATATCGTGGGTGTTTGATCTTTGATCACTAGCATAATGATCATGGGCTTGAAGATCATCCTAGGATGAGTAAGACATTTTTTTAGATTATACACCTTTTTACACGATTGCTAAAAAGTATGCCTTGTGCATCCTTAAACGTGGTAAACTGACTTAAAACTTCCCATAAATAAAGTATCAAATAAAATCAACTGCGCGAGTTCAACCCACTGTATCACGAATGAATGCGTGCTGTCTTGAATGCAATCTAATGATCAGCACATCTCTCACAGTTTCATAGCAGTAGTAGTAGTCGAGTAGAGTATAAACAAGTGAAATTTGTGTTCTACCGTCCGGTTTCCAAACATATGTTTTCCTCAGCCATAATTGGCCTTCGACGGTGGTTATCTCCAAACCGAGCATTACGATTGCGTCACGCTAGACTGGCTTTACATCGAAAACTGTGTTGCTAAGGTTCTAGCTGGAAAGCACTTGAACTTCAACAGTTGGCTGAGTTCAATAACAACGATTTAAATTGCTACAATTATTGCCTTTCTCTTCTTAGCTTTCGGTGCATCTATGGATCCGTGATATAAACACATTCCACTCATAGACAGAATAAGAATTTTATGAATGAATGAACCACATGATGATTGCGCAAAATTCACGTGTTCAACTCCTTCTACCAGCAGTTTGTTCAACCGGTTTTTCTTCATTGGCACGAAAGCATACTTACTGCAAAAATATTGGTTCCGACTTCGAACTGTGTGCACCACGGCACGTCGCCACCAATGAGTTATGAAGTTTAAGATCGAGCTATAAGGTCACCAGCATGGAGATCAAAGTCTATCGTAGTCTAGCGAGCTAATACGAAAGGAGAACTGAGAGGTTCTATCAGCTTGTTTTTGCTTAAGAGTTGTGTAATGCCTTGCGATTTTACATAAACATGATTTTAAGAAGATTTGATCTTCAAGTAAGAATAATGCAACAATATATTAGTAGATGCCGTTATCTATCGCCAGTGGGTCCTACGCAAAAAAGTTCTTGGGTGGAATATTGAAACGTTACAGTGACACAGCAAATAGTTTTTAAAATTCAAGGACGTGTAAAATTGCAGCAAATACCAACAAACGTATTAACATTTGACATTCAATTGAATTTGACTGAATCACGGTGTGTCTATGGGGAAACATTATTTTTCAAAAATCAGTATCTCTGAAATACCCACCACGTGAAAGTAGATGCTCTCCTCTGGGTAAACTAAAATGTTCTATCGGGGGATCTAGAACAATTTTTTTTTTTTTACTATTTTTGGTGCAAATTTCATATTAATCTCAAATGATAGCCGATTTAACCCCCTCAAAAATGTATGGAAAAATGACCCCCGATAGAACATTTAAAAATGCACCAACGTAAAAGAGGAAAACCTATACTTTCGTGTAGTGAGTGTTTTAGAGATATTGATTTTTTGAAAATAAGTCTCTTCGGACAAACACACCGTGGAATTTTACAAGCAAGCACAGTTTCATATTACTTTTTTTAAAGAACAGTGAGATCGATTGAATGTCACGTTTATTTTCATGCTCCAAATAGGTACCTACGTACATAAGGATACATTTAAAATCGCAACATATGTTTGTCTGTGTGTACATATCATAAAGATACCATGGGTGTTTATACCATAGTTTTATTTCTAGTCAAATAAAATCGCAAAGAATTCCGTTGGGGAGAATGGGATATGAAACTAATCAAATGCCTCTGTCCATGTGGTTATAGACAGTCCCAAAGCTAATATCCCTATTCAAGCTTTAGCCAAATATGAGTCGAAATCTGGAAATCATTTGCAACCTGCCAAAAACAATTGTTTCATTGATTTCTCAGTGTAAGTATATCAAAATCTTCTTCTTCATTGGCATTACATCCCTCACTGGGACATTGCCACCTCGCAGCTTAGTATTCAATTAGCACTTCCACAGTTATTAACTACGAGGTTTCTAAGCCAAGTTACCATTTCTGCATTTGTATATCATGAGGCTAACACGATGATACTTTAAAGCCCAAGGTAGTCGAGACAACGGTGCATTATTTTAATTTTTATTTTATTTATGTCATTTTGGATTTTTTTTGGATTGGAAATTCCCGAGTAGCACACTTGTCACATACCAGTCAGTGTGACTCATATGCGACTAAATCCAGCCACATTGGAGTTGCTGCAACTAAATCGATCCGAGTTGTGCTACTAGGGTTTTCTTGACTTTCCTGGACATAAAAGTATTATCGTTTTAGCATCATGATATTGATTTGACTTGATGGGCTACAGCTCTCCCTCGATGAACCTACGCCGAATGGAGTATCCTTCACAGGACTCAATCCTGGTTGAGGACCCTCAGGTCCTCTTCAACTGCAAAAGGCCATCGTGTACGCAGCCTTCCACGAAGCTTACGTGTCCAGCCCACCGTAGTGTGCCGCGTTGTAGAATCTTAACAGTATCCTGCTCTTTATACACCTGCTATAACTCATGATTCATACGACGCCGCCAGATGCCATTATCTTGTTTACCGCTGAGTATTGTCAGCAGCACCTTACGCTCGAATACTCCGAAAGCTCCCCGATCAGCCTTCTTTAATGTCCATGTTTCATGGCCGTATAAAGCCACAGGAAGAAACAGAGTATTACTTACTTGATACTTGATGGGCTACAGCTCTTCGATGAACCTACGCCGAATGGAGTATCCTTCTCCACTGGACTCGATTTTGGGCCAATCGCTTCCAGTCGCCCTGAACATTGAGCGCCCTCAGGTTCTCTTCAACTGCAAAAAGCCAAAAGCCTTCCGGGTTCGCTACTAAATATTTTCGTCGCTTGATAGATGTTATACCTGAATGCAGTGTTGGTCGTGGGGACCACGGCTCGGAATTCACGTTCTCCGGATCCGGACCTTCTGCAGTTCGAGAGCCAGAAGGCTCACTCGTCCAAGTTCATTTAGGGTCCTGACATTCCAGGAACCGAGTTTCCAATCATAGTCCTTATTTCGTTGCCGGGTCGGTTGCCAAAAATAACGTTCTCTTTTTCTTCTGTCTCCATTTTTTTGTGGAATTTGAGAGGCTTCAGTAAGCTACCTTACCGGGGTCGCGTTACAGAGTATTACACAGCTCAAACTTCGTTTTCGTTCGCAGATTACGGGACGTAAGCTGGTTACAAAGTCCATAATAACCCCTATTCGTAGCTGCAATACGCTTTTTCACCTCACGGATAACATCATTATCGCACGTCACTAATGTGCAAGTACTTCGTTTGGCTGGTATTAATCGTGAGTGCAATCCTCGTTGTCTCCCTCTTAAAAAGCACAAAAGCCTCTTCCACGGCACGGCGATCAATCCCGATAATATCGATAACGTCCGCAAATCCTAGGACCATATGCGATCTTGTGATAATGGTACTGTTACAACGAATCAGCCGTATCAGTTTCGCTAGAAAACCATTTTCTTGCTTAATTTGCCATAATTCATTCCGTTTCACTGAATCGTGCGCCGCCTTGAAATCTATAAACAGATGATATGTCTTCAAGCTGTACTCCCGGAATTTATCAAGGCCAGGGTAAACATTTGATCCATCGTTGATCAACCCTCACGGAAACCTGCCTGGTATTCGCCGACGAAGGACTTTCAATACCTGGCATATTGCGAACATCTGGCCCGTGATAAAGCGTCCACCCATGAATCCCGCGTGGTACTGCCACACGAACTCTCTTGCAGTTGTATTCTTCCTATCTATTAACTGTTAACTTTTGCAGCGGTTGAGGTGCTTCCCATGGTTGATTGAATATCGAATTGAATATCTGATTGAATATCATGGCTGATTGAATATGGTGGCAGCAACTTGATTGTGACTGAAACCAGTCGCATATAAGTTACAGTATCCTATGTGGCCCTTCTTAGCCGTGCGATAAGATGCGCAGCTACAAAGCAAAACCATGCTGAGGGTAGCTGGGTTGGATTCCCGGTGCCGGTCTACGCAATTTTCGGATTGGAAATTGTCTCGACTTCCCTGGGCATAAAAGTATCATCGTGCTAGCCTCATGATATACAAATGCAAAAATGGTAACTTGGCTTAGAAACCTCGCAGTTAATAACTGTGGAAGTGCTTAATGAACACTAAGCTGCGAGGCGGCTCTGTCCCAGTGTGGGGATGTAATGCCAATAAGAAGAAGAAGAAGAAGAAGAAGAAAAAGAAGTAGAAGAAGAAGAAGAACTTATGTGGAACATGTGTGTTGCTAGAGTCCCCAGCTTGTACATCTTTGCGTTGATTGGCTGCCACCTATGCACATTATTATTTGCCAGCACCATGAAGCCGGTTTTCGGGGGCAGCAGGGACTATGTCCAAGGGCTTGACGATCCCTCCCCAGGCCATCAGCCTCCCGCGGAATGGTAGTCCGAAGCACCTTCTTTCCCCGCAAAAATATCCACAAGGCCACATGGAGATCACCTAACCAAGAAACGGAAAACCAAATCGACCACGTTCTAATCGACGGTAAATTTTTCTCCGACATCACGAACGTCCGCACTTACCGCAGTGCGAATATTGAATCCGACCACTACCTCGTTGCAGTATGCCTGCGCTCAAAACTCTCGACGGTGTACAACACACGTCGAAGTCGGACGCCGCGGCTTAACATTGGGCGGCTACAAGACGGTAGACTAGCCCAAGAATACGCGCAGCAGCTGGAAGACAGCTGGAATTGCCAACGGAAGAGTAGCTAGGCGCAGCGTCTCTTGAAGATGGCTGGAGCGATATTCGATCAGCCATTGGTAACACCGCAACCGCTGCACTTGGCACGGTGCCCCCGGATCAGAGAAACGACTGGTATGACGGCGAATGTGATCAGCTAGTAGAAGAGAAGAATGCAGCATGGGCGAGATTGCTGCAACACCGCACGAGGGCGAACGAGGCATGATATAAACAGGCGCGGAACAGACAAAACTCGATTTTCCGGAGGAAAAAGCGTCTGCAGGAAGATCGAGACCGTGAAGAGACGGAGCAACTGTACCGCGCTAATAACACACGAAAGTTCTACGAGAAGTTGAACCGTTCACGTAAGGGCCACGTGCCACAGCCTGATATGTGTAAGGACATAAACGGGAACCTTCTTACGAACGAACGTGAGGTGATCCAAAGGTGGCGGCAGCACTACGAAGAGCACCTGAATGGCGATGTGGCAGACGAAGATGGCGGTATGGTGATGGACCTGGGGAAACGCGCGCAGGACATAATTCTACCGGCTCCGGATCTCCAGGAAATCCAGGAGGAGATTGGCCGGCTGAAGAACAACAAAGCCCCTGGGGTTGACCAACTACCAGGAGAGCTATTTAAACACGGTGGTGAGGCACTGGCTAGAGCGCTGCACTGGGTCACTACCAAGGTTTGGGAGAAGGAAGTTTTGCCGCAGGAGTGGATGGAAGGTGTCGTGTGTCCCATCTACAAAAAGGGCGATAAGCTGGATTGTAGCAACTACCGCGCAATCACATTGCTGAACGCCGCCTACAAGGTACTCTCCCAAATTTTATGCCGTCGGCTAGCACCAATTGTAAGGGAGTTCGTGGTGTAACGTTATACATATCATGCGACGAATGTTTAAAAATATAGCCCTCCACGCAGCCGATGCGCCATCTACCTGTGGGTGCAGAGACCGTTGAGCTTTTGATTTAAAGCTTTAAACGAGTACCACGGCAGATCTCATTTAGATTTCTGGGCATCTGCAACCACCTCACTCCTTGCTGCTAATTTTGTCCATTTCGCTATTTTGTTTTTCGCAAAATTTCAAAATCGGACAATAGCCACAGCAGCGAAGAGAAACCCGTTGGTGCAAATGAGAAGGGATATGAATTTAATTGTTGATTACAAGGTCGAGAGATGTAGGCTTTGTGTGCGGGTTTTGACTGTCGAGAGTTTGTATAAAATTATATCAGACCATTTCAAGTTCACTCGTTGATCGGAAAAGTTGAAATAAGTGGCCGTTCTAGAAAAGTTGAAGAAAAAACTTAAACCTAAAAAAGTGCTAAGTGTGCAAATTGTACTATAGGTCGTTGAAGTGAGTTTTTGTACAGCTTATACAAATAACTGATGATTGAATTTAAACGAATTACTCTAAATTAGGTCAATTTATTGAAGTGAGAAACTAAATCTAGTCTCAAAGTACCCTTAATAGCTAGTGAAGCTTTAGCTGTTAGGTACAGGTAAGCAATAACCCTGATGGATTAACAATATTCAAGTGAATTAACATGAATGATTTTGCGTTGAACAGAAAACCCCACTGTTCGACGTGGGTGTTTATGCGGAGCGCTCAGTTTTCGGCGTGACGCACGACGAGTCCAACACGCGGTCACATTCCCCTATCTACGAATACCTACAACGGACAGGAGCCACGCTTTTCCACCAAAAGTTACCACCCACCATTCAGCCTGTGGGTCGGCCGGGTAACGCCTGTAGTATACGCCTCCGAGCCCCCTCAGCGCCACCGTGTGTTTGAACCCGTAGCTACCGTCGCTGTTACCGCTTGTAACACAGCATCACGTGCATACCCCTGTACGCCATCTCGTGGGAATCGGCAGAACTGACGCCAAGTAAGACCCAAACGCATGCCTTCGCAACTCTGCGACGGTGTAACTATCACGCGTACGCCTCGGTGTAGCTGCCACGTGTTTGCCGCAGCTCTTGGCGCTTCCAACGGTGAATATCGACGTGTGGGTTCCAGAACCGTTGCCGTTGAAGCCCAGCATGCCCGCAAGCAAAGTTTACCGCTCATCGAAGAAGCTTTCGTCGTAGAAGCCACAAGGTCAGACCCATCTAGTTATTAAGTTTCCTAGAAATAAGATCTAAAACCTTTATACCATCAAAACAGTTAGTGTTGACGTCAACTGAAGATCAGAGTAGACAAAATTTGATGATTTGAATGTCTAAAAAAATGAACAATGGTACCATCAACAAAAAGATCTTCTTTTTTTAACTGATTCGAGTTGACGTTTTCTCTTGGAGTAGTCTGATTCGGTTCCGATTTTATTTCCCCGCCTAAATTAGATTAAATCTCCACTCATTCGGGTTTGAATTCAGGAAATGAAAGGATTTTGAGTTTGGTTTGCTGCATGGTTGGAAAGTCAGAATGAGATCGGTGTTTGAAACTCATATCAACCCGCCCGAATAGATTGAGTCTTAGCCGCGCAATCCAAAACGCCTCAGCAGCCTCTCCTCTAGAGAGTGGCGCTAAAGCTGCTGTTGGTCTAGAGGAATAAAGCATTCGTTTCAGTGGGGCAGTACCAGGCGGGTTTTATGGGCGAACGCTCCACCACGGACCAGGTGTTCGCCATTCGCCAAGTACTGCAGAAATGCCGCGAATACAACGTGCCCACACATCATCTATTCATCGACTTCAAAGCCGCATATGATACAATCGATCGGGACCAGCTATGGGAGCTAATGCACGAAAACGGACTTCCGGATAAACTGACACGGTTGATCAAAGCGATCGGGTGATGTGCGTAGTTCGAGTTTCAGGGGCATTCTCGAGTCCCTTCGAAACCCGCAGAGGGTTACGGCAAGGTGATGGTCTTTCGTGTCTGCTATTCAACATCGCTTTGGAAGGGGTAATACGAAGAGCAGGGATTAACACGAGTGGTACAATTTTCAATAAGTCCGTCCAGCTATTTGGCTTCGCCGTTGACATAGATATTATGGCACGTGACTTTGAGAAGATGGAGGAAACCTACATCAGACTGAAGAGGGAAGCCAAGCGGATCGGACTAGTTCCGTCATTCACTGAAAGTGCGTCGAGATTTAGCAATGGTAACTTTTAAAAACAATATTGTTTCAAACAGAATTGACTCAACGGAGCTATTATCAAAACTTAATTTTATGTTCCATTACGATCTTTACGACATCGTCAAATATTCTCCGTAAATTATCATCGAACAAACTATGCAAAAATGGCCTAATTAATCAAATGATGATCACTTATAATAAACATTATGACACTATTGACTTATCGATGTCCAAAACACAGCTGAAACAGATCTTCTCCCGTATTATAAGCTAATGACACTTTACAATAAGTTTAAACAGTATCAACATTATTTAATGTTATTTAGAGTAGTTAAGAATACAAATGTAAATAGGTCTACAATTATGATTGACGACAATAAATAAATAAATAAATAAAGTCATCAACACGTCGAAGACGAAGTACATGATAGGAAAAGGTTCAATAGAGGACAATGTGAGCCACCCACCGCGAGTTTGCATCAGTGGTGACGAAATCGAGGTGGTAGAAAAATTTGTGTACTTGGGCTCACTGGTGACTGCCGAAAATGCTACCAGCAGAGAAATTCGGAGACGCATAGTGGCTGTAAATCGTACATACTTTGGACTCCGCAAGACGCTCCGATCGAATAGAGTTCGCCGCCGTACCAAACTGACAATCTGCAAAATGCTCATTAGACCGGTAGTCCTCTACGGACACAAGACCTGAACGATGCTCGTGGAGGACCAACGCGCACTCGGAGTTTTCGAAAGGAAAGTGCTGCGTACCATCTATGGTGGGGTGCAGATGGCGAACGGTACGTGGAGGAGGCGAATTAACCATGAGTTGCATCACCTGTTGGGAGAACCATCCATCGTTCACACCGCGAAAATCGGACGACTGCGGTGGGCCGGGCACGTAGCCAGAATGTCGGACAGTAACCCGGTGAAAATGGTTCTCGACAACGATCCGACGGGCACAAGAAGGCGAGGTGCGCAGCGGGCAAGGTGGATCGATCAGGTGGAAGATGACTTGCGGACCCTCCGTAGACTGCGTGGTTGGCGACGTGTAGCCATGGACCGAGCCGAATGGAGAAGACTCTTATATACCGCACAGGCCACTTCGGCCTTAGTCTGAATAAATAATAATAAAATGAAGCCGGTTTCCAAGCCTTTGGTGGGGCCTGAGCTTTGGTAGAAGGTGGCAAGGTGCAACGACTCTGGGGTAGATGCCCGTTTTTTCACACTTTCTGTAAAGTCCAGCAAATCTTCTATAGCGCCACGACGTCGAAGTTGCGGGGATGTAATTCATTGTAGATTGTGACTTGCAGTTCCATGTTTTAGAAAACATCACGTCTAGTGAATTAGGGTTTGGGAACACCTCAACATTATATAAGGAACTCCAAAAGTAAATTTGTTATCAGCAATATTCAGCTATCGAGAAAATAAAGCTTCTCAGTGCATATAAATAAATATAAAATGCACACTTTGTCATAAGCTTAAGCAATTGAATTTATTTATTGATTGTCTGTAGCTAAAGCCTTGCCAGATCCACAAGAAGCTTAAAAATTCTTCCGGATCCGCGCGAAATCCATGTGTCTGCTAATTTGTTATCAGTACCAAACTTTCGCTATTGTATAAAACCTTTATCAGGATAATCTTTATCTTCTTATATGACTACATTCCAAATGGAACAGAGTCTGCTCTTCAACTTGGTGTTATATCAACATTTCAGGAATTCGAGTCCTACAAGAAAACATCATAAGAATCGAATTCGTCATTTCCTGATTAATAACTCTAAGCTCACAAGGGCTAACTTAACTTATCGGCTCTTGTGATTGATAACTCAACATCGAAACAATGTTTCTCTTGAGTATCAAATTATTTATCTGTCAGGAAGTTCTAATCGTTGCAAAAGTTTATATCAAATTAAAGAAAGTGTTTTAATATAATTTACACATGTAAGGTTTAAAATTCCATGTGAATTGAAGATAAACTCTGTTAATGCTTTCACGTACATTAAGTACATAGCGTTTATACATATGTTCGCTCAAGGAACACATATTTTTCAGGAAGCCCGGAGACCCATAATAATACGCGCCTGACAAATTCTAGAAAAAAAACTGAATTTTCAAAATAATAGTTCTTAGCGGTTCTGCATCGATATTTGGTTCTGATTTCAGCAATCGATCACAAAAGTCGTATAGCTTTTTGGGCACTGCTCATCATTTCTAAATTGACCGTGTTTCCGGAGATATTAACCTTCATCCCGCAAAAATGATCAGTCCGGAATCGCGGCTTACGATTCCTCTAACTTCTATATTAAGCAAAACAAGTTTATAGGAAAGTGTTCAAACAGTCGAAATCTTGGCATTGTTCTCGACGAATTTCAGTAAAAAAAATTGAGTGAAATTTACCGATACCTATGTACGTATAATAGGGTGGCTCAAATTAGTATGGGAAAAACTTTTTTCAATTTTTTTGATGGGCCGCCCTCTTATTCAGTTCTATTTGATGCCCTGATGCTCTGGACAAAATTTCAGCCAAATCGGTCAACGTTTGGGCGGTGCTAAACTCGTTGGAAGTTTATATGCAAAAATGTATGCAGAAACATCCAGAAACAGTGAATTGCAGTTGGACGGCACAATTTACGATGAAGAACTATGATACTCATTCAGATCTTGAAGAATTTAATACAGAATGTTATGCAGAAAACCGGGAGAAGATTTTGTCCAGAGCATCAGGGCATCAAATAGAACCGAATAAAAGGGCGGCCCATCAAAAAAATTGAAAAAGTTTTTTTTGAGCCACCCTAACGTATAATCATTACATGTATCCATAAATCATATGTTTGCCTAACATCGGTGAAATATTGATTAAGCTTTGGTAAAAAAACTTCCGAATTTCGAAAATTTCTCAACGAGATCTGAGCTGTTCGATTCTAAGCATAAATTTTGTGAAGTTTGTTTGAGAAACTGCATATGTTACATTTTTGGCCAAAATAAGATTTATATACTGAACCCTCGTCCAAAAATACGTATTCTGAAAAAAAAACGAAAAAAATGTTTGTTTAATAATGTATGATTTTTTTTTCGTTTGTTCGAGAAACTACATATGTGCAAGCACGCACTTTGAAGAGCAATTATGGAGTAATGCTTACAGTTTTTGCACTGAAAGTGCCCCAGGGTGTTGAGTTTTGCCAAAAACCGTTGATCTGCATCGAAGAAATCAAAAGATTTGACGCCAATTTGTTCAAAAAGTATTGAAAATTGAGTAGCATTTTCAGACAAAATATTTTAAGCTCTTTTTAATGGAATGTATTCATCCGTCTAAGACGAGATAAGTAACCTCCATTTAATTCCACCAATTATTTCGATATCTTTGCAGATACGTATTTCGACCACAACTGTGTGGTCGTCTTCAGTGTCTCGTACTTGACTCGACTTGTTTTTGTTCTTCCGTGTTTTTGCTCGTATACCTTTGAAGAGTGAATTATTTGTAGTTTAGTATTTTTCTACAAATAACTTTATTCAATAGAAGGTTATAGTGGTGAATATTACACTCTAAAATATTTATCCAACTCGCTATACGGAAAGTACAAAAATTAACGCTGGAAATTTAACTTGCAATTGTTAGTCAGCATTGAATAGAAATTTTCAAACACTAAATATGTTGAAAAATTTAAAAAGATTAATAGATTCAAAACAATATTTGATTGGATAAACAATTTGAAAAACAAAATTCTGAAAAATCAAAGTTTGAAATTGATGAAATCGCAAATTATAAATAATAATAATAGTGATTTTGAGCGAAAATAAAAATTTGGGTTGTAGAGGGTTAAATCCATCATTCATCCTGAAAATGAAACATACAGCTGTTTGTTAGGTTTGGCAATTCAATTAAAGCGCCTAAACAAATCATTCGACCGCACTTTTTTATGGTCTTCAATCGGAAGAAAGGTTTGAATATAAAATGGACCATTAGCGATTCTGACCACTTCCGGAAACTATGGATTGCTCCAGGGGAACCTGTAGAAGGGAACATTTCAGTTCATGCGCCAAAATCAGTCAGCTGACAGCCACCATTGGCCAGCATATTAGTTCTAGTTTTTGGAGAAAGCCTAAAACATGATGAAAGTAAACTTCACATAAAATGACAAGCAGAAAAAATGCATCTTGAATATACCCCCCAAGGACCATTTTCAGATTTTTCAGGGGGACAGTAAACTAGAAGAGTGTCCACTTCGGATGGTCCAGGTTTTATTATTCGGCTTATTCTCCGCAAAGTTACGCTTATTTGATTTTCGAGATAATTTTACTTATCTCAACCTTTTTGTCTAACCCTCTTCTTCTTCATATTGGCATTACATCCCCACACTGGGACAAAGCCGCCTCGCAGCTTAGTGTTCATTAAGCACTATCACAGTTATTAACTGCAAGGTTTCTAAGCGAGGTTACCATTTTTGCATTCGTATATCATGAGGCTAACACGATGATACCTAATAAAAGATATTTTAGTTACTAGATAAAGATTGTCGCTGTCCGGAACATCTTTTGCTGGCGAGGATAGGGGAGCTAAATGTCAAAGAAGGAAAATCCATACGATTTGACAGCTTGATACCCAACATGTTCCGGACAGCAGAACAAAGGAAACCGAAGCGACAATCTTTATCTAGTAACTAAAATATCTTTTTACCTAATGCCCAGGGAAGTCGAGACAATTCCCAATCCGAAAATTGCCTAGACCGGCACCGTGAGTCTAACCCAGCCACCCTCAGCATGGTCTTGCTTTGTAGCCGCGCGTCTTACCGCACGGCTAAGGAGGGTCCCTATGTTTAACCCTTAAAAATAAATATTTATCCTACAAGAATACCTTATCATACAGGAATTTTGGAATATTGCCCCTTAAAAAGATCAGGACAATTTCTCTCGCACAAATTTTGTGGAATCCCTCCCCCAGAAATTAAAATGGATTGCGTTGTAATGGAGTATTTCGTAGATTTCATACTGATAACTGTTAAGTCATGTGTATTCTTCAACTTTCTTACTCCAATTGCTTATGGATTACTATTTGGGATTTAATAGTAACCCAATTGGAGATCCAAAATGATAAAGCATGAAAGCTACCATTGCCGATCACGCCCATCTTCTATGTTAGTAGGGACAGGAATGAAATGATGATATGACATCTACTTGAATCACCCAGAAAAGGTGAATTCCTCCTTAAGGAATTTTTAGGGATTTATCCTCCGAGGTTCCTGGCGAATTACTAACCTCATCCTCGAAATTCTAGAAATGATCTCTCTCTCTTATAACTGTGGGGAATTTCTACTTCACGATTCATGAGGAAATCTTCCTTTATGAATTATAGGGAATTTCTTCTCCTTGTATTCAGGAGAATTTCTTCGACAGGACTTCTAAAAAGTTCCGTCTACAAGAATTCCTGTGAAATTGTGGGGAGAGGGTGGTTTATACTCCCAGTTTTTCATTTCAATCTAATAATTCCTTATTTATTTATTTATTGATTTATTTATTATTATGATATTATTTACTTGTATATCTTTATTTGACTATATCTGTCTCTATGAAGTACTCTGGAAGAGAAAAGCCATAAATTGGCATAAAAATCCTGCAACTTAAAAAACAGTATTTTACAATTACAATTACAACACATTAAAATAGTAAAACTTGTCTAGTCGATAAATAAAATACATACAAGGTACTCCAATCGCTTGAAGCTAACACATTATGTACAAATATTATTCATGGATTTGGCTGCTTAATCGGCCGCAATGACGATCGATCCGTGCTGCGCCGCGCCGTTGAGATATAATTTTTGCATTTTTCAAATAGTGCGGTGTTTATGACGATTTCGAATAGTTTTGAGCAAGCACTCACGAAGTAATACCCCGGTCAGCGTAGCCACGGGGGTTGTTTTGGACATAAACACCCCCCCCCCCCAAGAGACAAATTTTTTAGAAGACATTTTTTTTCGAAAAAGGGGAAGGGTCGTTCGGCCGAAAGCTATTTGGTCGAATGACACTAGGCCGAAAGTTGTTTGGCCGAATATACCATTTGGTCGAACAGATCATTAGGCCGAAAGGGTCATTTGGCCGAATGGGACATTTGGCCGAATATTAGGAAATTAGGAATGAGAAGAGAGACGTGAAAAAGGAGCGCGAAGTGAGTAGTGAGATGTCTCACTACTCACTTCGCGCTTCTTATTTTTGACAGCGAGAAGTGAGAAATGAGGAGTGAGAAGTGTAGCTTGGAAATTATTGAAGTTGCAAAAGGAAATTGATCCTGTCAGTCACATAAGGGTTACTACGGTGTGGCTTTGATATAACTCATGCTCTGCGTTTAAATCTGAATAGAAGCATTTGTACTTTAACACAATTTTAAAATAAATACCAACGCCAGATATTTTATTCGTAGTTTCGCTAAAATCAAATCACTAATAATTGTGCGTGGTATCTTTTTACCCGTGTGTTTGATATGCTTTCAAACACATTCTCTCGCTCTACTCCGAAGTGTGCAGAAAACGAACAGTTCCGATTTTATTTAGAGAAACATAGAGCAAATATTGCATAAATTTGCTTTTTGTGGTGATAAAGTGTGAAAAGTGGTTTACATACTGAATTTCTCGTAACATCTTCTATCTTCTATCTTCTATATCTTTTATCTATCTATCTATCTTTATCTTTATTATATATATATATATATATATATATATATATATATATATATATATATATATATATATATAAAAGTCAATGTTTGAATGTTTGTATGTATGGTCCAGCATAACTTCTGAACCCATTGGCCGATTTTAACCAAATTCGGAACACACATTCTTGATCTTAAGGAGACGACGATAGGGGGGTTGGGGATGTTCTTTGAAAATGGGGGAGGGTGTGGGGGGAGGGGTACTGCTTAGTAGTCGGTCAACTCAGTGTAAATTCTGAACCCTTTGGCCGATTTCAACCAAATTTGGAACACATATTCTTTATCTTAAGGAGACGACGATAGGGGGGTTAGGCATGCTCTTTGGAAAAGGAAGAGGGTGTGGGGGGAGGGGTATTGCTTAGTAATTGATCAACTCAGTGTAAATTCTGAATCCCTTGGCCGATTTCAACCAAATTTGGAACAAAAATTCTTTATCTTAAGGAGACGACGATAGGGGATTTAGCATGCTCTTTGGCAAAGGGGGAGGGTGTGGGGGAAGGGGTATTGCTTAGTTATCGATCAACTTAGTGTAAATTCTGAATCCCTTTGCCGATTTCAAACAAATTCGGAACACAAATTCTTTATCATAAGGATGCTCTAGGGGATGCTCTTTACAAAAGAGGGAGGCTATGGGGGAGGGGTATTGTTTAGCAATCGATCAACTCCTGAGCCTAAATCCTGAGCCTCATGACCGATTTGAACCAAATTTGTATCAAATATTTTCTGTCGTAAGGAAGCGATTTTAGTGGATGTGGTTAAGTCATTTTAAAAGGGGGAGGGTGTGGGAGAGGAGTATTGTTTAGTTATCTATCAATTTAGCATGACTTCTGAACCCATTTATCGATGTCCACCAAATTTGGAACCCATATTATCTGTCTAAGGAAGACTATATCAGACTGGGTAGGAGTGCCAAAGCTAAATGAGAGAGAGGGTATATTCATTAAACGAACAGTTTAGTATACCTTTTTATCGCATAGCCAAAGGAAACTATTATAGAGCGACTGGAATGGACTTTTAGAATAGGAGGGGGGATTGGGTATTGTTGATAAAACGACTTAATTAAAAATACCTCTTATTTAGTACATCCGAGGTTCTTTGACATTGTACAATGCTCCGAAAACAAATTGCCCGAATTCCTCAAAAATACCAAATCCTCGACAATAACATTTTCCAGGTAATAACATTTCCCCAAAAATTACTAACGAAAATGATATTTCCCGAAAATGATACTTCCCGATATACATATCCCAGAACATGACATTTTCCTGAAAATGACATATCCCTGAATGAAGTAGGCCATTAACATAACACTATTTGGCCTAAGGTCATTCGACATGAAGGACATTTGGGATAATTATGAACAGCATCAGATAAATCTTGCATAGAAAGCAAGCATTTGCTGGGTATAAAACAATGATAATCGGAATAATGATATGCCCAGTGAAGAGCAATGATTAATATGTTTCCTTCTGAATAGTAGATGTGATTGCTTCTTTAAAAGTAGGCATTTGCGCGGAATAAGGCAATGGTGGGTGTGATCCCTTCTTTAAAAATATGCGTTGCCGGGAATATGGCACCGATGGATGTTTTTCCTTCTTTAGAAATAGACGTTTGCCCGGAATAAGACCTTTCAAACCCACGATCCCTTCTTCAAAACCAGTCAATGTTTCCCAAAGCCTTCTTTTAATCAAAACTTGGTGTAATCAAATAAGTAAACACAATTACCCTGTTGACTAATTGGATTTTTCATTTTCCGATTGTAAAAGAAAACTGCAAACCAAACTGGCAATTCCGAGCAAGGCCGGGTACATAAAGCTAGTACACAATAAAGAGGAGAAACAGGTGATCCAAAAAAGTAACAGTCTGCTATTCGAGTGCTGCTTTCTTGGGCGATGCAATAATGGCAAGGATTTCGCAGGTGCATATTTGTTTCGGTGATTAATTCCTGAAATATTGCTACTTTTACACAAACAACTTATTCAAATGAGAGCCTAGACCTGAAATTGTGTGATTGAATCAAAATTATGTTCATAAATAGTGTATGTTTTCTGGAAAATGCAAATATTTTTTAGGGTGCCAACAATTGTCGCACACTACCAAAGCCGTTTTCCATCCTAGATGTCGGCAATCCATCCTTCTTGCGTGTCGTTCGAACGAACGTCCAAAACCGTCTAGGATGCAGTCGTAGATTCCTTTGTGTCACTGAGCAAATTGTAGTCAGCACGCCGGAAATTGTACTGCCGGACCGAAGTAGCTTCATAGCTTGGTGCACGGGTAAAATTCCATTCTCGAAAATCATAAATATGACTCATGATTTCATGAATATAGTGCGTTTTCATGTTATGAAAATACACCATGATTATAAATCATGAATTCATGATTTGTTTTATGATCTGTTGTCCAGTAACGCACTGATGCGTTATGGTTTTTCTACCGACGGCTAATCATAATTTGGATCATGAAATCATGAGTCATATTATCTGAAATCATGAGTCATTCGACCGGAATCATGAGTTCAATTCATGAAAATAGGAGATTTTCTTATAGATGCGGGTTCCATCCGTCATCGAGTTGTGAATCGATTCATGATTTAGTTCATGAATCATGAGTCATCTTACCTGAAACCATGAGTCATTCGACCTAAAATCATGATTTGCGCTCATGAAAATGGAAGATTAGTTTTAAAATGTGGGCTCAGCCAATCATCGAATCGTAGGAAGGGTCATAGCAGCATGAGTTGTTTAATTTGAGATTATGGATTGAATTTACGAAAATGGAGCAATTTACTTGAACTAGAGCTCGTCCCATATTTAAGATTAAGAATTGAAATCAGCACTTATGAATTCGTCAGATGTGCATTGCTGCTACACATTATAAGTAGAATATTCTTATGTTTGGCATGCTCTGCATTTCAGTATTCAACTACACAGGGACATAAGGTACATTTTAATACCGAAGTCGTGTTCCTTTGAATTCAAATCAAAACCTAATTCACAATATAAAGATTTTTTGAATTTGCCGGCACCATCTCCTCAACATAAATAAAAAAACGCCACCGCCGATCGATAGAGACAAATATTAAGGATAACAATAGGACGCAAACTTAGCCAGTGTTTCGCAATAAAGCCGCAAGGGCGCTCTAAATTAACAAATAATAGATTATTATTAAAATGCAATTGTTGATTAAACCTCATTACTTACAGAACATGTTTTAAATTAGAAAAACGCCGCCGCTGAGGATTATGGACGCCACAAATTTATTGCCACGGTTTGACAGATAAAGGTAACGCCTGTCCCATTGATTTCATAATTTCATGATTCACATTCATGGCAGCGGTAGCTTTGACTCATGATTTTGGTGACGTGAATCATGAAATCATGAGTCAAATTCATGATTTCATGAAATGAGATAGATCATGAATTCATGATTTTTAAATCATGAAACCAGTAATGGATTTGTTTCCGTGTGGTAAAGACAAAGTAACAACTACATCTACAGCAGGATGAGCAATGTCAGCATGGACGAATGACTCAGCTGATGCATATGTATTGCATGCCGATAATGTAGCATCATTTACAAGAATTAGAATTAGATGATTGTCTATGAGTTTTAGGAATTCCCTTATCCAGAAGTTCTGAGAAATGAATAATACGTGTATCATTATTTTTGGATGGGAAACTCTTGGAATATTTCATTCATCTTTTCCTGTAAATATCCTTATGATTTTCACATATATCCTGCAGGAATTCTCTCATCTGATCTTTTTTGTTGGCATTACATCCCCCATTTAAAAATTGTCGTATCACAGCTTGGTGTTCATGAAGCACTTTTACAGTTTTTAACTGTGATGTTTCAAAGTATATTCACTATTTTTGAGTTCCTTTGTCATAATACTAACACGATGATGCTCATAGGCATAGGGAAGTACCAGAAAAAAAAACCTACACTGTAGCATAAAATGAATTCAGTCACCTTCTGCATGGCCTTGCTTTGGGATCGCCAGGCTAAGGAAGGCATAATTCGGATTTTTCATAGTAATTTTACCAGGATTTACAAACCCTCCCGAACGAATTGTTATAGAAATTCATGGATGAATTTCAAGGAGAAATCACTGGATGAGATAGTAATGAAATTGCTGAAGAACTTTGTAAAGGAATCTAAGGAGATTTTTTTCCCTGTATTCCTGAAGGATTACTTAATAGCGAACAATTAAAATTATGATTATTGCCATTAATGCACGAGACATGCAAATAATAATTAAAACAGGTATTGTTTTAGGAAAAGATAGCCGCTGCCGCGGCCGCCGTTTGGAAATTGCGTTTACGCCGCCGCCGGTTTAAACTGCATCGGCACACAGATCTAGCTTTGGAACTGAAATGTACCCTTCTACAGGTTCCCGTAGGTCCCAGGAGCGGTCATAATCGTCAATGGTACATTTCTTATTGATACACGGATACAAATTTCATGTGCATTTGATTAAAAAATATACATATTTATTTGCAGGTAGTTTCTGTTGTGTGAATCAAACATATTTATGATACAAAAAATATTAATAATATCTATGTTTGCTTCAAACAACCCGCCGATTGAGACAACTGGAAACGTATATTTGATTCAAACATAATTTACATTCGTTGCGACAATATGTTTGTTCTAATCATATTTATACTTGATGTCAGAACAATCTGAAATTATGTTTGAATTTTCATAGAATATGTTTAAGTCTACTGTAAAGTGACCAGACGTCCCGGATTGAGCGGGACAGCCCCGGATTAAACCTAGCTGTCCCGCATTGCCAGGTGTCCCAGAAAGCGTCTTGCATTCCATGTCACATCCGTAAAGTTTTGGAAATCTATGGATCATTAGGAAATGGGATGTTTAGAAAATCTGTAAAAGACCGAACTATTCAATAGAAAAAGGAAGAACTTAAGCAATCTAGAGGGTTTACTGAACTTGGAGAATAAAGTTTTGAATGTTTTGAGAATTTAAATAATTTCCGTAATTTCAAACGGGGTCAGCGGGATAATTGATTCATCGTGTTGCAATCTCTTCAGTCTCGCCACTAAACAATAGACGGGGACAAAATCCGCGGACCAGATGACCAAGCTATCTTAACTTTTAAAGATTCTTGAGATATTTTGAGAAGTTTAAGCCGGCTCCAGAGTATAGAAAACATGGGACATCAGAAAATGTGTAAAATTTTAAGTAATTCAATTCTGCAAAGATCTAAAAATCTAAAAACTTCTGGTGCTAAAACTGAATGTCCCCTTCTGCAGGTTCGCCTGGGACAATCCGCAGATCCCGGCAGCGGTCGTAATCTTAAATGGTCCGCTTTATTCAAATCTCACTTCCTGATAAAAACATGAAAAAAGAACGGTCGAATCATGATGGAATATCCGTCATAAAGCTTGATTTAAATGAATTTATGGCCTGACTCCTTTTAAAACTATCGATCGGGACCGATTCTAAACAAATGACAATATCTCACTTGATTCTGGGCCGATTTAAAAAACAAATATGTGAATCCAATCAGTAAGAGCCCCTACATTATTTGTGATTACTAGTATTATTCTTTTTTGTCACAAATTATCCTAATACCCTCCACAAATTTACGGTTCTGAATCTACCGTCGAAAAAAAACCCGGAATATCTCCAGATGGCCAGGGTCGATTTCATGAATATAACGTAAAACTACATGAAATGTCTAGTCCAGGTAATTGACATAGTTACAACCAGTACTGGTAGTTTTCGTGACTGTCATGTGAAAGCGAAAACAGTTGCATTTTCATTTTCAAGAGACCAAATGAAAACGTAGCCGTCTCCTGGTCACCTGTCACTTTACAAGCAGTCATGATGGGAATGTCGCTTTTTGTTAATTTAAATTTCTCAATAGTTTTAATAGATCTGTGCAAATAACGATGACTAGTCGATAAAATGATTGTATTGTTTTTGATTTTCGAGTTAGAAGTAACATTATTGAAGAAGAAACAGCTTGTTTACAATAGTTTGATGCGCTTCCGTGAAATTTGGCAGAATTCTCTTCAATGTTTATATTTTCTATGAAAGCGGGAAAGAATAAAATGTAAATATCGCGTGACCTCTCTCAATGAAAATGAACATCTCAGTACTCACAGAAAAAATAAAGAACCTAAAAAAAAGTTTAAAGAACTCAACTTTGAGTACGAAGTTCAAAATTTGAACTCAAAAGTAAGTAGTTTTCTCACTCCCTCTCATGAATGTTATTATAAACAAAGAGAGCTGCATCGACCCAACGTGTGCTGTTCCGTGGAAGAAGCCAAATTTGGGTTGTTTTCAACATAGTCTCGGGTGAGTGAAAATAACATAAATTTGAGTTGGTGAAACTTCATAGTGGGTGAAAATTCAACACGGGAGTAAAGGCAAAGTACTCACCGGATTTTTTCGCGTTATACTTATTTTTGGCTTCTTCCACGCAAGGCCGGATTTGAGTGAAAGGAACAATAAAGTGAGTTGTTTCGCGGTTCCGTGCTGGTTACAACACATCTAATTATACCCAACATTTGCCTATCACAGTTATTTTGGACATCGCATGTAGGTATTTAGAGCAATGTACTTTTGAACAAAAACATAAAAACATGAATGCTTCTAAAAAAGATTTGAATAAATTTGTCTATTACATGCTGATGACATTTTACAACACTAGGTAAGATTTGGCAATCAAAACGACGGAAACGGCAAGATTTGACAGTTAGCCTAATATTTTCTGTCAGATTTGCCGTTTCCGTCGCCGTTCCGCTGGCATTGCTTTTGGGGCTTAAGAAAGAAATATTTATTCATCTGATCTATATTGAGCGTACAATTCTGTGAGTAACTGTTTATTCTTCGTGATCCACGAACATAGAATCTATGCATCTCTAATGGTAGGGGAGTAACGCCATCTTAAATAATCCCGGCACAAAATAATGAAACAACTGCAACTCTGTTAATACAGATTGCACAAATAATGTCGTAGCACCATTGACAAAAAGGGTCTTTCGGGAAATAAATATCATTCCATCATTCTGTTTTACATGAACGTTTTTTTATCTCGTCACTTATCTACCGTACAAAATCGTAACCTACTCTCAATCAAAACATCCATTATCACATTTAAATTCTAAATCATTGAGATACTCAGTCGTGGGGGGTGTGTAAACTAATTAACAATTAAAATGATTGTCGCTGTCGTGATTACGTCTCACTGTGCTCAGTCATATCTTATAAATACAATCCTGCACTAATACTGCATACAGTTGCGGAGAAACCAGTTATCGGTCATTATTATCGCCACAAGATAAATCTAAACCGTACCCGATTACTGTAGGTACATTTGTGCGCGAATGATCGTGACGCATTGCACAAATAAATTGCGACTAATATCAGCTTAGGGAGTCACCTTTGTTGAATATGTTATTTGGTGCGCGATGGTAATCTTCATTTCAGTCACGTCGCCGCTCGCAAGAGATGCTTATCTGTTGATAAATATGGATATTTCCTCCAGCAGTGTGTCCGATATTGATCGCATTCATGAATCGTTGCAGCACGAAGCGTAATGTGTTGCGAGATTAGCCCGTTGTTGAATGAACTAAGATAGTGGATAATCTTTCGATTTGTTGCACATGTTTCAAGTGGAAAACTTTCGGAGATTTTTCTTTTCTGCAGAACTTTACCGCTTGATAAACAGCACCACTCATCGTTCAAAGAGCAATATGCTTCACAAATCACTTGAACCAGATTTCACTGATGCAACCTTTATATTCGCAACTGGAAGCCATATATCCTAGATTCGCACCACTTGAAGGAAACCTGTATTCGATTCACGTCGAAAATGACGTCAAGAACCTTAAAAGTTCCAGTCTTTTCACACAGTGACTGATAACTGGAGTTCGGCGCGGTGTGAATGATTACGATTTTCTACACAATCCCTTTCAGTATTGCTGATTGGTTCTGCAGGTTGCATTACGTCAGACAGATTTGCCACTAAATCCTCGGTAAACTGTTCTCTGCTATCAGGAACGGGTATGATGAAAATACTATCCGGCCCTTTTTCAATGACTGACTCATAGCTAGGTGGAGCAAACAGGCGGTATGATGGAGCTGGCGTTGGGGGTACCGGCGTTTCTTCATCCGGAGGTTTCGGGGTGAAGCACTTGTTCGTATCCGCACACGCCATCACGACAAAGAACGATACCAGAGCTATCAGGGTAGCCACATACCAAATGATGGTGATCAGGTCCATTGTCGGAGTTGTCACAGAATTGAGTTCCCGTAGATTTGTCGTTTGGTTCGTACTTAAAGTTGAAGTTTCTGAAAGATAAATGAATTAGGCAAAAATAGTGGATTCCAGTGCAACTTTTGCTTACCAGCTTCTTCTTCCTCTACTTGATAACCGACTGCTGATGCTTTCTGATTATAGAAATCCACGGATGAAACATTGGCAGCCTGTTCTTCCTCAACATTGAGCTCTTCTACGGGAACAATTCCTAGCAAAAGTGGCTCCTTCGAAGCTACCGTCGATCCATTGGTTAAGCTGACTGGAAACAGAATGGATAAAGATGTTAATTCATAGCTGCATGGTACGAATCAGGGGTGAGTTCACATTTTTCCTATAGAGATAAGAAAACGGCAGTAAAGCAGAGCTTTCTGATAAAACGCGCTACTAATCATTTATTCGCTCTAACTTCTGTCGATAAAAAATGCGGCATTAGTATAGCAGTAAAATTTTGCAAACACCATTTCAAAAAATCCAAATCGTGATAATCATGCGTAAACACTGGTCTCTCCATAAGCTTGTAGACCAGTACATCCTGTTATTGAAATGACGCGAAAAGAACCATTTGGATAAAGTTTATCTTTGCAATTGATCTATAACTGATAAAATTGTGCCAATAGAATTAAGTTCAATAAAATCAATAACGATCAGATTTCGTTTTTTTTTTAACATCATTGTTTTAATTTCTTTGTCAGACTGCCAATGCGGAAGTAGCTGGTTTGGTTCCTTTCTTCTTCTTCTTCTTCATTGGCTCTACATTCCAACTGGAGCTTGGCCTGCTTTCCAACTTAGTATTCTATTAGCATTTCCTTGGTTATTAATTGAAAGTTTTTTTATGCCCGCCATTGCATGTATCTTGTGTGGCAAGTAAAATGGATACACTATGCCCAGGGTGTCGAGAATGTTTCCAACCCGAAAACATCCTAGGCCGGACCGAGAATCGAACTCGCCGTCTCCGGATTGGCAATTCTACGCCTTTGCTCGCAAGGCTACTGGAGACCCCTTCGGTTTGGTTCCCATAGATAGGAAAATCGAATGAATTGTTTCTAAAAGTTTAAGCAATTCACGATTCACTCGCTTCTTCCATGTAGCGCTTCCTTTCGCACTCCATAGATGACTCACTCATTGTTTTTTAAAGCCTCTACGTGCGTGTTGAAAAACGACAGAATCATCGTCTTCGACCAGAGTTCGCACAGACTGAATACTTAACGTATAGCATGAGACAACTGACAGGACATTTACGCAACACCCAGTAGATCAGTGGAGAACTTTTTGCTTTTCGAAAAGTTTTCTCCTTACCGGGGCGGGAATCGAACCCGCACTCCACAACACATGCGTCTAGAGACGATTGACGTCGCTAAACGCACGGCCACGAAGCCCACGTGTTGGTCCTCAACGAGCGATATCTCTGTCTCGTGTTTATAAAGTGCATTCGCAAAGACAAAACTTTTTTCAAATGATGCGCCTTCGTATTTTACGACTAACGTTATTGTCAGCCTCCAGCAATGATCTTCGAAATCCTCGATCTTACGGAGGTATCAACTTCTATTGTCATACATGCATCCTAGACGGGTCTGTCGCGCTCGATTTGGCACACTGTACTTTGTCTTTGACACATTCGCCACTGATCCAAATCTTGTTGACACACGTTTCAGGTAGGTGAACAGTACATCTGTCACCTTTTCATAGTGAGCTTCGCGACAGTGCGGATAGCAGCGACAGTCGTCTTTTTTTTCTCTTCCTAAACAATGGAGGGGGAATCTGCTCACCAGACATCCTGGGTTGTCCAGGAAGTGCGGGGTTAAGGATCACCTACAGCAGCAAACGAGGAAGGCAGGACTACATCCCCGACCCGCTAAACCGTTTTCATTACCGCCAAGCCCATAGTCCCTTCGGTACAACCAGAAAGTAATGCTTCAAAGGGGGGCCAGTGCACAACGCACCCTCGATGTTAGCTGCGTGTCCTTGCAGCACCGAACATCGTAACTCGCTTTTTTAGAAGAACACCATGGTATCGTGCCAGCGCGTTGCCGGCTTTCCAGGTGGCCTTACCACGCCCTATGTCCTCGGAAGGTGGGAAGGGTCGACTTCGCGCCTGCTTCCCTCTGCACGACTGGTATCAACAATGATGATGCCGCGTGCACCCCAAATTGACCTTTCTGCGATAGGGCCTATTCGCCAGCACACAGAGGGGCTTGCCAACGCGGTGCCTACGCCTGCCCCAGCCTTGACGAGAACCCCTTTCCGTCCTCGGGCTCGGAACCCGCCCGGTTGACCGACGCCGCGAAAGCGACGATATCATGTTGTTCTTCGCGCGGCCACTTGTTCGATAAAAGAATCGAGTTCGACCACAGAGCATGACCACCGGTATGACCCATGAAGCCGACTCCGATCCCTTGGACCACCTCTTATTTGCGCCTGAACTAGCCATCCTTGAGTCCACGCGCCACCTTCTGTGTAGCTTCGAGACGATTTGGGCGATAGCCGATAAAACGGCGTTCCAGCCAACTTCATGTTTACACATCCTCCGAACTAGGTTGTCCGGGGTAGTGTCCAGACCACATGTGGCAAGCCTGTGGTCACGCATTGCGCGAAAACGTGAGCACACGAACAACACGTGTTCCGCCGTTTCCTCTAAACCTGCGCACACCAAACACTCGGGCGAGGCCGAGCAAGCCAGCTGCGTTACCTGCACTGTGATTTTGCAGCACGCTTAAACGACGGGCACATCGAACCCCCCATGGGGTGCTTGCTGTTCACAGCTTTGCTGGAACAAATCAAACAAGTGGGAGGGTTCATGCAGCATTGTGCCTTATGTCCCTCCAATCCGCAGCGTCGGCAGAGATTGCTTCTGTCAGGGCCTTTGCAGTCCCATTGCTTGTGCCCCGGTTCCAGGCACTTGAAGCAAACTTCGGGTTGCTGGTATATACCCACAACTTGACTACCTTGGAGGCGTCCGCTGCAGATAGCCGAACCAATGCTACCTGCGTCGCTGCCGGACCTTTCCGTAGCCAAACGGCTGCGGTGGGCGTCTCCACTTCACACTGTCGCCGCAGTGCCGTGACGAGCTCTTCGACTTCGGTGATCTCGTCCAGGTCTTTAACCCTTAGATTCACCTCCGTCGTGAGTGCCCTCACCTTGACCGTCTCGCCTAGGACTTCCTCCGCCAACTTCTTGTAGGCGGCGCCATTTTGCGAGACGCCCCGCTTCAGCTCGAGGATCATCTCGCCCATCCGGGTACGTCTTATTCGACGTACGTCGGCGCCAAGTTCACCGAGATTGACGTCACTCCTCATCACCTTCAAGACGTCCGAGTACTTAGCCTCGTCCGCCGTAATGACTAGGGCATCGATTGGCGCCTACCCTAGACTTCTTGCTACCCTCATTCGCCTGGGCCTTCTTTTCGGCCCTTGACGTCTTCGGTTTCCTCTTGTTCTTGACCAGGGTCCAGGAGGCGTCATCCCCCTCTATTTCCCTGGTCTGGTGCGGCTGAGAGCTCCCAGCCTGCCGTAACCCCTTACCACCGTCTTTCCTGGGTGGACGGACCTTTCCAGGTCCTTCCTCCCCCGGTTTTGGAGGTACCTGGCCGGGGTTCAGCTTCCCAGCCCCACTACCCTTGTTCGGGGTAGTAACCCTCCGCGTTTTGGGGCGGCCCCAGGGAGGTCATCCCCTGGAGACTGTCTCCCCCCTTTTTGTGTCTGCTCCGTTGGAGCCCGACGTACTCGCAAATACTTGAGCCTCAGTCTGGGTAGACTTTGGTAGCACCGTCTTCGCTGGCACGCCTTCGGTCGATTCGACCTTGTCCGAGTCCGCGAATCCTTGGGCCTCAGTCTTGGCAGACCTCGACTCCACCGATTTCACGAGTTTACACTTGGCCGTCCCGACCGCCCTCTACAGCTTGGCGTCCAGCATCGACTTTCGAAGTTTCTGCAAGCTCCTCTTGAGGTCCTTACTGATATTATGCTTCGATGACGCAAAGTCGATGATAGCGTCCAGCTGTTCCGTCGCCACCTCGAAGGCCGAAAGCCTATCGCGTTTGCGGTTCATCGCCTCCACAAGCCATGGGCCGTCAATAACCTCTACCGGCGTTTTTTTAGCCGAGAGGAAGGATAAGTGACCCACGCTGGGGCTGCGCACTGAGCTGCCGACTATTGCCTCTGGCCTCCTAGGCGGAGACCTGAACAACCCACCTCTTGCGAAGGGTTTGTCGCCTACACTACTACCACTAATTGAAGAATTGACTTGGTTTTCCATTTTGGTCTAACGAGTTGCTCGGGAAAAGAGGTCCACCACGCCAGAGCCCAGCATGACGCGGTAAGAGACAATTACTGTGGAGGGTGCCCAGGTACCCCACAGGCTCCGTTAAAGGCCTAGCTCATTATTTCACCCTCCTGGCCATGCATCCCCTCGGCACGGGTCGCTTGACGCCTTGGGATTAGGGGTTAGGGACGATGGTCCCGGTCTAACTCGCAGTGGCCATGGGGAGGGGTCGTCAGGCCCTTTGATAACGAATACTCATTGCGTTTAAAAGTTATGTAGAAAATGGTACATCGGACCATATAAACCCCATATAAGGTTGGTGTCTTAACTAAATGCGAGAAAGGCACCACCAACGCTAGGTGGATTATTCTGGTTTTTATAATCATTAGGCATTTCAACGATTATTTAAACAGCGAAGGGCCAAAAATGGGTAATGTGGTTCCATAAGCAGAGGCCCTTATGCGAAATCTGCGGAATGAATAGAGTATCTACTTCCAGAAAAAAGTTCGAGCAATCCATCGTTTCCTAGTTTAACCCAATATATAGGGAGAAAGCCTGATTTTTATCCACGAAAGTTGTAAATCCCATTCTTCCTATTCAAATGATTGTATAAATTGAGAAATTGTTCGAAAATAGTATTGATTATGTACTTTTTATCCAAAAGTGTAGAGGAGAATTCATTAAATATTTCCTCGCATCTTGTAAATCGGTCAATGCCTTCTCGAATTTTGTAATGCCTCAAAAGAAAAGCAAACTCATTTTTATATATAGAAGATAGAAGAAAAAGAGAAGAAGATAAACCGAGCATCAAAATCGCCACCTTCGAATTGGCAATCCTACGTCTTTGCTCGCAAGGCTAAATAGATACCCTGCGTAAAAGCAGCAAGAGTACAATTTAGCCACAAGTTGGTTCACCATTGGTTACTCACCCTATTGGGATCGTGAAACCGTTTGTTTTAATGTAATCTTGTCCTGACTGTCGGGGTTGTCCTGACCGCACTAAGCGTCGTTTTGACTGTTCTGCGGATCTATATTTGTGAAGGTATATCATCAACTTTGAGCTGGCGAACATTCGATACTATTTGTGATTAACTCTACACGTAAGCATATGCGAAAAATTAAGTTTTTTTGTGACCTTATCAGCATGATACTATGCTACACGGGCATCGATAATTGCCAAATGATTCGAAATCTGTGACTGTGTCTTTTTTAAGCTTATGTGAAATTACGTCAGCATGACCATTTTTCCAGTAAACCTCTTTTCTTGTTTGTGATTTCACAAAGGTTCAGGAACTTTTGATCATCAAATCATCGGGCAGATCATCAAATGTACTTGCACGGCACGTCACATTTCTGAAATATAGAAGAACAGATTCGAATTGCCCATGTTTCAACTTTGCCTGTCGTATATAATAGGATATCTACACTTTAAAATCATCCGATAGATTCTCCATATTTCCTTCAATATTCATATGCGTTGAATGCGAGTAAAATTTTAGTATCAATCCATAAAGAGGAGTAAACGAAACGCGATAATGAAAACGAAGAACAGCGGTGCTAATTAGATTATTGGTATTAAAATTGCGTGATGATTTCATATGAATCATCCAGTATTATCACACCACTACCAGTAAACTGTCTTCATTAATTTATCTTGAACAAATAGGTTGTTCGCTATTCAACTGGTTAGCATTTCCGTCAAAATGTTTGCAAATCTATTTAATCATCTATCGTATGATCACGGGTTGTAATGTTGGCTTAAGATATGACGGTGGCTTATCGTACAACCTGAACTGTTGAGAAATTATGAATGGTGAAGAATAAAACATCTTAACCATAAATAATTAATTATAATACTGGCGTTGATAATAAGACTGGCTCCATATAGAAGTGAACTTTGTCACGATTTTAATGCTAATAGGGCGAATTCTGGGAAATTAAAATGACTCTAGAACGTTTTAAACCAATTTTAGTCAAACAATTTTTGGTCTGGGGGTTAGAATTTAAACAATCTTAAGAATTAACTGCTTTTTAAAAATGGAACATGAAAAATTACGAAACATTGGTACTTATTTCGCGTGCTTTTAAATTTCTAACCCCTTGAATGAAGAATTTTTAAAAATCTATAATTTTTTTTATAACAAAAATGTAAATAATTTCCTATACCACACCGCGTGAAATTTCCATGAAACTACTTTTTCTCTCGGTGACAGCTCGCCGTCTTCCTTTAACGGCGCAACATTCTCTTTATCGTTCAAATATGCCAATTGCCAGCAACAGAAAACCTCGAAAAGCGGTTTGATCTCAGATTGATTCTTAATCGTCATCGGAGCGTAAGCATCTGGAGGCTGTTTTTCATTTAATGACATTAACTTTGCAGAGCTGATGAACTTTTTTGTTAATCAACGCATATCAAGTTTGTTTATACAGCAATTTGTAGACAGGTTGGAATCGATGTAGGGAAAGACGGTATAATGCGCCCCACCTGGCCAAAACGCCCCCTTTTGATTTCTAGAAAACTAGAACTAACTAAGGGTAAAAGTCAGTTAATACCTTTAAATATTTGTAAAACCATCAAACTATGTGATTGTGGAAGTATTTTTGTATTACATAATGAAAATAATAGCAAAATAGAAAAAGTTACAGTTTTGATGTAACTTTTCATGTTTGTTTGCTCAACAGTCTGGAGCGATGCTAGCATACTGTCCGCAAAACTTGCACTGAAACACTCAGTTGGGCAACAAAATAACTTTTCTCAGTGGTTAATATGATATAAAGTTTCTTCCATCTTCAAAAATGTTACGTTTTTCGAAAATATGTTTCACTGGTCAAAACTCTGCCTGCCCTTCCAAATGGACACAAGCGCAGCGAGCCTGCACCAGTTGCTTCCAAATGATATGGAAACTAATGAAATGTAATTCAAATCTGCTTAGGGGAAGAGGCCCCAGACAACCCCCGAGTCAAAATGACTTTCAGGTATTTACTTATATTTACCTTGTTTGAGATAGCATTAATAAAACTAGATGTGAAATTATGTAGGTTAGGCGAAAAAAGTGTCAAAATAATAGATAGGAATGTAGGAAAAACTGAAATTTTCCACATTTTGATGAAACATCTAACATTTCGGCGAGGCAAAACGCCGTAGTGGAACTATCCTACAATGTACTCGCGTCTCCACGCGCTCTCCATACCTGACTGCTGATGTGCCGACGCGTGGTACATTGTTCCCTAAGAGCTGCCGGCTGTAAGGCGTTTTGCCTCATGAGTTTTCCGGCAACGAAATATCACCACTTTTTTTAAATGTGAATATTATCAATATGATTGAGATTTTTCTAATTTTAATGTGTCATCAGCTAGCTATATTGTTTGACTGTTGCGTGAGGTAGAAAAACCATAGAAAATCGTTATAGCTAACGCATAAAGTGTTACGTAATAAGCTTTCATCGCACTGCCGAAACCGTGGTTTTCGATTATAGTATCGCAGGAACAACTTTACAACGTGTGGATCATGTTAAAGATCTAGGCGTCGTGTTGGATGACAGGCTAACTTTCAGACGCCATTTTTCAACTACGATCGACAAAGCGAATCGCCAGCTTGGTTTTATTTTTAAAATCTCAAATGAATTCCGCGATCCTTTATGCTACAAAGCCTTGTACTGCTCATTGGTACGCTCTCAACTCGAATTTGCTTCTGCTGTCTGGAATCCATATCAAGCTGTTTGGACTGCTCGGTTCGAAGCTGTGCAACGCAAGTTCGTACGATATGCCCTGCGCCATCTCCCATGGACGGACCCGCTGAATTTACCACCGTATGCTGATCGCTGTAGTCTGCTGGGGCTAGATGCTCTTGATAAGCGGAGAAACGTGGCGCAAGCCGTTTTCATCGCCAAACTTCTGTTATCCGAGTACGACGTGCCAGATTTGTTGGAAAAATTCCATTGTATGCACCCTCACGATCCCTTCGACCTCGAGATTTGCTCTTTGAAGAAAGGCATAACACTAATTATGCTGCCAATAGCTGCTTTGTCGCTATGATCCGCCATTTCAACGAGGTGTCGGACCAATTCGACTTCAACATCAGTTCATCCGCGTTTCGTCAACGGCTAAACAGATTTTTTATCAACTGACCTTTAGTTTTAAGTTTTCATGTAGACGACACAGTCAGATGAAATAAGCAAAATAAATAAATAAATAAATAAATAAATAAAAGCAGTCTATGCTTAGCTAGGGCATATTGCCCCTCCTTCCCCTAAATGGACTTATGTTGGTTTTTTCATGTCGAGCACATATAAGGATGTGTAACCTTTTTATTATGGGATTGATAAAATACTAAAGAAGGGCTATGAAACGTCATTGGTTAAGGTGGGGCGTATAGCCCTGGCACTTTTAAAAATCCATTTTTTTCACGAATTTTCAAAAAAAAACTTTATTACACGTTCTCTGTAATATTTTTTTTATATGACTACTCACTGGCAATACATTTGTGACACAAAGTTTGCATAAATTGCGTTGTTAAAAAGTTTTTATAAATATTGTCTTCGAGGGGGGGGGGGCATATTATACCGTCTTACCCTACTCCCCATTTCCTTTTGGCAGAATCAGGTCACCAGTTCCACACATTTTGAACAGAAAACAAATGTATGTATCATATAACACATTGTTAACAAAATGCGTCATACTCAATGTTTATAGTTGATGATAATAAACTAGCAAAAAAGCCGGCTTGGATACAATTGGATACCAGCTGATAAGAGCCGTTCCCTACGTGATAAATCCATTCCACTTGACCGTCTGGACCAAGCCTTCCGAGCAGTCTGCCTTTAACCGGTTAGCAGTTACACAATTTTACACCAAAGTGTATTTTCTTTTACATGAAAATGTATGCTTTTCAAATTGTGTAGAACGAAATTATTCTTATTAGCAGAGGAGTGTCTCCAGTTGTGGGCCACTATGAGTATGTTTTCACACTTGATAGATACGACGAATCTGAGCAATGTCAAACTTGTAGTTCGACAGCATATATAATCAGAGCCATTATCGAAGCGTGTACAAGTATGTATATGGTTTCTTGCCGCGAGCAAATAAAAAAATCGTTAAAATTAGTTTGGGTTTTTCAAAATTTTGTCATTTTTCAAGTGGGATAAATCCAACCAAAACATTGGAAATAGTTAAGTGACAAACTTTATCATTTAGTACATTAAGTGTACTTTGCGATGTGATATCAAATTCAGACATTTTTCTGGGTCTCAAATAACAACACGGTTCCTCAGTACGCTGTCACATTAAAGAGCGTCTCCTTAAAAAGTGCATTTATGACAAATGGGAGTATGCTTTCGCGAAAAAGCTATTCTCGGGCAATTGGAGGTTTAGTACAATTTCATTACAGTCAAACCTTCATGAGTCAATGTTCAATGACTCGATATCGCCTCATGGATGCAAATTATGCCATACTAAAAAATATTTTTTGGGTTGCTGTGATGGTCCCTTCAAACAGCTTTCCATGAATTTTTCATTCCACATCTGAATATTCCTATGAGTCGCTGGAGTTGATTCAAAAGTATTAGATTGCTATAGGGCACTGCACGGAAACATCTCTTTCTCTTTCGTTCCTCATAAATTTTGACGTTTACTGGCCTTGTTGTTTTCTAATTTCTTTGCAGCGAAAAAGAGACAAAACATCTCTTTCTCTTTCGTTCCTCATAAATTTTGACGTTTACTGGCCTTGTTGTTTTCTAATTTATTTGCAGCGAAAAAGCGACAAAGCAGTCCGTGCAGTGCCCTAAGAACGAAAGAGAAAGAGATTCTTCCGTGCAGTGCCCTATAGGGCACTGCACGGACTGCTTGTCTCTTTCTCGCTGCAAAGAAATTAGAAAACAACAAGGCCAGTAAACGTCAAAATTTATGAGGAACGAAAGAGCAAGAGATGTTTCCGTGCAGTGCCCTATTGTCGCTCCTGTTCACGTGACAAACATCTAGGTTACTTAGACCTGACAGCCAAAGTACCGGTACTACAAGTGTCAAACTCATGTTGGTGATGCAACCAAACATGCACTTCAATATGATGGATAAACTATGGCCAATTGAAGCTTGTTGAAGCATAATTTGACAAAATAATTAAAATGACTACAGCGCCACTAGCGTTCTAATACTTATGCTTTTACTGTCGCTGGTCCCTTCAATATCGACTCACGGAGGGTTGATTGTATTTTAAACCAATTAGCAAGTTATTAGTAATTAGGTTATCTGAAACAGCCGAATCCGAAGTTCACACTGTCCATCGTTGAGGTATAGCAGAAAGATAAGTGGTCCGAAGGGAATGCCCTGAGGACCCCTGATGTGGCTACGAAAATAGATCAATTTTAGAAAGCTGCCATTGAAGCCTAGGCGAGATAGTTTAGCTACTGCAAATTTATGGTTTATTTTATCAAAAACAGCTGGGAAGTCCGTGTAGACCGTGCCAGTTTGGATACCTTGCTTCATTCCCTGGATTATTTATTTATCTATTGTTCATCCTTGATTCCATACCACACAGACCAAAGTATCTTAATCCTATTTTTGAAGACTAGATTATTAACATTGAAATCAAACATGTCACATACATCATTAAACAATCTGCAGCAACCAGTCTTGTAAAATGTCATCTGCATGTCATTTGACTAATTTGTCCATAACTTTCTTCAGAAGCCAAATTTACTTCATAATTTTAGATGTACGCATAACGCTTGAGTAGTGCTATATTTTTGTCCAAGGGTACAGTGCTCTAAATATAACATTTGAAACTAGAGAGTGAAATCTCTACAAAATGTCACGTGTCATTTGACATAATGTCATTTGAATGACATTTTGCCTCCCACGCCCCAGAATACATATTTACAGCAATGTCTTGTTAGACAAAGTTGTAGCCACATTTAAGCGCTATAAGTTCGTCATACTTGATAGTTGATAGCTAACTACTGAAAAAAGTTCTGGGAAAATTATACAAACGAATGCAAATGACATTTTACAACACTGGCAGCAACTGTCAAGAGATTTGTTGTTACCGTAAGCAATGCGGTGTACTGGAGTTCATAGCATAGCAATTGGGGAATTGAGAAGCATTTTCGCCATACTATAAAGCATAAGTGGTATCCAGTTGTCACTTCCTCACAAGTAAATCTAGCCTCCATGAATGATATGAAGTAAGGTGATCGATTGATTTTGAAGCATCAACAAACCGCCATTACCGGACCTAAATAGCTTGATGCAGTCATGTGAGTCTTCCGTGATGATCTAATTAAAAATCAAATCAATCCTATCTACTTCATGCAGAAATGTAAACATCGCATCACATTTGATCATCATCTTTTTATAAGCATATTCCGTCAACGTATTTTCCAGAAGAAGACTTCCAGACCGAATGAAAACGTAAGTAGAAGCGGGTGGCACGAATCTTATTTCGTAAAGTTAAGACGAACAAAAACTAGCGTCTTCAAGAATTTTGAATACCATTCCGGGAATAGAATATCAAAAATTGAGCTGATTTTGGCATAACTCTCTAGATCGATTTTAGTGCGACCGCATTAGTTCTCTCGTTTCATCTTCCATTCAAAAATCTACATGTGTTCATATGAAATAGGGTTGAGGCAAGTATTTTTGTCTTTTCGTCATAGTCACGAAAACCATTAAAAAGGAAACATTTTTGCAAAACTCATCAGTACCCAATCATAAGTTCAGGAGACACGTTCTGTTATAGTGAAGTTTTAGCTAAGTTACTTTCGTAAATTTTAGTCCCTACTACGATGGACTGAAATACCTGCCGTATCCCTATGTGATTTTATAGCCTTTAGCATTATATTTTACGCATGCTGCACTGCAGATTTCATAAAAAATAGATATAGCTTGTGCCTTTCTTCTTTTTACGTGCTTCTGAAATAGATTTTCTTATCCAAAGATCTTTTTCGCAAGACTTTATTTTTTATATTAAGGATAAAATCCGAAGTTACTTACCTGATTTGTAAACAAAGATTCAAATGCCCATTTGAAAAATCTGATAGAAGATAGAAACTTAATTTTTTGCTACCTGTGCATGATATTGGTTTGCAGGGATGTGCTATCAGATTCATCTAATCCTAGTTTGAATCTCTGTTAAAAATCACATAAGTCTTGGAAACTTGATATTGATTTGTCATAAAATCTTACCCAATCGTATCAGCAACAGTACGATGATCAACCTGCGGTGGGCACCACAACGGTTTTGTCTGCCGTCCATCACTGATTATTCACCTGCCGACTGCCAGCCAAAACAGTTAGGACACCTTCCAAAGCAATGCGTTTCTACACTTCCTTATGACAAAAATCACTTCTGTCGTTATTAAACAGTACCACTTTTGCGATTTCATTAAAACTATTAGCAAAACCATTAGCATCGGATGAAATTCATCGTTTCGGAGTGAACAAAATTGCACAAATCGAACGTCGTCAAAATCTATCAACCACCTGATCCGATAATTTGCACAATCCAACAAACAACTGAGCCCCGGAGATGAACTAATATGGTGATAGTAATATGAATCGCCTTTATAATGAACAGAACGACGATCGGCGAGATGGGATATTGAATAGCAAGGCCAAAACACGTCCAATTCGCGAAACGACCGAATAGTAATAGACTGCAGTTGCTAGTGCCGGCTTTAGCACCTCTTCTCCGGACGACACAGCAACACTAGATAGGCAGTCCCACTCAGATAGCTCGAGCTTCCAGCTCCTCACGACGACCACGAGAAACACCTAAACGCGTCCGATTGGCGCCAATTGTTTCTCGTATCTGGGCGTTAATTACTCTCTTATCCGATGCTGGGCAAGCGAGAGGAAAAGCATGTCGTATCATTTTTATTAAGATACCAACAATCTGCTGCGTAGAGCGGCTGTTTTTCTGTGATGTTGAACGTCACCAGTTCAGAATACAAAATATCGGTTAGGACCAACAGACAAATAAGGCTATACGGGTATTTGTTGTAGAAGTTAGCTTAATTTAAGTAATCGGAAAAATAGACAATGACGATAAAATACAAAGAAGAAAACAAGTAGAAACAGGTGGAAATTTAATTCAGCACGATCTAATTTTGCCTCCCTTGTCATACAGAAATCTTAAATATTGTGATTGACGCATTTCACGCCAAATCGAATTCGGGGGACGGCAGCACTCTCTCAGATTTCAAGGACACTTTCTGGACATGTAGACCCAAATAAGCCACTTTGCATACCTACCTATAACTATGACGGTCGTACACTCCGTGTTGTCCAGAGCAAAACCGAATGTAATGTTATAATCCAGGTCGCTCGTTCGTGGGCTGCCAGCCGCCTGTCTCCCTGAACGCCGCACAGAAGGACCAATCTTCAAAAAGACGGTCAAAAACCATTTTTTCAAAATGATCCAAATTGATAACTTGAGTCATGGGGTGTTAGTAGAATACTTGACGATGATGTTAACATAGTTTTGAGTCATTTTATTCGGGTGGATCTTACCTTTACAGTCAATACAAGTTGAGCATGTTGTCGATTTTTAATTCTGTTGAATCTTGTAACATTTATCTTACTGCTTCATTATGTTGGCCACGACGTATACATCACCCAAACCTATTATATTTGGCACCATCACAAAGTGTAGTCCAAAAACTAATAAAGCCACGCATATACGTTCGTAAATTATTTTTGATCGCGCAGAAAATACTCGGTCTTTATTATGTATAAAATTATTATTGTATTATCTCCTTGCTATATTCATTGTGAAATTCAAAAAGGTACCCATCGGTACCCATCAATGAAATTCACACTGTAGTTTCATTTTTTTGTCAGGAATCCAATCCTGCAGAAATTAGGTTCCGCCACCCTCCGCCCGCTCAGTTATTTCGGTTTTACTGACAGTGGTCATTTCGGTCTTGCCAATCAATTTTGATAAAAAGCAACGCACAATATGTTTTCTCTTCTCCTTCTACTTCTCATTTGTCGCAATACAATGGTGCGACATCAGCTGAAAATTGTCTAGGGGTCGTACACTTATTACGTAGACGTTATTTCTGGTTTTTTCAACCCTTCATGTAAGATTTCTTACATACAAATGATTTTTTTTTATTTATATGTAGGTAAAACGACAGATCCCCCTCCCCCATCAGGGCATACGTAATATGTGTACGGCCCCCTAGTACCATTTGTTCTTGTCTCACGCATACTTTAATTAAGAAAATTCCACGTGATGATGAGTTTTTACAGGCCCTTGCGCTCTGAGATTTTGAAAATATTGTTAAAGGAAGTAGGACAACTACCAAGTCATGTCATGTTTAGTCGCAATGCAGGGAGAGTATTTTATTTGGCCCCTACTTCTAATTTTCCATACTTACTCTGTAAAAAAATCATGAGTTTTTCACATGAACCGTAATATCAAGAAATGATTTGCGCCTCTACAGCTTTACTTTGTGTAGGAACGAATTAAAATCCATTCTATATGTTTACAATTTCTAATGATGGAATACATTTTTCTGTTAGCACTGCAGTGAGGCGACGACAGAAATTGGTAATTAAAGGAATACCTGTGAAAGTGCTCATAGAAATAGAACTCTACACTGGCGGCGCTAGCCATTGATATTTGATGAGGCACCACTTGGTGCAAGCACGTTGACTTTGAGAACGTTGGCGTGCTTGCGACGACTGGTGCCCCACCTCTCGCTCCGGTAGTGGAACCATCCATTCAATGAAATATCATAATATGTGGCCTGCTAGACCATTTTATTCACTTCTAACATTTTTGACCGTCTTTTTTGGAATTGGTCCCACTGTGCGCCGGGACGGCCACCCGTCACAGCTGCTTGTCGACCACGCGGCGACTGACCAAAGCACTATTGGTGCCATCAATGAAGTTGGATGATCCGTAGCAATCAAAAGACGACCATCACGCTTCCATAGTGAAAAAAAAAAACAAAATCGAAAAAAGTGCTGAAATCTTACTTTGACTAATATTTGCCAGATTTTAGGGGAGCATCAGGCTTATTCTTCAGGCCAATCCGGAAATGGCGTGTTCTAAGCTCGGTCCAGCTTAGAATGGGTATTTTATATCCACAGACAAACAAACGTAACAGCTAGAATCATTTCCTGAAAAATCTATCGCTCAGTTAATTCATCACCATGTTGGACGAAACGCGCACCTCTAGGTGTGAAACGAGTAATCCATTGAATTTAAAATGACAGTTGAGTGCAAGGACGATAGGAATTTCTTAAAGGGTTACGTCTGCTTGTTCGTGGTATATCCATTCTACTTGCTTAATGAGAATAGATACTAAGATGAGGAGTAGAACAAATGCAAGCGTATTAGTGGATGGTGCAAAACGTAAACAATAGATGATGATGTACTTTATTGCACGGCTTCTTATGGGAGCTCGTTCGAATGTAGTAGTGAAAGCTTTTTCGCTGTACATGGATTTCCTCACCTTAGTATCTATGCTCGTTGGTACTTGCCATTCATTTCAGTTATTATGTTTACATCTAAACACATAACACTGAATCAACAATTTGACGCCACAATACACGGTTCGAGGCCGCATCTCTCCATCCTCGAATGTGCCCCATGCTCGCCAAGTTGTTTTGTACCTGGTCAGCACACCTCGCTCGCTGCGCTCCACGCCGTCTCGTACCTGCCGGATCGGAAGCGAACACCATCTTTGCAGGATTGTTGTCCGGCATTCTTGCAACGTTCCCTGCCCATCGTTACCTTCCGGCTTTAGTTACCTTCTGGATATTGGATACTTCTAGAGCAGGGCGAGCTCGTGGTTCATTCTTCGGCACCACATTTCATCTTCTTGCACAACGCCAAAGATGGTCCTAAATACCCGGCTCTCGAATAGTCCGAGTGCTTGCAAGTCCTCCTCGAGCATGGTTCATGTTTTATGTCCGTAGAGGACTACCGGTCTTATCAGCGTCTTGTATATGGCACATTTGGTGCGGTGGTGAACCTTTTTTGACCGCAGTTTCTTCTGGAGCCCGTAGTAGGCCCGACTTTCACAGATGATGCGTCTTCGTATTTCACAACTAACATCAGCTGTTAGCAAGGATCTAAGGTAGACGGATTCCTCGACCACCTCAAAGGTTTCCTCGTCTAGCGCGGGCCCTGTCGCGCTCGGTTCCACCCGTAAGCATTTATTTTGTTATCGATGCATTCACCATCAGTCCAAACTTTTGTTGCTTCACGTTTCAGGCGGGTGTACAGTTCTGCCACCTTTGCAAATGTTCGGCCGACAATGTCCATGTCATCCGCGAAACAAATAAATTGACTGGATCTGTTGAAAATCGTACCCTAGCTGTTACACCCTGCTCTCCGCATGACACCTTCTAGCACAATGTTGAACAACAGGCACGAAACTCCATCACCTTGTCTTAGTCCCCGGCGTGTTTCGAACGAACTGGAGTGTTCGCCCAAAATCTTCACACAGTTTTGCACATCATCCACCGTTGCTTTGATCAGTCTGGTAAGCTTCCCAGGGAAGCTGTTCTCGTCCATAATTTTCCATAGCTCTATGCGGTCTATACTGTCGTATGCCGCCTTGAAATCAATGAAAAGATGGTGCGTTGAGACCTGGCATTCGCGGCATTTTTGAAGGATTTGCCATACAGTAAAGATCTGGTCCGTTGTCGAGCGGCCGTCAACGAAGCCGGCTTGATAACACGGCACGAACACTAATGGTGACAGACGTCGGAAGATGATCTGAGATATCACTTTATAGGCGGCATTAAGGATGGTGATCGCTTGAAAGTTCTCACACTCCAGTTTGTCCCCTTTCTTGTAGATGGGGCATATAACCCCTTCCTTCCACTCCTCCGGTAGCTGTTCGGTTTCCCAGTTTCTGAATATCAGTCTGTGCTTTATTGGTCTTTAGCTCTTGGATGGCATCGTTAACTTCCCTCAAGATCGGAAGTGGTTGGCTTCCATCGTGCGCTGAATTGATGTAGTTATTTCCTCCGCTGCCTTGACATTCACTGCCTGTACTCTCAGCGCCATTTAGATGTTCCTCGCAGTGCTGCTTCCACCTTCCGATCACCACACGTTCATCCGTCAAGATGCTCCCATCCATATCCCTGCACATTTCGGCTCGCAGCACGAAACCTTTGCGGGATGCGTTGAGCTTCTGATAGAACTTGCGTGTTTCTTGAGAACGGCATACATGTCCCATCTCCTTGTACTCCGCTTCTTCCAGGCGGCGTTTATTCTCCTGAGGTCTACAACGTTCCACGTTTTGCCGGGTACCTTGCTGCAGTGTGACCGCCCGCGCTTCGTTTTTCTCCTCCAGAATCTGTCTGCAGTCTTCGTCGAACCAATCGTTATGTCGACTTTGTCACACATACCCGACGTTGTTATCCGCTGCGTCGTTAATGGCTGCTTCAACTGTATTCCAGCAGTCCTCAAGAGGGGCCCCATCGGATTCATCCTTTTCCGGAAATGCTGCCTCGAGATACAGCGCGTGTGCAATGACGACTTCAGGTTGCTTCAGTCGCAGTAGGTCGTACCACGGCGGTCGTCGGCACCGAACATTGTTGATGACGGATAGTTTTGGGCGCAGTTTAACCATCACCAGCTAGTGGTCAGAGTCGATGTTAACGCCACAATATGTGCTGGCGTAGATAATGTCGGAGAAGTGCCGTCCATCAGTCAGAACGTGGTCTATTTGTGATTCTGTCTGCAGTGGTGATCTCCAGGTATACCGATACAAAGGGCTGTGTTGAAAGTAGGTGCCGCGAATGACCATAATCGAAATCAATTAGTCGTAGGCCGTTTTCGTTAGTCAGCCGGTGAGCACTGAACTTTCCAATAGTTGGTCTAAACCAACAAACCTCCTGCAGCGCTACGATGCCGAATACATGGTCCTTCAGCACATCGGCGAGAATGCGTGTGTTGATGATGAAGTTGAGAGATTTTCAATTCCACTTACCGAATTTCCAAGCATTAGTCCCTTTTCGTCACAGTGGTTTTCGCCGTTTGTTGCAGTCCGTACTCTCTTGTTAGTTATTCCTTGTGTAAGTTTTTTTATTGCTGGCTTGCAGGACCTGACACCAAACCCCCATAATTTCCGGAGGACCATTCCTTCTTACTTCCGGTGGACCATGGTGCACAGTTTCACTTGGAGTACCTCCTAACAAGGAGAACAGATGCTCAGTAAAATTTGCACCTACGACTATAGTTCCCAACGAGGTTGGTTACCCAATCTTCCCTTGGGTTACTCGTATCCCAGCCAGCGCCACGAGGAGGTAGGGATAGTAGTTGCTGGGTAAGATGTATAACTCCTTTGTACGGTTCCTTAGCTCCAAACGTGAGTTAAGAAACTCCCAGGGTCGTTTCATGCGATTTACTCAATCAGCTATAGAAAACTTTCCAGCAAAACAAACAGCATAATCATGAATGAATGACGAAAGAGGTTCATCCACCAGGGGTGAAACCAATTAGCATTACCAACTTCACCTTTTCGAACCTCGGAAATATTTCAGCAAGTGAGGGTTGGGAAATTCTACCTTTTTCCGGGAATTTACACCGAAACGAGAATGATATGCAACGAAATGAAGAAAACTTCAGCAAAATCAAATAGTGAAAACAGTGTTATGAACTAGAATACAATTTTGTACACATATAGAATTTATTCACCTTTTAGTGCCTAATTTGATTGCTAGTTCCGTGACCACGACTCCTAACCTACTTTCTCTACGACCTCTTCTGACCTATTTAGCATGCTATTTATCAAAAACAAAACCAGCGCGACTTACGGTTGTTGATGGGGTGTGGGCTGACTCACGATGATGGGGAACCACTGCATGGAACGGGATGGTAATTGTACTTGCTCGTCAGCGGTTTGCGGGTTGGCGAATCTGTTACGGTTCCTGTAATGTCCGGAAGACCTCCGGTTAGCGACGGGCCAATGGATGGTTCAACAATGGCGATCGTGTGATGGGTTCGACGATGTCTGTACTCAGATGATGGGGTCCACAAAGTCGGCGATCGAATAATGGGTCCACGATGTCGGTACTTGGACAATGGGTTTCACAATGGCGGCGATCAGACACTGGTGTTCTCTCGTCTTCTATTAGATTCCTCCGTGGTTGGTATCAACGTCCCGGATACGACACTTCGTGCGAATTGGATCCCTCTGCTGCGAATAACTCCAACGGAGAAATCACGGGGCTGGTTTCTGGCTCAGGGATATACGATACACCCGAATTGGGCTATCGGAAGTTGGAAAACCTGACGTTCGAAGAGCCTCCGGTTTAGCTTAAAGGACGGAAAAAAGGCCCACTAGGCCTATTTAGGCTGGCATTAATCACTTGGCATCATTATTTTTCCCCTATTGTCCCGTTATCAATTCAGTAGTAACCGTAAATTACCTTTTTTCCACAAATTTGTTCCACGATCCACGTGGAATCTATTCCGTTCACCTGCCACACAGCACCCTACATTTAACATATTAATTTTGAGGTTATATTTTATTAACACAAATAACATCTCTTTTTACTTTCTATTAACTTTTACTAACACTTGACTTCTTTTATTTATTATCCTCTAACTTTTAAGGACTAACTATTAACACTAAAAGATAAGAAAAAAATTACTTAAGTTTCCAACATATTAGAATTGTAAAATCACTAGCACTCGAATTTTAACGCGCCGCGCACTTCCAAGTTGCTTGAGATATTAAGCCAGAAAGAACGAAACAACTATTTTAGTATCGCTTGAAGGCATCCGATCCCTGATTTTCTAATCTGACAAGCCCTCTTTACACCAATCTCATAACTATGGGAATCACCTTAAGAAAATTCTCTGGCACTGTTGACCTTAAAGATTGCCTCAAAAATAAACTATTTTTTTTAATAAAAATAAACTATCTGTTCTCAAAACTAGATGGCAACACTTGCTCACCAGAAGCCAGGTGCGTATAGAGAAATTAGCCCATTTTTGTGCATTTGGTGAAGAAAATGCTATTTCATTGAAACCATCGGTTACAGATGCTAAGGACCGCGAGAAGGGGTCTATTTTATTCCTTCAGGTACGCGAAGTACCAATGGTACGCTTTGCCCAGCATTTGCTGTGCCTTACAAGGTAATTATTCATGCAATCAACGGGCATAGGAGAAATTGAAAAGCAGAATAAGTTCCACTAGTAATGTGAGATTATTACTGTTGAAGGATAGAATAAATGCTGCATAATTGTGACTGATAATCGTCATAAGAACTTGGCTGAAAGTCTGTATTTCCGAGCAATTTGTTTTAAAAGCCATTACCACCACCTAACGTGCTTGTTGTACGAATTAAAGTTTAGCACGACAATGTCAACAGAAGGCGCTAATGTGAGATGTCGAATACAAGGGTATACGATGCGCGCGCCCCTGGATGTGAAACTCAAGCAGTTGAATTTAAAACGACCGTTGAGCTCATGGTCGATGGAAATTTCCTCAGTGTTACGTCTGTTTATCTGTGTCAATATCTTCCACATAACGTACATATTCACATATGAGTTTTCACAACATTGTAAATTAATGCCCAAGTCGGGTGGTTTAATCCCCGGAATTAGGAAATTAACTTTGATTGAACTAACTTTACTATTTACTATTTACTAACTTTACTACTTGAAACGACGCATTCTACACCAATTTAGATAGTTAGACAGTTAAGCGCGTGTGTTGCACAAAATAATTTGAAAAATAGCTTGAGTTCAACTAACATTATCGTGAGCAATATTCATAAAATCATGCACGATTACTGGATCATATAAAACTATGGGTGAGCTGAAAAATAACGAAAGCTGTGCTCGTGATGTCTGCAATTCAAATTAGCTCGTTCAAATGGAATTTGCGTGGAGCCACTAATGAAGCTTAAGAAATTTAAAGAATTTGGTTCGCTGCGCAAAGCTGATCATGGGTACTTCGTCATTCATTAAACTGATCCAGCTTTTTCACATGGATTCGCTGATTTTTTTCAACAGAAAATCTATCACTAGTTGATTAAGCTTTGTGGAATCTGTAATGTGAATCATCAGTCTTGCACGAAAGACAATAACACCATTTCTGTAACACATGTTTCAATATACAATCTGAACTTTTTATCAACCTGCCCCCGCACTGCGCATCAAATGGCCACACTGAAGACGTAAATCTCATGTGATGCATAATGCGGAACCTAAACAGTAAAATGGCACGGACTTACTAATTTTCGTATATAATAACCAATTGATCCACCTTGTAGTGATAGTGATTTTCTAATTCTTCATCAATATTACGTTCATTAGATTTTGCTTTAAGGTAAAGGTTGAAGTACACAGTTTGTTGCTTTTTTCCGCTGACTTACGCACCGCGTTACGTTACTGCCACATAACTCAGCATAGGCCTTTTCACGAGACGTTTAAAATCAGCTGATTTTACCGTCATTTGACAGTTCTTCTATGAAAGTGACAGCTTCGGACTTGCGGACCTGTTCAGCGGTTGTAAACAAATGCAGTCTCGGCAGTGTCACATGAAAAGGCCTATTCATTAAGTATTCCCCTGCGCGAACGTACCTTCGAAGCCCATGAATACTGAGAGCGATGTTATCTTATTCTTCTTATTGGCATTACATCCCCACACTGGGACAGAGCCGCCTCGCAGCTTAGTGTTCATTAAGCACTTCCACAGTTATTAACTGCAAGGTTTCTAAGCCAAGTTATCATTTTTGCATTCGTATATCATGAGGCTAACACGATGATACTTTTATGCCCAGGGAAGTCGAGACAATTTCCAATCCGAAAATTGCCTAGACCGGCACCGGGAGTCGAACCCAGCCACCCTCAGCATATCTTGCTTTGTATACGCGCGTCTTACCGCACGGCTAAGCAGAGCCCCTGAGAGCGAGATTATATGCTGGAAGGGGTCACCGTGTTTACATCCAACGATTTGGTTTTGTTGACGTTGATGACTAAACCTGCAGAAAAGGAGTGCTCGGCAAGGTTGTTGATCTTACTCTGCATACCAGAGCACCGTTGAGCGAGGAGTGCAACGTCATCAGCCAATTCGAAGTTGTTTAGGTGCTCCATGGTTATAGGCTGCCATAACAGCCGTCGGATAGGTTCACTCACGGTCAAACGCACCCACCAGAATCTCGTCGATTACGATGAGGAACAGTAACGGTGATAGAATACATCCTTGCCTCACACCAGCTACCACCCGGATAGGGTCGGACAAGACCCCATTCTGTAACAATCTTTACGAGAAGGCCTCGTACCTCGTACGAAGGCCGATGATTTTCTCAGAAACCCACTTGCGTCTGGCCTGGCTGAAACTTGAAAACGTGGTTCAAAGTGCTCAAACCAGCGTTTCAGCTGGTCAGTTGGGTCGATTAATAACTGACCATTCGCGTCTTTAACAGGCATCGTATCTTTGCCTCACTTAAGCGTCGTGAGATATCGTAGAGAATGCGAATGTCCCCGGTTGCTGCGGCTCTCTGTCTTTCGACGGCCAGAGAGTCCTGTTCCTTCGACATGAGCGTTCCACCACATTCCACTTCCTTCTCCAGAGCCGAACATCGCTGACGAGCTAAGACTTTGGCTCCTCTGGTTTCTGATCGCTCTATCACGGCTTTAGCCTTTCTTCGCTCCTCTATTTTCCTCCAGGTCTCAACGGGGATCCTTGTTTTCTATGGGTGCGCAGTTCGCCCAGATTATTCTCGCTAGTGGCGATGTAGGCATTCTGGAAGGCGATTCATTATTGGTCTTCCACGCTGCCACCTTCTGAAGCACCGTTTTACCGTGGCATTTTCCAGTCGGCGTGTGTTAAACCGTCGTCCAACTCTCTCTTCCTGCCGACGATTCCGCACAATGCGCAGGCGTATTTCACCGATGAGGTGGTGATTATTAGATTGCTTTAATAGCCATACAAAATTGGCAGCTGTTCTAGTATGTGCGAAGTAAAAATTATCCTAGCGAAATAATGGAAAGGAATATTTATTCGCTAGGAAAAGTGGAAGCTCCTTTTAGTATACATTGCATACGTTATTAGCGTTACGAAATTTGCTCCTCAACTCCTCCAGGAACATAAGCGGAATCATTCCTATTGATCACTATCTATTTATTTGCATAGCACTTAAGAAGTCCATATCATCCAGTTGGGAAGATCGTAATTGCGTAACGCAAAAATTGTCCATTTTCAAAACTGCCCCTCTCGCCACTGAAAATGTTGAGTGTATTTACATCCCCCTCCTCTTCTCTAAGTTTTAAGTATGGACATTTCCTTAAGCCTAGTATGCTGTTTTCAATATGAATGTGCTTCAATGACTGAACCTGCTTTTACTTTACATTCATTCATTTATTTAGCTTACATCTAAACAGATAACACTGAATCAACAATTTGACGCCACAATACACGGTTCGAGGCCGCATCTCTCCATCCTCCGATACGCTCCACGCTCGCCAAGTCGTTTTGCACCTGGTCTGCCCATCTCGCTCGCTGCGCTCCACGCCGTCTCGCCGTGCCGGATCGGAAGCGAACACCATCTTTGCAGGGTTGCTGTCCGGCATTCTTGCAAACATGTCCTGTCCATCGTACCCTTCCGGCTTTAGCTACCTTCTGGATATTGGGTTCGCCGTAGAGTTGGGCGAGCTCATGGTTCATTCTTTGCCGCCACACACCGTCTTCTTGCACACCGCCAAAGATGGTCCTAAGCACCCGTCTCTCGAATACTCCGAGTGCTTGCAAGTCCTCCTCGAGCATTGTCCATGTTTCATGTCCGTAGAGGACAACCGATCTTATAAGCAACTTGTACATGACACATTTGGTGCGGTGGCGAATCTTTTTCGACCGCAGTTTCTTCTGGAGCCCGTAGTAGGCCCGACTTCCACAGATGATGCGCCTTCGTATTTCACGACTAACGTTGTTGTCAGCCGTTAGCAAGGATCCAAGGTAGACGAATTCCTCGACCACCTCGAAGGTATCCCCGTCTATCGTAACACTGCTTCCCAGGCGGGCCCTGTCGCGCTCGGTTCCGCCCACAAGCATGTACTTTGTCTTTGAAGCATTCACCACCAGTCCAACTTTTGTTGCTTCACGTTTCAGGCGGGTGTACAGTTCTGCCACCTTTGCAAATGTTCGGCCGACAATGTCCATGTCACCCGCGAAGCAAATTTACATAGCAGGCGTTATTTAATTTACTCTACTTCGTCCTGGGCGGCTGCTCGTATTTCGCAAACTCGAGACAGCAGCCCTAGCCTTCTTGATTCGTGCTTCTATGTCGATCTACATATGCCCGAAGCTTGATGGCTGCCAAGAATTGAACGTTTTCGTCCTTCTCCACTGCTTGCCCGGCTTCCGTAAAGTTGGATGGGTTGTTCGTGTTGATACAATGATTTTGTCATTATGAGACCCTCCGTAGAGGAGAGTTCAGCCTGGTCGTTCAGCTTACTCTGCATATCAGAACGCCGTACTTTTTTCCTTCCTATTCATATTCTTCCTTTTCTTTTTCTTTTTATTTTTCTTCTTCTATAATAGATTCACGTGCATTCTACTGAAGTTTGGTATACTTTTAAATAGGTGTTTTAAAACTTTTATTAATCAAAATTAGGATATAAAATGGTGTCTATAGGACCCAAAACGGAACGGAGTTGAATAACTTTTTCACTGGTGATCGTTTTGAAACTTTATGAAAATGAAAAATTATTTGAAATTCAAAAACGTATTTGCGAAACGTCTTGCCGTACAAGATACATACTCATGCAATGGCGGGCATAGAAAAGCTTTCAATTAATAACTGAGGAAATGCTAGTAGAATACTAAGTTAGAGAGCCGGTCAAGTTCCAGTTGAAATATAGAGCCATTGAAGAATAAAAAGAGCCTAGTGTTAATTAAGTACTTCCGCTGCAAGGTTTCCAAGCTGAGTTATCATTTTTGCATTCGTATATCACGATGATACTTTTATGCCAAGGGAAGTCGAGAAAGTTTCCAACCCGAATATTTTCTAGACCGGACCGGAATTGATCCCAGCCACCACCACGGTTCGCTTTGTAGCCACGCATTTTAGCTTCGTTCGTCGATAGTGCTTGGTGACAACATAACTTAAATTATCAACACTGTCCAGTTACGTGTTCCAGCTGTCTGCCTGAGACCATCATTAGCAGAAATAACCAGATGGACAGTGATTCTTGAAGCACTTGGAAATAGACGTTATGTTAATGGAGATTGCGTATTGAATTTCGATGAATGAACCACTATATGTTAAGTTTATGACTCCGTGTGGACGGAAACGCCTACCAACAGGAAGTACTTGCAGATAGAGATGAAAAAGGAACTTCGGAATAAAGAACGCGCACTTTCGATTAAAAGAGTAACAAACTTTATTTACGTCCGTATCGACCAAATTTAACTTGTGATGTGTTAAACACAAAATGTCTGCCGCTCCATTTGCGCGCGAGTTACAAGTTCATAGGAATTTACACATCTATGTGTTACAACTTACCCTACCAAGATAATAATAGAAAATGGTCATTGGTTATCTCCCACACTCCGAAGGCTATGATAGAAGCGTTGTAAAAAGTGCAGATCCACGGGAGTTTATGTACTGAAATTTAATGCCTGTTGAAGTCTGCATGTGCGTCACAGGGGAAAATGTGCAGTACTTAGCTACGTGTATTTGATATGCCACCACCCAGCAAACACAAGATCGTATATCATAGCAAATAAGTATACAAACTGGAGGCCATACAGGTACATTTTGCATGCAGTCAAATGTAGGCATGCGCCTATATCGCCTCCACCATGTATACTTATTCGCTAGCATATGCGACGCTCAGCTATGATTATTCATCATAAGTGCTAACCAAATAGGGGGAATGACGGCTTTGGCAGGTTTTGTTCTATTATTGTCAGGGGGGTTTTTGATGACTGATTATGCTCAAATTTGGCCTAAACATTCTTTGTATATCAAAGAATATTGCGGCCAAATTTCATAAAATTCGGTCGACAAAAACCCCCCTGTCAATAATAGAACAAAACCTGCCAAAGACGTCTTTTCCCCTACGTAGAAAAATATCGCTGGACCTGATATTCGACCACTTTTCACTGCCGTACGTTTTTTATGATGTCCACAAAGACATGTTCTTCTTGTGTGGAACGTTGGTCCTAGGTCTCTTGCCCCCCACATGGATCCGTAATAAGCAAGACGATGAAACAAAGAGGTTCCATAAAATTCATATGTTAGAGTTGGATGCATCGGACGTTGAACTTGTCACATCTGCTAATCCTGGAGCTGGGGCATATTGATGGACATAGTCAACGTTCCTTTCAAAAATTATTCTTGGGATTCACCGGAATCTATTCCCATATGACTGATTGTCAACCAGATTCTGATAAAGAGATTCTGTTCCTGCCAGTGAGATTTAACATGACAGTACGATAAGGTTTCATAAGCGAGGGACAGAAGTCCCTCAACAATATTCTGGGAACTAAATGAAAATATTGGAAAGATCAATCCAAGTATCTTGTTTACTTTCATTTCAAGAGTTAAGCTATTCTGAACAATTTGAATAGGTAATTTGAACAATCTGCGAACTGTTCACCAATATTTGTAAGAAGTACATGCTAACCCATTATCGTCTGTTGTCGTCCCAAAGCAATAATTTAAATACGTAAACATTTATGTCTCAAATCTCTGTCATAAAATGCTGACGGAATGCCAAAAATCACCCTTTTCGCCGCTACAATACCACAGTTCTATCAGCGATTAAGATCCTCATTTATGTCTCTCTTCATTGGGGATCATATTTTTAATTGACACTGGCGCAACTTTAGGTTGGAAATAAAACAATTGCCGATAGGAGAACCGAATTATGGACATGTGCCATTTTCTTCGGTATTTCAATGGTATCAACTGTCGCGTGGCATCAATGATAAGAAGATAATAAATGTCCCAGAAAGAAGTCGTCGAAATCTTTTCAATTGATGCAGTTGTAATGCTATTTTGATTGCATTTGTTTGTTTTCGAAAAGTCGCACGATAAAACGTCCATGAGAACGTCAATGTATTGCAGACAAACAGACATAACAGAGCATAACATTCGACTAATCGTGCTGCACTAATCTACTAATTGAGTATGAGTAGATACCTACATGGGTTAATAACTTCAGACAGAAAACATAATACTTTATTAGAGAATACTGTATATTTTATTTAATTTCGACTAAACGACCATTATGCCAACACAACTTTATTCCCAAGTGGGTACGATCGATCAGTACATCTGCCTATAACGTGAAACAACAAAAGTTAGACTAATGATGAATGCGTCAAAGTACATGCTAGTGGGGCCTTTCTTAGTCGTGCGTTAATATGCACGGTTACAAAGCAAGACCATATTGCAGGTAGCCGTGTTCGATTCCTGGTCCGGTCTTGGAAATTTTCGGCTAGGAAATTTTCGGGTTGGAACCAGAGATTGTGGTGGCCAAAGTTATATTGCTATACACAGTTCATACACTTGTTCTAGGAGAAGCTAACGAGGTTCGCTTAGATGAATTGGTCGAAACCAAATAAACCGACCTAAAGCAATGAGCTCACATGATAAGTATGACATTCTCTGATCGGTTTGCATGCGAGATTTGATACCAAACGCTTAATGCAAAGAATGTCACACAAAATTGTGTTGGGTGTATTGGTTACTTGATAAGGCCATTTAGCCGAATGCCGTTTGGACGAACAGTTGAAATAAAATTCCACAGAATGCGAGTAGTGAAAAGTGAGGGTTACATGAAGTGTACAGCGAGCCAATTATACAATTATGAGACAATTAAAATAAGATGTGAGAATTGAAAAGTGAAGAATGAGAAGTGGAGAATGAGAAGTGGCAACTGACAAGTGACAAGTGAGAAATGAGAAGTGGAATGCGAAAAGTGAGAAGTTAGCAGTGAGAAGTGACAAGTGACAAATGAGGAATGAAAAGTGAGCAGCGAGAAGTGAGAAGTGGGAAATGAGAAAAAAATAGTGAAAAGTAGAAAAGGCAGAACATACCTCTGCATACAAACAATAAAGAATAATCCATTAAAAATGAAAAACGATGCGTTAATGCATTTCGTAAAACGTTACCCAAAATCCATAGAATAGTTATGGAACCCCAATATAGAATAATTTTAAGATCCATTACAAAACTAAAATTTAGCAATCAATAGGAAAATATGTACCGTTAGACATGATCAAGAAAACCAATAACATTCCTTCTATTTCCATAAAATATGACAAATGATCCATTAATCGTTGAAAATGATCCATGAAAACCATATTTTAACCATAAAAATTTGAATTTGCGCAATGTTTATCGTGATGATGATCCATAATGATCCATAAAGTTGATCAGGGAACCAACAGATGTTTGCTTGGGAGGACTAGCACACATCTTCCATGTACAAGTACTGGTGATCTCATTTGTTAGGTCATACTGGCGCCTACCACGTCAGAATGCAAGTCAATGTAGGAAAATCCCCCAAATGATGATGCAATCACTCGCCCACTGCAAGCCGAATATACCTCTGCACTTGCCACGAGTTCATGCGGAATTTGTTGGAATTTTTGGGTTAGGTTCGAGAGGCAGAGGTCCGTCTTGGTTAACGAGCTGCCAATTTGATAGATAGAAGAAGGCAACTGATGGAATTTCTAATTGGATGTAGGAAACGAGCTCTATAGTTCATTTCCAATTCTAGCAGATTACTGTTAGAATACTCAAGTTGAAGGTATAGTAATGGAAACGGTATGGAAGTCCATTTCCAGTTCTAGCGATTGTTAGAACATGAGAAATATAGAGAAAGATACAAAGTAGGAGAAGGGAATGGACCTGGGATTGAACCCACGACCTCCTGCGTATGAGGCAGAAGCAGTAGCCAATGACTACCAAGCCCGCTCTGAGAAGTGAGAAGTAACAAATGAAAAGTGAAAAATAAGAAGTGGGAAATGAGAAGTGAGAAATAAGAAGTGAACAGTGAGAAGTGTTCACTTCAGAGTACTGAAAGCCGAGAAGTGAGAAAAGAGTAGTATTTAGTTAAGTAAGAAATAAGAAGCGAGAAGTTCTTTCGATCACATTGTTCCTTCGTTTTCTTTTCTTCCATCTACTTTTTCCCCTTCTTTCTTCCTTCTTCCTTTATTTTTGATCTCTTCCATCACCTTTCTTCCTTTTTCTTCTTGTTTCTTCCTTCTTCCTTCATCCTTCTTTCTTCTTCACCCCTCATCCGTCTTTTTTCCTTTTTCCTCTCCTTCTTCCGTCTTTCTACTTCCTTCTTCTTTCTTCTTCTTTCTTCCTTCTTCCATCTTCTTTCTGACTTCTTCCTTCATCTTTCTTCCCTCTTCGTTCTTTCTACTTCCTTCTTCCTCCGTGCTTTTTCCTTCTACCTTATTGTCTTTTTTATTCTTTCTTTCTACTTACTTCTTCCGTCTGGCTTCTCATTCTTGCTCTTTCCTTCTTGGTATTTCCTCCTACTTTCTGATCTATATCACACCACTCACTTCTAGCATCTTGCTCCAGACTTCCCAATTATCATCTCTCACTTCTTACCTCTTGATTCTGTTTCTTTCACTACTTCTCGCTTTCTCTGCCCCTGGCGGGACCCAAGATTGGCCCGCGAAGGTAATCTCTCTGATTACCTTCCTTCCTGGCGTTGAACTTAATTTTAAGATTAAAAAAAAACACCTAAATAAAGACAAAAAAATATTTCTCACTTTCAAATTTTCGCATCCTACTTGTTACCCTTCACTTCTCCCTTTTCATTTTCACTTCCCACTACTCACTTTTCACTTGTTACTGCACACATCTTTCTACTCAGTAGTTACTTTTATTTCTCAGAACTCACTTCTCACTACTCTGCACTCACTTTGAACATATCATCTCTTACTCGTTAGTTCTCACTTTTCACTATTCATTTTGAACATCTCACTTCTCACTTCACTTCACTTAATAAGGAACCAAATTTCAACTATTCGGCCAAATGACGTTCGGAAAAATGACCCTTTGGCCAAATTGCATTCAGCCGAACAGCATTCGGTCAAATGACCCTAAACCGGCGACTACAGATCTGGCTGATATAATGAGGCGTGCACACTCAGTTTTTATTTCTGCAGCTCGGCAAGAATCCGCACAGCCGTGCGCCAGCAAAATAAATAACTGATATTCCGGCAAAAATAGCGTTTGTTGGCTGATTTTCGGCAAATTATTTGCTGATTATCAGCAATGTTGACAGAAATCTCGGCAAAAATCATGTTTGCTGGGGCACGGCTGTGCAATTCTCGGTAAAAGTTCAACATTTTGCTGAGATCTCGGTAAAACAAATTAAGTGTGTAGAGCAAAGCAAACTAGGTGGATTAACTAGGTGCAAAATGACTTGTGAAATTGTCAAATTGTAGATTCAGTGTTAACAGATCTTCATTTTAAGTTTTATTATGTGTATTTCGATTCGACGTCTTATATTTTATTCGTTTTAATTCATCTTACCAACTTAACCCTTTTATAAGGCAGTGTCAACTCTATTGCCACTAACAAATTTTTTTCTTACTTATTAACAAGAGTTATACTTATTATTTCCCATCTATTGGCTATATTTGCTACCTAGTAACACCCCAGATGAATTTGAGCCATTAAAAAATTTAAATGCTACCTAATTTAAAAACAGTTTTTTTTACGGACAGTAAGTTTCGAGTGGAAGAAGGTTTTTGAGTTATAATTCGTGAAAAAAAAAAGACAAAGATATATTTTTTCCCATCGGTAATTATTTTGAATCCCGACCTCTCTTGAGTGTTTTTCTCATTACATTTCACAGTATACGAGAAAGGCAGCAACATCACAAGTAGGATCATCCTGCTTCTCTTTATTAGCGTAGCTGAACCAATTTTTTCCGATTTATATTTGACGCAAACACTACTGTTTTACTTCTAATTGTGGGCGGTTTCCAAAAGCGAAACATTCCACTCCTCTTATGAATTCTGCTATCTCGATCGTCATGGAACGTGGTGAATCGATTGTAGAACGGAATTCGAATGTAATCATTAGAGTGGCTCAAATGGGTATGGAAAAAACAAATGTATTTTTTTTTGGTTGGGCGCCCTCTAATGTCGTTTTATTATCGGTTAATGGAAAAATGTTTAAATTTTTGTTTCTGTCCCATCAGTAGTGCAAAAATTGCCAAATTGGCTGAACAATGCGGACTGATACAGAACGATGATATCAGTCAAACAATAACGCCGCAAACTGATAATCCACACAAGTCTGGCAGAGCACAGTTGCAGCCGCATGCGACGTGGATGACTGATGCCGAGCAACTGACATAGGAGAGGATAGACCAATATGTCCTCTTAAGCTTTTTCGGTGGTTTAACTTTTATAAGCCGAAATATCGAGGCAATTCAACGTACAAATACAAAATTTGCAAAAGCAGTTACATTTATTTATAAACATTTTTTGAATTTTTGGGCTACTTGGGCGTTTAAAATTTGTTTAAAAATTCCGAGTGATACGATGATAGAGTATCCATTTAACCAAAAGGAAGGCGTTTGACGTGTCGCTTAAATTGGTCCATTTATTTCCTACACAGAAGCACTTTACTGTATCATACTTTACTTTTCATGAAAGCTTAGTTCATAATCTTGCTAAAAACGTTTTTGTATAACACGAATGAGATTATTTTATTGAAAAAAAAACTGAATGTTTACATAACTGTAATTCGTACCATGGTTTAAACTACAGCTCCTAAATATAATTACTAATTTCGGCTTGAAATGTTGAGAAAACCAACAGAAACGAAGATTTGTTTAACTAATTATCATTTGAGTATTTAAGGATGATCGTGATAGCCAGCGCAGTTCGGGTTGTGTTCACGTTGCGAAGGTTTTGCACTTTGTTTACTGAGCGGATAGATCTCAGTTGATCAATATCCCATTTTTGCCTTTCTCGTATACTAAGTATACGGAAAGGCTATAGAACTGCTCCAAAACCGAACTTTTTATAGAAGGCTCGGAGACCCATAGTGTTATATACCAATCGACTCAGCTCGACGAATTGAGGTGATGTCTGTATGTGTATGTATGTGTGTGTGTGTGTGTGTGTACAAAAATGTGAGACACGTTTTTGGGCATTTAGCATCATCCGATTTGCTCGCAACAAGTTGCACTCGACGCGGAATACAGTCCCATTGGTTCCTATTTAAAATTAGATCGATCGAACTTTGCGTTTCGGAGTTATGGCCAAAAAACTGTTTCAACGTGCAAAAAAAAAGCAAAACGCTCTACTCTGGATTCGAACTCGTGACCTCTGAAACGGGAAGCGGTTACTACACCACTGTACCATCGATACACATAATATGTGAGAAGATACGTACAAATATAAATCATCGAATTGGGCATATATTCATTGCCTCTATAAGCAACAGAATTCATCCTGCTAGGGTATCTTTTCCTATACTGGAAGTATTAATGGATTGAGAAAGAAAATATTAATTTTTCTCGTTGGTTAGTAAAATATACAGTTTCAATACATTAACTTAGAACAAGATGCCGTGGTGAGTATAAGCCGTTTGGCAGCGCAGTATCATTACTTGACACTTTACCGGTCGCTACTAAACGCGTTGCTAAAACAGTAGCGCAGCTGACAGGTGATCAAATTTGGTAGCGCGATAAACAGCTCTGCTATTTGATGAACTATTAAACGTCACCGGTACGGAATGCAGCCACCAAAATGATAACCGAAAATAGCGACCGGTGCGAAAAAGAGTGACTAAACTAAAATGACAGAGAGTTCATTTATTGGAGATAAAAATAGATTCACTATGATGCGAGGAAATCAATGCAAAACTTTTTAGGATAGGATATCCGTTCATTAATTTAAAATCATCTTCTCTGCTAAACGTTAGACATAACTTTTCTCATGCCTTTTTGCTATCAAGCGCTAAGAAAAGCACAAATACCCTATATAACAGTCTGTAAATAATACTTATCTAGCAATTTCAAAAAGCATCGTGCTTTGTTCAACACGTTCAACGCTCTCCCGTATGCGCCTAAAAGAAGGAATGGCAATGTGCCGTCGCGCAGTGGTGGTCCCCCATACAAATGCTCGACTAAACCTACGATTGCGCTTAAAATTTAGCAACAGTAATTTTGTATCGCTGAATTCATTTTGAAATTTAAATAGTTATCCGACATATGCTATGCTATCCAAAGACTTCCGGAAGCCGTCTTAATTCTAACCTTGAAACAGTAAATTTCACGCTTTGGTGCAGCAAAGCGCAATTCGCCAACTAACCACTGTTAAGTAGACAAAATATATATTTCAATGGATGATATCAGTTCTTTCCGAATCTTTCCCGATAAAAAATTTAGTCAAATTTAATTTTCCCATACATATATGTTTAGGAGATACTTTACAGCATCAACTTGAGCCAAGTCACCAAAAATTAAATTTACCAACTACAATTAACAAATTAAGGAATTATCCTTGACTAAATGTGCAAAATTAAAATAATATCAGCTTCACGAAAGAACGATTTTTGTTTTAGGTTTTGTCTGGATTTCCGCCACTGTGGATCGGTCGGCTTAACCATCGTAGCATCAGCGGCAAGCCGTGCTTCTGTTCTATTTTTACGCATATGCATCGTTCTTTGTGGCGTTCAATCAGCATATGGGAGCGCAGCTGGTGTGCGGGAAGACGCGGGACGCATGCGCATTCGCTTCAGTCTCTTGCCGTCGGATGAATATTGCCGTATGAAGCATCACCAACACACATCGCATTGCGTGCGGCAATGTTCTATTTTTAGCTCAGCTGGTTTGAATGTTGATCTGAGCAAATGAGATTTGGGGAAACTGGTTCATGAGTATCACGGAAAAAAAGAATAATTTAGATGTCTGCGCGGAAATAACGCGCAGAGGGAAATCCCCGGTCTTAATTCCTTGGATATAGCGTCTGCTGCCCCATAAACTCGCAAGCTTCTAATTTTATTGAAAATTATGTCTTTTCTATTCAGTAAGGCATCTTTTCTTTGTGCATTGAAGCAATCGAATATAATTTTCCACTTATGTTTACTCTCTATTGAAACTCGGTGGGCAAGTTTGATTACTACCAAGGTAAATCAAAAGCTATTTTGTTTCTGCTAACAATCATCAAAGAAAACTGTTGAGTACATATCGATTCTCAATTTATGCATTTATGTTTAATTTCCTACCTCCTCCATCATCTGAAGTTCAGACCTGAATTCTTTCAAATATCCCAAATAATCCGATGGATTCAATTATAGAAATGTCATGAATATAAATATAAACAATACACAGCATTAGGTTCCATTGATTATTAGCATGGAAAATGTTAAATACAAAAATTCTGTTTGAATTTTCTAGTATTCAAAACTTTTCTTGCAATGCGTAATATTATACCACACTCCTAGAAAATATGAGTTTTGAAAAAAATAAGATGGCTAACAAGAGGACCGAACATAAATCCTCTGATTGAGAGCCTATCACGTTACCCCTGAACTATTTTTGTTTCTTGAGAGGGCAGTGTTCGAAGAACAAGAGGCTACGCGATTTGCAATAAATAACTATTTCACTGCATCAAGACATCGGCTGCTTGTGCATACGTGCGGTAACGCACCGGGTGCTGTGCTTTGGTTCGGTGGCATTTAATCGGACGTTGAAAAATATAAACCGTTTTGACTCAAGTCCCGAAAATGACTCATATTCCGAACACTAGCATTTAAATGGCTATATCAACCTTATTCGCGTGGTTCTTTCCATAGGATATTAATTTCGTTTGTAAAGCACTCGGATTATGTAGGAGAAACTGAGTTTTGGAAGGATTCGGAGAAAATTTTCTATTTTAGGAAGTCAGTAGAAAAAGTATCCAAACTTTTCTATAATTCAAGTATGTATTAGATCATTTAATAGTCTTAGCTCGATCATTGACAAACTACAATGACTCATTCCAGAGGTTAAATGTCAAAACGTGTTACAGCGGAGTTCTAGTGCGAATATTTTTCTACAGCTCTGCCTGATAGTTTGTTGTTTTGATTCAACTAATAATAGAGTTAAAGCACTAGTTACTAATACTAAATGATAACAAAATTTCGATCAGTCTGTATAATAAGTTACTGCAACTAGCGCTATAACTCTGTTATTAGTGCAATAGAAACAACAATTAGGCAGAGTTGTAAAAACCTTCGCTCTAGAAGTCCTCCACATACCTATCACGTTTGAAATTTAACCTCTGGAATGAGTTATTGACAAACTACTAAATTATCGAACCTATTACTGTACCGCTCATAAAAAAATCTACTCCTCCGCTCATTTTTGGTCGCAACGAAAAATACGCGCCAGATAGTCGCCTAAGAACAACATACCTCCAGAAAAAAGACTATTCGATATTTTTTTAATTTGGCCGCCACGTGGTACTTTCCGGCAGTAAATGCTTGGATAGCACGTGTTATTTGTACTGCGGAGAAATTTTTCACATCTTTGAGAGCCTTGGAAAATGATCACGAAAGTTGTCATTTTGTTGCAAGGCACAATACTAATGATCGAAAACATCCTTGCCACAATCCATAACAAATTACCCGAAGGCAAGCAACGATTTTCGATTTTCTGATAGTATATCAGGTATGTAATCATTACGATGTAAATTATTGCACAATATGAGCTCAAAAATGCTGATTTTGGTAACACTAGCTCTGTCACGCGTAATCTATCAGATTTTGTACTTGGATAGTTTACCTGTAGAGTGATCTGATAAATAGTTTTGGATCAGTTTAGAAATCAAAATAATCAATTTTAACCATACATTCATAATTACTGCGAAATGCTTTCCATCTAAAGAAAAGCAACAGCAATTTAAGAATTCTGACCAGATTTTTTTTTAAATCAGATCAAGTTCATAAATCTTGTTGAAAAGTGTTTGAATGATAATGACAAAAACGGAACTACTCATTAGCAAAAATTGACCTTTCCCGTCAAACTTTTTTTTTCGCTTAAGTATTTTTTAAATTTAAAACAAAAATCGAAAAAGTGCTGTTTTTTAATATTGGCCCGATTTTGAACGAACATCGAGTGATTTTTTTCAGGTCGGTTAACACGTGCACACGTTTTCGTTTTTTTTTATTTCGCTTTCATTTATTTATTTCTTCGTATTGAATTATAAAAATCTTCTCAGCCTGCTTCTTATCTAATATTTCTTATTCTATTCTTAAAACTAGTTTAGATACATTAAAATCAAAACAGCACTTGCACTATTAAACGACCGAAAACAGTTTTCCAGAGGGTTGTTAAAACCATATGACGTCCTGTGACGCTGAATCATGATAAGATCGCGTTCACGCAGATGCCGAGAAGGAGCGTAAAACGTAACGTTTTGCAATAAATATGGACACTGCACGACATTTTTTAAAATATGAAAAACAAACAGCCTTCGCAGATTAGTCCGACGAAGCGCAAGTGTCTCCAGGCCTATAAGTTTGCAGCGGCTGGTTTTTGTTTTCGATTTAATAGTTAGAGGCTTCAAAGAACCCATATTTTCCTTGGGAAAGTTGACCTTAAATAAGCCAAAGAATCGACTGAAACAATGAAACGAAATACAATTTTGACGGGATGGTCAACTGAATTTTTCTATATGAAGAATCATATTATTCAAAACAACAATTTCAGCTGGATTCTGGCTTCAAAACGGAATTTTCAGAAGAAGTGTGTGTATGTGCATGTGTGTGCGTGTGTGCAAAAAAAAATCTAACTCATTTGTCGAAATCTTATCCTGAACCGATTATTTAAACGGGGAATCCTGTCCCATTGTTTCACATTAAAAATCAGGTCGAACTGGGGAATGGGCTCAAAAGTTATGGCCAAAATACAAATTTTTATACTATGTCTGAAACTCGATTTGTGCAATTGCTCAACCTCATCACATTTTCAGGGCACTTAACCTCATCCGATTTGCTTGCAACAAATTGCATCCGGCAGCAATTATTACAATATGTATAAACAAATGTGAATTTTCAATTCAATCTATCTTTATGAAAATGTGAAAATGTGAAAAATAGGTCTTATTCACCAATTGTTATTTTAGACTTTTCATATATGTTTATCAACCATTTTGAACGAGCGAGAAAGGCATCATCACCGCTAGGTGGATTAATCTGGGTTTTTAATCAGTACCTTTGCTCAGAAGAATGAATGATGGGATAGTTTGGTATGCCTGGTCCCTGCAGATCCACCAGTAACCCTATTTGATTTGATAACGATAATCTCGAAAGAAAAATTATTTGTGTTCCACCCTGCCCTGTGTTCTTTCTAAAATTACGTAACGATAAACTTGGTGTTTCTGGACCCCCACCCTCCCTCTCGTAATACTTTTTGTATGGAAGGTTTATTTTTTGTATGGATCGTAACGCTCGGCTTGACCCCTTTCAGCGTTACGTAATTTGTGAAAGGCCCCCTTCGGTTCAGAAAGTGGTATGGACCAGGGGGAGAAGGCGGAGCAGTGAAGCCCTACCTCGACATGTGCGACATCTGGACTTGGTTCTAAAATGTAAACAAAATTCTCTACCGCCTTTTTGTTATGACGAGGCAATTTTTATGCACAATCAGGTTTTCGATATTTCATCAAAACCAATCACTCAATCATGCAGCAGTGTAACGATGTGGTATGCTTGAGATACCTGCTTAATTATACAAAGCGACTCAAGCAAGAATTTATTTGCAGAAACTAACCGAATATAAATATGTTTAAATATTATGTTGTTTAACGATTGCGCCCTAACCCTTTCGATGCAGAGTATATGAACTTTTTTCGCCAATGACAGGCGTACGGGGCCCTTGGTATGGACGCGTTCTGCCAGTTTGCCAGTGCATGAATAAAATTTAAAGCTTGTAAGGACAGGTAAGGATCGCTTGAAGGTGTGAAGTAATCAAATAGTTGGCGCGTCCGATTTTGTTGTTTTGTGCGATCAAAAAGAAAATCAATCAGTGCCAATTATATCGTGTTTCTGCTCAGTAAGCGGTCGAGTGAGCGATCGGGCGTGTTTGAGGTAGGACGCAGAACATTCGTGAAATCCGAGTTTGTGATTTCGTTTTTAGCGGTCGATGAAGTGTGTTCAATTGTGTTTTGTATAGTTCCATGCAACATAATGACAACTTTTGTGATCATTTTCCAAGGCTCTCATAGATGTGGAAAATTTATCCGCATTGCAAATATTTAGCACTTTCTATCAAAACATTCAATTTTGTCTGGAGGAATGTTTTTCATAGGCGACTATCTGGCGCTAATTTTTTGTTGCGATTCGGAGTATACCCAGGTTTTTTTACGCTGTTGGAATTCATTAATTTCTCGGTTAACCCGAACTTTCACATCTTTTTAAATACCTCCTGAATTTTCTTTGATTTTTTGTGAATTTTTTTTGTTGGGTTTAATTCACTGTTTCATTGACGCTGAGGGTCTTAAACGACTAAAACCAAACCGTGTAGAAAAACCTGGGTGAAGTTGATTTTTTTACATGACCCGAAACATTTGCAAGATCCGGGTTACTGATTCTCTCTCATGTTCTGAGTGTCCTCCGAAAATTTGAAAGCTGATTTTGATAAAAACTGATTTAGCATAATCCGTTACAAGTTTGCATGGAAATTAGTATGGGCGTAGGCGAAAAGAAAATCTACATAGCTAGGAGGTTTTAATAGAGGTTACGAATCTTTAGCATGGTCATGCTACAACTTCTGAGGGAATCACTGAAATGTGCAGTGCAACATAGTAGCCTGAATTTGTCTGTGCTATATTTCGCGCCAGGAGCAGCAGTGTTGCCTGTTGAGTAGTTACGCAATTGGCTCCAAAAAAACAATGAAATGAAATAAATTTGATTACTAATTATTGGAACCAGTGTTGTAAAATGTCATTTGCATTCGTTTGTATAATTTTCCCAGAACTTTTTTCAGAAGTTAGCTATTGATTCTTGATGTATGACGAACTTATAGCGCTTAAATGTGCCTACAACTTTGTCTAACAATACATTGCTGTAAATATGTAATCTGGGGCGTGGGAGGCAAAATGTCATTCAAATGACATTATGTCAAATGACACGTGACATTTTGGAGTGTTTTCACTCTCCAGCCTTAGATGTTATATTTAGAGCAATGTACCCTTGAACAAAAATATAGCCCTACTCAAGCTTCATGAGTACATCTAAAATTATGGTGGGAATTTTACTTCTGAATAACTTTCTAATTAACAAATTAGTCAAATGACATGCAGATGGCATTTTACAAGCCTGAGTGAAACGATTAGCTTAGGTTTCGGTTTTCATTGAGTGGAAGCTCTTGAGTATATAGTTTAGCTATGTAGGTTTGTTTTCGCCTACGCTTAATGGTGAAGCGCTATTATCAGTAAGGGTATGCGATAACACACTTTTTCCCAACGAAACGAAACGAAATTTAAGATGTCTATACTGACTCGGATCGGAACGAAACGAAATAAGGATTTCTTTCGAGACTCGAAACGATACGAAATCAAGGTTCATTTAATTCGAAATTTTTCGAAACGAAATTTAAATTTTTTTCCGCGGATTGTTTTTTAAATTGGATTTACATTATGTACGCAATTCTGATTTCACTTTTTCAAAGTCAAATAACTGTTTTGCGTCCAAAAGAGTTACAATACTTGACCAAAAGAGTTACAATACTTCGGAGTTTCCAATTCATGACCAATAATGATGCTGTTCACGTGCTTATAGTCAATTTAGGATTAAGAGAGGAACATTAGTTAAACACTCATTGTTATTAGAGACCGAGGAATGCTCTGCATCTCCGTGAGCGCTACGGGAAAGGAATCGTTGATTAGTTTAGAAGGTGATTCGTGTGAAACCCCTTGGTAAGCGACAAAATATTTGTTGTAAACGAAGTTATTTTGAAAACAAGAAGACGAAAACTGTGTTTCAAATCAATTCAACGCAAGATCAATGTGCTTCGTTTAATAATCTTCTACAACACGATCGATTCCGCACTAAATAATTTTGTGGTCTTCGATGCCGACATAAGTTTTATCACTTCACGTTCTCCCACACTAACTGATGTGATCAGCATCAACACGATCGATTGCACACTGGTTAAACAAATTTCTGCTAAGCGAGGTAGATTTTTTTTCACTTCACGTTCTCCCGGACTAGCTGCCGTCCCATGACCAGAAATCAGATTTCGCCATGCTCAAATTCCGCGGAATTTCGTTTCGAACCACCTGAAATGAAATTTTTCGAAATACCGCATATGCTTAGTTATCAGTACAAAAAATTCTCATAATAATGCAAACTTTAAACGCCAAAAATACAGAAAACGAAAACAAGACCTCCGAAATATTCTACCGCTTGTCGATGGAGGTTGTTAATGCATCGCAATAATTTCCATCTGTAAAAATTGCAATGCATGTTTGAATGAGGACTACCATTAGCTTACCAAATACTTTGATTAATATTTGCATCGTGCATCACTCTATTTCATTGCTTAATTTTTATTGAACTCTATGCCCATAATGCAAGAAAAGGAAGTCGCCATTGCAAAAGCACATACAAAAATAGACATAGTAGAATAGACGTTGGACGAAACCGAGGGTTCAGTTGATATTATCGATCCACCGTTGATCGTAGAAAATTACAGTATTTCGGTAGAAATAATGACAGCTCACCCATAAACACTGGTATGTTACAATGTCAGCATAAGCTAAATTAGCGAAACATTTGTGATTTATTCAATCAGCGCAAAATTCGGTTAAATAATTTACCGAACTCTGATACTCTGGTTAATTGTGTAAGTTGAATGAACGAACATATTATGGGTGGGGGATTTTTTCGGATATACGATGAGGACTTCGTGGCATGTATATGGTAAACTTTGCCAATTGCAAATGCATTTATTTCAACATAAAATATCATTATGTACAGTCATAAGTAGTTGAGACTTGAATCAGCTTTCATATTCTCCCAATGTCACAGAAAACCACATTTTTCCATCAGTCGACAGTTTAGCTACTATATTATTTGGATTTGACTTGAGGAAAATTACAACAAAATAATAAATAACTACATTCAAATAATCGGCCACCGTGTGCTTATTTCAGTTAGTTGGCTTTTGTAATACTCATGTATACTTTAATGTATCGATTCTATCTGTGTATTTGTGCACATAGATCTAAATGTTAAATCGTTCGAGATCTTAAAACTAGTATAAAAAGTTTGCTATCAAATGCACGAGATTACCGATCAAATATATTGCATACTATACATTTTGTTCGTTATTATTGAACGTGGCCTTAATCTAACCAATTTACAATTATAAAAAGATTTTGCGACAGCCCCTCTACTGGCGATTTTTATCACATAACTTAAACAAGATTATTACAAGCCAATCGGTACCACAAAGCTTCATTCTGACAATCTTCATCCGTTAGCTACCTTAACTAATAATCAATTAGTCCTGCCGGAAGGACTTGTCGGGAACAATGATTCGTAAGTTGGTGGTAGATCCTTATCATCGTTAGGAGGTGCCGAAGGTTGCAGTTCGTTGGCGGAAGACTGAAGCTCAACTTGCATTTGCTCAGCTGCTACTACTCTCGCGTTTTGATCGGTACGTGCCGTGCCGGCACTGTTGCTATTACAATTCCCTATACAATTGCGGTATTTATAGAGGCACCAGAGGCAACCTCCAAACACAACCATAGTGGCAAAGAGGGATATTATTGCACTTAGAAATACATTTGAAGGATTTACGATCTGAACCTGTTGCGACTCTTTGAAGCAACTTTTTTCGTCTTCACACTCAGGGCAGTTCACATATCCGTCTCCAAAGAAGTCTTTCGAAATGCAGGAATCGTAGTCATCTTCTTCGCATTGAGCAAGCGATGCATCCAAGTAGTTGCAGGACCGTTTAACAGTAGCAATTAACTGCACTTCAAGCGTATCATTCAGTGTTGGCAGTGCCAGTGTTGTGTCCAAGTTTATCGTTACCCGGATTTTCCCGTGATCGTCGGAAAACACTTTCAGCTCGTCATCATCGTCGTCGTCATCCAGTGCATCGCAGAATGTGTACTTCTTGTCGTTACTTTTCTTGACCACAATGCTGTCTATACAATGGCCACGGCTATTTTTCCTTAGTTTCGCAGTGCTGATGGTCAAATACAAACCCATCTTCGGAGGGGCTTGCACATAAAATTTGCATTCGGCAAACCGTTTAAAAGATGAAGAATTCCACGTTTGTCTGAAGATGGCTCCCATCTCCGGATTGCTGAGAGTTATAGGATCCCAGTTAATTATGAAGTTATCGAGCAAAGGTATTCGTCGGGTTTTGCAGATACCTTCCGGAACCATTTCGTCTAGAATCAAATTACAAATAATACGCAACTGAGATGAATCATGCAAATTACAACTTCTAAAGACTGCACTTACAGATACGATATGGAGAACTGATTGAGCCTTGAATTCCATAGAAAACCTGCACAATTAGTAATGTTTTAAAGCTTATCACTTGCATTATAGATTTACTGTCTGGAGATGTTTAAATTATAATCAAAATGTTATCAGCAAATTTTCATTATGGAAATATTATTTGTGTGGTATTCACTATTTTCTCACTGTGAAACTTTTTTGTTCTCACGAATGTCAAACTCAAAATAAAACCCAAATGACAAACAACTGAAGCGCTCAGTCAAACTTCAATCTGAAAGTAAGTGTCATTCGAATTACCTACCGCGATGACATTCAACGCACGGAAAGAGAAAACAATAATTTGGCGCTGTACCAAAACTACCCAGAATAATTCATATCCATCATCATAGCGGTGAGGGTCGACCGCGCTCTTTATCCATGAATAAGAGCATGAGTGCGAGGAATCTTTTTTGGCCATTTTTTATCGATATTCAATAGTTATCGAAGCGCTATCCTCATTTTATACCATGCCAAAATGGCGACTGGCCTTAGAAACCTTGTAGTTAATAATAACTGTTGAAGTCTCTAATAGTTTACTGAAACCCGAAGCCAAAACAAAGCTTCTCATATGATTGTTTACCCGCATAATGAAAAACGACATACCATGCAGTCAAAAATACATATGCGTTATAAGATATATTGTCCATTTATAGTTAACTACTATTAGTGAGACCATCGCTACAATAACACTTATTCTTTTCAATTATAACATATGCGGTCTACGTATGGCCCATGATTATGCGGAATATGAATTATAATCCGGTTAGATCCTGATTACAATTCTCATTGATCAGTAACAATGCCACGATACGTTAACGACGTTCGGGTGTTAATCACTATCCATTAAGTCATACCCTGCTCGGAAAAACATAAATCTTGAATTTCCAGATACACAAATGTCTAAAAATTGTTCTTATCATTTACATATCAATCCATTTTTTCAACGATCTTTTAAAAACAATACGAAAATATTCAGGATAAATTAATTCCTTTCATGAGCATGCTTGATAAACCATCTATCAAAAAAAAGTTGAAATCCTCAGCGACTCGCTCGGTCTTGTACTTTTAAATCTACTGAATTCGCTCTTCAATCCGATTCGGTGGACTCTCCCAGAAACGGGTAGATGAGTTTGTTTTTGTTCCATTCCCTTTGCAGCACTGTTCGTCGCAGTACGAGCAGTGTAGTTGTATCCCAGTAGCTTCGACAACGAAACGAACCAAATGATATAACATCAGACTTTAGATTGTGTATAATCTTAATTTTATATTTTTTAAGGTTTGTTTCATAGGTTTAATTCATTAATTGTTTTCGAAATGGATGGGACGGATTTTCTACTTGGAGGTGTCGCATCGATGGGAGCTACGCTGTTCACAAATCCTTTGGAGGTAGGTAAAGCGACGATCTCGACTCTGCCCGTAGGGCAGGCAACAGACCATGAGACATTTCGAAACGGCAGTAACATGCGGCGTGAATGATCATATCAACAAGTAATACACAACTCTTGTTATTTCACAATATGGTACTTGAGTGTAATCAGGAAGGAAACCATCAAAATGTATTCAGTTTGATGAACAATTTGAAATTTTTCAGACGTAAATACTGTTAATACTTGAAACATATTAAATAAACTGCAGTTGACTCTCTGTATCTCGATGTTTGCATTTCGATATATTTTATTTTATTTTATTTAGGAGCAGGGAAAAGGTCTCTTGAGTTGAGTTTTATAAACTCTTACTCAAGAGAGCGCAAAACCTCCTCATCTTTTCTACCAACAGAATAATACATTCCTAATGACAGAATTACCTTATATCTAAATACACCGAAATATACTTATCAAAATATAATAATCAACCACGAGACAGTAAACACAAAACATTTTTCTTGATAGTATCCCTAGACAAAATAAAATCAAAGACATTGAAACACTTATTAAAAATTCGACACATGCTCAATAAAGGAGAGTTAAAGCCAAAGTTAGTTCTTGTAGCCGGTATGCGCAGAAATTCATTATTCCTTAATATTCTTCGTCGAATGTTGATGTTGATCTGGCTCAGTAACCCCGCACAGTCTATTTGGCTAGTCAGAAGATCAGAAACAAACATTGCTATAGATACGTTCCTGCGCACTCCAAGGAGATCCAGCTTGATTAACTAGCACCGAGGGCGGCAGATTGTCTGCAACAATCGGCAATAATCGCAAGCAAGGATGCTAACGATCATTCAGTAATTTGCGTTCGATCATTTAGTAGTTTGTCAATAACACACTCCAGAAGCTGAATTTCATATGTTGTATGGTGGACTTCTAGTGCGAAGGTTTCTCTACAACTCTGCCTAATGGTTCGTTGTTTGAATTCCACTAGTCATGGCTATAGTTTCAGTAACTTAGACTAAATGATAACAAAATTCCAATCATTTAGTTTAAGTTTCTGCAACTAGCGCTCTAACTCCGTTATTAGTTGAATTCTAATAACGAACCATTAGGCAAAGTTGAAGAAAAACCTTCGCACTAGAAGTCCACCATACAACATATTTTGAAATTCAACTTCTGGAATGTGTTATTGACAAACTACTAAATGATCGAACGCAAATTACTAAATGATCGTTAACATCCTTGATCGCAAGGCATACCTTACAATTTTTCTCTGCACAGCTTCGATCCTCATACAACCATTCTGGTAAAATGGAGACCATACTACCGACCCATATTCGAGTATTGATAGACATTCGAGTATTGAGTAAACATCTTTGAATGGCTTTGCAATTAGACCTGTGCGCCGCCGCGCCGCACCGCCGCCGCCGGTGGTTTTACTCACGCCGCCGCCGCCGGCGATTTTGGGCCGGCGCGCCGCCGATCATAATTTTGCCACGCCGATGACTAATCGCAATAAAAAAATAAATTAACTTGAGTCGAGTCGAGTAAAATAAGAGACACTGAAGATGGCCTTACAGGGACGAAATACGTATTTGTAAGACAATACAACGTGGTGGAATTGATTGGAATAGTACCAAACTCGTGTCATGATTGTTTTTGTTAGTTAGTTGTTAGAATGTTGTTGAGGTGGAACTCGTCAGAATTCAATTTCAAATCTACCTCAAGTGATGGTGCCTCTAAGACAGTGTTTTTTTTTCTTCCTACACAATGGAGGGGGAATCTGCTCAACAAACATCCTGGGTTGACCAGGAAGTGCGGGGTTAGGGGCCACCTCCAATGAGGGAGGCAGGACTGCATCCCCGACCAGCTAAACCGTTTCCATTGCCGCCAAGCCCATCGTCCCTTCGGTACAACCAGAAAGTAATGCTTCAAAGGGGGCCAGTGCATGACGCACCCTCGAGGTTAGCTGCGTGTCCTTGCAGCATCGAACATCGTGACTCGCTTTTTTAGAAGAACACCATGGTATCGTGCCAGCGCATTGCCGGCTTTCCAGGTGGCCTTACCACGCCCTATGTCCTCGGAAGGTGGGCAGGGTCGACTTCGCGCCTGCTTCCCTCTGCACGACTGGTATCAAGAATGATGCCGCGTGCACCCCAAATTGACCTTTCTGCGATAGGGCCTATTCGCCAGCACACAGAGGGACTTGCCGACGCGAGGCCTACGCCTGCCCCAGCCTTGACGAGGACCCCTTTCCGTCCTCGGGCTCGGAACCCCCCCGGTTGACCGACGCCGCGAAAGCGACGATACCATGTTGTTCTTCGCGCGGCCACTTGTTCGATAAAAGGATCGAGTTCGACCACAGAGCATGACCACCGGTATGACCCATGAAGCCGACTCCGATCCCTTGGACCACCTCTTATTTGCGCCTGAACTAGCCATCCTTGAGTCCACGCGCCACCTTCTGTGTAGCTCCGAGACGATTTGGGCGATAGCCGATAAAACGGCGTTCCAGCCAACTTCGTCTTTACACATCCTCCGAACTAGGTTGTCCAGACCACATGTGGCAAGCATGTGGTCACGCATTGCGCGAAAACGTGAGCACACGAACAACACGTGTTCCGCCGTTTCCTCTAAACCTGCGCACACCAAACACTCGGGCGAAGCCGAGCAAGCCAGCTGCTTTACCTGCACTTTGATTTTGCAGCACGCTTAAACGCCGGGCACATCGAACCCCCCATGGGGTGCTTGCTGTTCACAGCTTTGCTGGACAGTGTGGTGACAAACATTGGATAATTAATTGGTTGGTCGTATAGTTGTGAATTTGAATTAGACTGTATCTAGTAGATTTAATCTACTAATGGCCAATTTCTTCACCTCCGCTTAACTCTTCAGCGGTGCTTACCCATACGCTTAAACAAGGTTTAAGGCCTAAGCGGAGGTGAAGAAATCGACCCTAAGTAGAATAATACAAAAAATGTTGAAATGGACTTTGGAATTCATCTATGACAAAGCCTCATTCAGTCGGGCACCTAAATCTGTAGGCAGTGTTGTCTTATACTCTGTGCAAAAAAAATCTGCTCTTCGATTTTACTCCATCCAAACGATTTTACAATCTTAACTAAGTAAGTGCAACTAATAGAAGGCTATTTGAATTTTCTAAATGTCCATCGTTTAGATGGAGTAAAATCAAAGAGCAGAATTTCTTGCACAGAGTGTAAGACAACACTGCCTGTAGGTGACTCGCAAATTATGTTTGTTGTGGCACATAAGCTTTTGTGAAGGTTTGAATACATCCTCAAAGCGCCAAAACCACTTGGTATATTTCCTAGTACATTCCTCCAGATATTCCTCCGAAAAGTTATGATAAAAAACTTTAGAAAATTACTTTATGTATTCTTCCAGAAATGTGTTACAAAATTTCTCCGAAAATTCTTTCAAAAATTCCATTACGGATTTCTCCAGAAAATCCTTCACGAATTTCTTCAGGAAATTCCTTATGGAATGCATACAAAAAATTATTCATTAATTTCTACGAAATTGTTGTTAAGAATTCCTTAGAAGAATCGTTAAGGAATTCCTTCGGAAGTTTCTTTAGCGATTCCTCCGGATATTTCTTAATAAATTTCTCAAGAAATTCCATTTGGAGTTTCTTCAAAAACTGTTTAGTAACTCTTAAATTTTTTAAAGGAATACCTCCTCATGAATTTCTTCACGGTTAGATGACTTTACCCATTAATGGGTACTATGTTATTGTTGATATTATTCCCACCGTGAAAAATTCACCCATTTTCTTGAAAAAGCGCCACTACCCTTTAAAATGGGTAGTGGCGCTTTTTCAAGAAAATGGGTGAATTTTTCACGGTGGGAATAATATCAACAATAACATAGTACCCATTAATGGGTAAAGTCATCTAACCGTGTTCGGTAATTATTCTATGAATTCCTCAAATAAATTAATTTATAAAGGGATTTCTTCCTAATTTTCCTAAGAAATTTCTTCAGAACTTCTTCCAGCAATTCCTTTAAAATATTCTCCTAAAATTCTTCCAGAACTTCCTGCAGGAATTCCATCGAAAATGCCTTCATGGGTTCTTTACGAAATTCTTTCAGTAATATCTTCAGATTTTTTCAGTGTTAGTTTTTTAATTTATTTGTTTTATTTTTTCAAAAATTCAATTAGCAACCGAAAACTGTTTCATTATCTAATTAATTTTCAATGGATATCCTGATAGAAACTTATAAAGAAATCCCTGATGCAATATCCAAAGGAATTATTGGTGGAGTTTTTTAAGATTATTCAAGCAAATTTGTTTGAGGAGCTCTCAAATGAATTTTTGGAGAAGGTTTTGAAGAAATTCCTGGAGGGTTTTGTGCAGGAATTTCTAAATGTATTTCTGAAGGCATTTTTAAAAGAGAGCCTGAATGAATTTTCGAAAATAATTCCCGTTTGAACTTCTTTAAGAGATTTTGAAAGTATTTCTAAACAACTTCCCACAAACAACGTAGGCCAAATTTTCACATTTTCAAACCCACCACCCCTTCCATCCTAGTAGACTTTTCCAAATCACCTCCCCACCCCTTGAAGTCTACGTAGACTTTTCAAATTTGACAAAAGGTCATACGTGATTGGAAAAAGTTGAAATCAACCACGTTTTCAGCAATTCAGATATACAAATCCATTGTAAACACTACAGTAAACTTCAAATTTTTAAACCTAACAAAATCAAACTGAACAAAATCCAACTCAATATCAAAAAAATTCAAAACGAAATCAAATTAAATTCTCTGTCCATAGCTCCTGAAACAAAATCTCGAAGCCTATTAACTTAATTTCTGTTGGATTTGATTCCTCCTAGAGGTGTGCGCCACCGCCACCGGCACTTGCATATGCTTAAAATCTGTCACGCATCTGAATTATAATTCTTCATGCCGGTTCAAATTTGTAGAAAACCCAAGAATTTTCAGAATTTCGAAAAATTTCGAGTTGAAATTCCGAGAACATCAAGTCTACATTCCAAAAAGTTTGTCGTTGAAATTCCGTAGAAATTCCCGAAAATTCCATTCCGTTGAAATCTCAAGAATTTTTTATAAATTCCAAAAGTTTTCCTGTTAAAATGTCGAGTAATTTTCCGTGAAAATTTTGAATTATTTCCCGTTGAAACCATGCTAAAGGTTTCCTACGATATTTTGACATTTCTCTTGCAAAGTAGGAGCGATTTCCTGAAGAAATAAAAAAAAAATCCTATGGACATTCCAAAGAGTTTTCCAGATAACTTTCGGTGGAAATTATAAAGGATTTCAGTTGAATTTGTGGTGAATTTATCGTGAAAAATAGAATAAATTTTCATGAAAATTACAAATTCTGAAGAAATTCGCACGGACATTTCGGAGAGTTCCCCTTACAAGCTCCAAAGAATGTCGTTTGGAAATCCCTGCTGACTATCCAATGAATTTTAGTAGAATCTACAATGTAATCAATGTAATCCAAGTGGAAATTTTGAAATTTTTTCGAAATTTTGTAGAATATTTTGGAGAATGCTCAACACAGAAGAATTTGCTGTTGAAATCATGATATTTTTAAGCCGTAGTTCAGACTATTACTTCAGTGAAATCCATAAGAGATTCGAAAGATTATTTCGGTAAAATCTTGCAAAAAAACGGAAAAATCGAAAAAAAATCAAACAAGTGAACTTCGCACGAGGCTGCTGTATGAAGTTTTCCGAAAAAAAAAAAATAGAAAAATTCTACGTAGACTTTTCGTATACCCCTGCCCCCCTTCGTAGACTGACGTAGACTTTTTTGAACCCCCTCTCCCTCAAGAGTCTACGTGGTTTATGGACAACCCCTAAAAGAATTTCTGAGGGAATATTTGAAGGAATTTCCGAAAGAATTCTCAAAGGAATTTATGAAGAAATTTCTCATACAATTTCAGTGGAAATGCCTACTGGTATTTTTGAAGTAATTCCTAGATTTCTCCAGGATTTTTTTTTTGTAATTCTTAAAAATAATCCTATGGAGATTCGTCCAGGAATTCCATCGGATATTACCTCAAGGAGTTCTACAAAAACTCCTCCGAAAACGAATTCCAGAAAGTCTTTCGAAAATTCTCTCAGCTATATACTGAAATTTCTCTCAGGAATTAGTTCGGAAAAAGTTCCTTCAGAAATTTGCTTAAGAAAACCTTGGGAGAATCGTTAAGGTGTTTTCCCGAAAATTCTTCAAGAAATTCTTCTAAGAACTCTTTTGGAATTCCTTGAAAAGTTCTAGGACGAAATTTCCTCAAGAATTCCTGAACAAGTTCCTGCAGTAATATTCGTAGAATTCCCTGAAGGTTTTTTTTTTCAAAGTCACTCCTGAAGAATCTTCTGACAGTCTTGGATATCTCCGAAAATTTCTTTGGACATTCCGTCAACACTTCGTTCAGAAATTCGGATATACCTTCTGAAAATCCTTCTTTTTGAAATATCTACAGAGAATGTTTTAGGAGTTTCTTAGGAAATTGTTTCAAAATTCCAAAAAAAATCTCTAAAAACTCCTTCAGAAATTTATTAACGGATTCCTTCACAAATTTCTGTCAGCTTCGGAATTTTGCTTTGGAATTTTTTTTGAAAATAAATTTGATATTCCTTCGGAGTTCCTTGACAATCATTGTTCCTGAAATTCCCATAGGAATTCTTCCAAAACTACTTTAAGCAATTTAATATAGAATTTCTCAGGGTAATCCTTTAAAAAATCCTCCAGAAAATTCTTTTGTAACTTCATGAAACTACCTACAGACGCTGACAAAACTAGCTCTGTACACATCGTTGATTCGTCCAGTCGTCCTGTACGGCCATGAAATTCTCAAAGTGTTTGAGTTGAAAATACTGTGCTCAATACTTGGCAGCGTGGTGGAAAATGGTAAATGGAGCAGTCGAATGAATGAACCACGAGTTAAACCAAGTATACCAAAATGCAGACATAGGCAGGTTGATAAAATAAGGCAGATTACAGTAGGTTGGACATGTAGTGCGTATGCAGGAAGAGAGACCAGCAAAAGAACTTGCAGAGAACCTGGAACATGTCGTCGGCTCTGGGGTGTGCAATCGAGGAAGATGCGGAAGCAGCCGCTGATGCATTTTGGAAATACTGTTAGGAATTCCTTCGAAATGTCTGTGGGGATTTGCTCAAAATTTTCTTAAAAGGTTCCTACTACACTTTCCAACACTACTTCAGGGATTTTCTCGGAAAGTCCTTTAGAAAATTCTCTTAGGAATTCCATCAGAAAATAGTTCATTCTTTAATAAATTTCCGAATGAATATATTTTATCTTTTACTAAAGGAATTTCCCAAAGAGAACCTGAATGGATTATTCTTTCTAAAATAGAAAAATTCTGCAGACATTGTCATAGGATTTTACGAAGGAATTCCTAATGAAATTTACTGAGAAATGCCTGTAAGAATAAAAAAAAATAGTTTCCTCCAGAAATTCTTTCAGATTTCAGGAAAATAGTAGATTTTTTCGGAAACTTAGTTATTTTGAGATCAAAACGACTGAAGTGCATCTAAATCCTAAATTTGAAATAACTTTTGAAAAAAGTTATTACCAATTTGCTCTATGACACCGAAATCTAATTCTTCACTTAGGGGTCACGAAAAAGTAAAGCAGGATTTATTGTTAAAATTTGATTAATCAAAATCAAAGAGTAACAAAATAGTGGTAATTCAAATAACATTTTGAAATCAGGTATTGATTAGTATCGCCGGCAATTGACTATTTTGAATGTGCTGTTTGATGATCGGCAAACGCAGAATATTGCAATTTTAATCCACTGTAGTCGGTTTTTATACGGCCGATTCCTACCGTGTGAATCAATCCAAAAATCTGCGGTAAAATTGATTTTTCAGCCATTGATTTTTTCATCCACGCCGGTTCACGCCGCCGCCGCCGCCGCCGATAAAAGTCAACGGCGCGCCGCCGTGACGCCGCCGCCGCCGGGGTAAAAGTGACCACCACGCCGCCGCCGCCGATGATATGACCGGCGCACAGGTCTATTTGCAATACGGAAGATGAAACCGAGATTGACCGAAGCTTTAGAGGTCGCTTATGAAATATGATCTTTGAATGTGAGCTTTGAATCCAGCATGGTTCCCAGATCTTTTACCACCGTTTCTCTTTTCGGTTATGCTCCATGCAGAAAGTAATTGTGAAATATCGGACTACGACTACGTGCAAATGTTACCACTTGTGTGGCCCTGAATGGCCGAAACGAAGTTATGACGGCGACTCTCCGTGGATGCGTGGGCACGCCGCGGAGGTCTGACTCGAAGAGGCAAAATCTTGGCTTGCTGCTCGCCGATTGACACGCTGATGTATGAATCTATTATAACACGCTGAAGGCATTTTACTCAAATCCCACATTTCCCTTCTTCTCTTATTAAAAACGCAAAAAAAAAATCTTCTAGCATAGGATGTAATGCTTGTTTTTTCTCCTGGGTTATTTAAATGAGACGAAAGTGAACATCGGTTGCAATTGAGCAACCGGTTAACCCTATTGAAAACTGCACATAAAAATAAACTTGACTCAACATCATGGTTTTAATACCAGAACAATGATTCAGAGTGTTGGGCCCTCCTTAGCCGTGCGGTAAGACGCGCGACTACAAAGCAAGACCATGCTGAGGGTGGCTGGGTTCGATTCCCGGTGTCGGTCTAGGCAATTTTCGGTTTGAAAATTGTCTCGACTTCCCTGGGCAATGTTAGCCTCATGATATACGAATGCAAAAATGGAAATCTGGCTTAGAAACCTCGCGGTTAATAACTGTGAAAGTGCTTAATGAACACTAAGCTGCGAGGCGGCTCTGTCCCAGTGTGGGGATGTAATGCCAATAAGAAGAAGAAGAAGAAGATGATTCAGAGTGTGGGTTCCCAAACTGTGGGCGCAAAGATAAAACGTGATCCATACTTTCGTTGGATGATTAGAGAACAACAAATTTACGAAGCCTTGTTTGTCAAACACAATGACAATTTCTTCCAAAAAACAGTCCAAATCTTACCCAAATGCAATCCTAAACTAAGTGGTGTTGAACTTCATTACTAAATCTTATTAGTCTATTTAGTCTTATTAGTCTTATTAGAACTAAATCTAATTTAAATCCAAACTCGATCCAAATCCAATTCAAACACAATCCAAATCCAATCCAAATCTTATCCAAATCCAATCCAAATCCAATCCAATCCAATCCAAATCCAATCCAAATCCAATCCAAATCTAATCCAAATCCAAATCCAATCCAAATCCAAATCAAATCCAGTTCAAATCCAATCCAAATTCAATCCAAATCCAAACCAAATCCAATTAAAATCCAATCCAAATCTTATCCAAATCCAATCCATATCCAATCCAATCCAAATCCAATCCAAATCTAATTTAAATCCAAACTCGATCCAAATCCAATTCCAAATATCTCCAATTCCAATAATCCAAATTCAATCTAAATCAAATCCAATGCTAATGCAATCCAAATCTAATTTAAATCCAAACTCGATCCAAATCCAATTCAAACACAATCCAAATCCAATCCAAATCTTATCCAAATCCAATCCAAATCCAATCCAATCCAAACCAATCCAAACCAATCAAACCAATCCAAACCAATCCAAATCTAATCCAAATCTAATCCAAATCCAAACCCAATCCAAACCAAATCCAAACCAGTTCAAATCCAATCCAAACCAAACCAAATCCAATCCAAATCCAATCCAAATCCAATACAATTCCAATCCAAATCCAATCCAAATCCAATCCAAATCCAATCCAAATCCAATCCAAATCCAATCCAAATCCAAATCCAATCCAAATCCAATCCAAATCCAATCCAAATCCAGTTCAAATCCAATCCAAATTCAAACCAAATCCAATTAAAATCCAATCCAAATCTTACCCAAATCCAATCCATATCCAATCCAATCCAAATCCAATCCAAATCCCATTCAAATCCAATCCAAATCCAATCCAAATCCAATCCAAACCTTCTTTTAATTTTCGAATATCTTCAGGAGTTTGCAAAAGAATTTCTGGAATCAGTAATTTACGGAGGATTCTCCTACAGAAGGAATCCGAAGGAATTCTCGGAGGAATGTCCAAAGAATTTCTTAAAGAAATTTAGAAATGTCAAAAATTTTAGCGTTCGTAAATTTCTGAAATTTTGTCCTGAAATTTTGAAAGGAATTCATAGAAAACGTGTCGAAGAGAAATTGAGAAATTCCAAGAGAAGAAAATTTCCTACGGAGTAATTGAAGGAATTCGTGTTGGAACTTATGCAAATATTCCTAAAGGAATTCCTGGAGATTTTCTGAAAACATTTGTAAAGGAATTCGTGGAGAAAGTTTCGAAGAAATTCCATAGCAAAGCTTTCAATTAATAACTGAGGAAATGCTAATAGAATACTAAATTGAAAAGCCGGCCAAGTTCCAATTGGAATGTAGAGCCATAGAAGAAGAAGAAGAAGAAGAAAAAGAAGAAGAAGAAGAATAATAAGAAGAAGAAGATATCCAAGGAAATTCCTGAGATAATTTCCGAAGGAATTTCTGGATTCATTTGCCAAAGATTTTCTGAATGAATTACTGGAGGAATTTCCGAAGGTGTGCATGAAGGAATTACTGGATGCCTTATCGAATTCCTGCAGGTATTTCCTGAAGAATTAATTAGGGTATCTACGAAGGAATCTCTGCAGGATTCTCCGAAAGAATTTCTATTTAGATTTATGTAGTAACACCTTAATGCATTTTCAAAGATATTTCTGGATAACTTTCAGATAGAAGCCTCGAAATCAATTCCCAAGGGAATTCTTGAGAATGTCCCAGGAATTATGATGATGGAAAGACTACCATCTCGATAGTTTGGTTTTTTATTTTCTTGGTATCCAATCTTTATTCCAGTGTTAAAACAGAGTTTTGCTTTACTACTATTCTGGACATTCCTATTTTAACTCTGAAATTAAGGCCGCATGCCAGATAAAGGCCGCATCCCATGGGAAACTGTCAAAACGCACGCAAACGAATTCATTGTGCTTGAGCCATAAGGCCCAGGGATTGAATCCTAAAGAGAAAGAGCAAGTCTCTCATCAGAAAAATATATTAAGCTCGTTTAGTGGAATGTATTAAACCGTCTAAGACGAATTAAGTACTGTCCAAAGTCTCTCATACCGCTAGAAACTTTTTTCGCAAGCTGTCATGATAGAGAACTGATTCGGGATGCTATACCCCATGATAAATTTCTTTTCGAAAGCTCCAAATGCGGGGAGCACTGGCTCTGAAGATGCATTTTAACTTGTTCTACAAATCTGTGCAGTGTTAACCAACACGAAAGGAGCGAAAACAAAGCGAGAATCCCCATTTTTCTGTGAGGGCTGCCTATCCTATTTTGTTTTTTTCGCACTTGTCTTCTTCTTCTTCTTATTGGCATTACATCCCCACACTGGGACAGAGCCGCCTCACAGCTTAGTGTTCATTAAGCACTTCAACAGTTATTAACTGCGAGGTTTCTAAACCAAATTACCATTTTTGCATTAGTATATCATGAGGCTAACACGATGATACTTTTAAGCCCAGGGAAGTCGAGACAATTTCCAATCCGAAAATTGTCTAGACCGGCACCGGGAATCGAACCCAGCCACCCTCAGCATGGCTTGCTTTGTAACCGCGCGTCTTACCGCACGGCTAAGGAGGGCCCACATACTTGTATCGCACTTGTATACAAGTTTGATAAATTTGTTATCATGGCTTGTTATGATTCGGAACAGTTTTTGCCTCTCTTTTATCGTTGTTCGTTATCTATTGAGAGCGATTTCTGCAAGCCCTGATAAGGCCCTTTACTTAGTGCTCTTAATGCATTTCCGCAGTTGTAAAATTGATAGTTTTCGATATCAACTAAATATGTTTGAAATTGAGTATTACTTGCTGCATATTGATACTCTGATGCCCATAAAAAACGAATTTTTTATCCTGAGAAATCCCCCTGACTGGACTGGGAATCAAACCTGTCACCTCAAGTTTGGTAATGCCGCACCTTTGCAGATCAGACTATTAACTATCAGACTATCAGACTATATTTGTACTTACTTGATACTTGATACTTGATGGGCTACACTGCCCCTATTCGCATAAGAGTCCCATGTCAGTTTTCTTCAACTTGAGAAATATGCCGTTGAATTTTTCAAACTTGTTTTATATGGAGAAATACAAAATGGCATAATATTCTTTATCTGTATACATTGCTGTGGAACTATTAAATGGACCATAATTATATTTATTTTATGTGCAAAAGTCTATCAAAATCTGGAATGTGACTGTTATGCGAATAAATAGCAAGATGGGACAACACAAGTGGGTTTTGATTTTCAAATTTCTAGAACAAAACCTATTATTTTATCAGTTTTTCTTAAAGATGGGGTCATTTCAAACTTATTTCGGGCAGAAAATCAAAATCGTCAAAAATCGACATGGGACTCTTATGCGAATCGCGGCAGTACAGCTCTTCGATGAACTTACGCCGAATGGAGTATCCTTCTCCACTGGGCTCGATCCTGGGCCAATCGCTTCCAGTCGCCCTGAACATTGAGCGCCCTCAGGTCCTCTTCAACTGCAAAAAGCCATCGTGTACGCGGCCTTCCATGAAGCCTGCAGCCTCTTCCGGGTTCTCTACTAAATATTATCTTCGCTTGACGTTCTTCCGGCATACGAACAACGTGACCAGCCCACCGTAGTCTGCCGTGTTGTATAAGCTTAATAATATCCAGCCCTTTATACACCTGGTACAATTCGTGATTCATGCGACGCCGCCAGATACCGTTCTCCTGTTTACCGCCGAGTATTGTCCGCAACACCTTACGCTCAAACACTCCGAGAGCTCTCCGATCAGCCTCCTTTAACGTCCATGACTCATGGCCGTATAAAGCCACCGGAAGAATCAGAATAGCATACAGCGCGAGTTTTGTTTTCGTTTGCAGACTACGGAACTTAAGCTGGTTACGAAGTCCGTAATAAGCTATATTTGCAGCTGCAATACGCATTACCTCGCGGGTAACATCATTATCGCACGTCACTAATGTTCCAAGATACACAAATTCTTCTACCACTTCAAATTTTCCACCATCCAGCACCATTTCGCTACCACCACTAATGAACCCACGTTGATCGTATTGATCGTCCAATCCTCGCTGTCTCCCTCTTAAAAGTCACAAAAGCCTCTTCCACGGCACGGCGATCAATTCCGATAATATCGATATGGTCCGCAAATCCCAGGAGCATATGCGATTTTGTGATAATGGTACCGCTTCTTTGCATACCAGCTCTCCTAATCGCTCCCTCGAGCGCTATATTGAACAGTAGATTCGAGAGTGCATCACCCTGCTTTAATCCATCTAAAGTAACAAATGACGTCGATATTTCATCCGCAACCCTTACACTTGATTTCGATCCGTCCAACGTTATACGAATCAGCCGTATCAGTTTCGCCGGAAAACCATGTTCAAGCATAATTTGTCATAATTCATTCCGTTTCACTGAATCGTACGCCGCCTTGAAATCAATAAACAGATGATGTGTCTGCAAGTTGTACTCCCGGAATTTATCAAGGATTTGTCTCAGGGTAAACATTTGATCCGTCGTTGATCGGCCCTCACGAAAACCTGCTTGGTATTCGCCGACGAAGGACTCTTTATGCGGTCTCAATCTGTTGAACAGAATACGGGACATAATTTTGTACGCCGAATTAAGGAGGGTTATTCCTCGGTAATTGGCGCACTCCAGTCTGTGCCCTTTCTTAAAGAGAGGGCAAATGAGGCCGTCCAACCAGCTAGCAGGCATTTCCTCGTCTTCCCATATTTAAATATTTGTATCGGTCTTAATACTGAAAAATATGCAGACCTGCTAAAAAAGGCTTGTCGCGAATTGGCTAAATTTCGATGCACTCTCAGACACCAAATAAAATTATTGTTCTAAATAGAGAGTTTATTTTTTCGCAGGTGGTTAAGACACGCATGCAGCTCCAAGGGGAACTTGCCGCAAAAGGTACCTACGCCAAGCCATATAAAAGTATTTTGGATGCCTTCCTGACGATTGCCAAGAACGACGGATACTGGGCCCTCCAGAAAGGATTGGCACCATCCCTTTGCTTCCAGTTTGGGATCAATTCGGCCAGGTGAGTCACGGATGCGGAACGTTCCACTTCAATAACAAAGTTTCCCGCCAGGTTGGGGATCTACAACACGGCATTCGAGAATGGATACACGGTGGCTAAATCAGGAAAACAGTCCATTTGGAAATGTGCCTTTTGGGGCGGTATCGGTGGATTCATAGGATCGGCGTTGGCAAGTCCATTCTTCATGCTTCGAACGCACCTTCAATCGCAAGCCGTCGCACAAATAGCCGTTGGATATCAGCATAAGCATACGGGAATGTTGAGTGCCCTGAAGGAAATCTTCCAGCAACACGGAATCCGAGGCTTATACAGAGGAGTGTCCGTGACCATGCCGCGCGCAATGCTGGGAAGTGGCGGTCAATTGGCCGGCTATGGCTATACGAAGGATATGTTACTAAGGTACCCTCTGCATTCTCAGCAGTCGGATCGATTGGTTTCTTTTCTCTCTGGGATCGCCGGAGGAACTGTTATGGCTATCACGATGACTCCACCAGATGTGGTGGCCACTCGTTTGTACAATCAAGGGGTCGATGCAAAGGGAAAGGGTCTCTATTACAAAGGGGTGGTCGACTGCTTCTTCAAAATTCTCAAAACCGAAGGAGTGGCAGGGCTATACAAAGGCTTCTGGCCTCATTATATGAGGATTGGGCCACACTCAATGCTGGTGCTAGTATTTTTTGATGAATTAAAAGCTATTAGGAAGAGGTACTACCGAAGGAAAGAAACACTGTGATAATTGTTGCTTGTTTTTATTATTGTTACCGAGCAGTCTTTAAACGTCAATAAATCTCCACTAACGAATTTTAGATTTGAATCCTCTTGAAATGAGTTGTGATATATCACTGATATTGGAAGCACGTGTCTCCGGAAGATAAAAGTACACGAATATTGCTAATGCAAAGCAAACTATTGATGACGGAAGAAAAGCGAACGCTCCCCACAATTGTTGTACAATGGGAAACAGCATTACCATGATGAGATTCGCTGACCAGGAACCAAAAGATCCCAAAGAAAGCGCAGATGAACGCGGTCCTATATCGAACAGTTCTGCAACGTTAGAAATGTCTAAGGTTAAAAATATAAATATTAATTGTGGTTCTTACCAGCACCAATAAAAAATGGTATCTGCCCAATTCCAGCTTGATAGAACAATAAGAAAGCTACGATGGCTCCTACTGAAATCATTGCAAACCAATTTGCATAATCCTAAAAAGTGAGTAGAAAATGTAATGTTATAGTGGGTTCTCATCCTTCCGAAACATAGTCTGCCTTTCAAGTAATCTAATCTAATCTACACACTAATTTTATTTCGCTGGAATCCAGCAAAATTTTGCTGATTTTTTTTGTGCTGTTCATCCAGCAATTAATCCAGCAAAATAAATTGCTGTTCAACCAGCAAAATTAATTTTCATGCAAATGACAGTTCAAGTGCTGATGTTCAGCAATTGAAAAATCATGTTGCTGGTTAACCAGCAAAAGATAAACTTTAATTTTTAGCTGTATTTTCAGCAATTACCAGGATTACAAAAAGCGCAGAATTAAAGAAAAATATTTTTAAAAATTCGGTGCTTCGTGGTATTTCAAATAAATTAAGTATTCTATTACTACATGTTCTTTTTTATTATTTTAAATAATCATTCCGTAATTTTATTTTAAGAAACATTTTTCAGCAACGAAGCTTCTTACTGCTGGTCCACATTTTACAATATTAATCCGCCTGAAATAAAAAAAGAAAATAATGGTTTATTCATGCTAATCATAACCATTTTCTGCACCTAGATGAAAACTATTAAAGTTAAACATACTCACCAAGCATTTTCTAAATTCAAATATTTCACTGAACCGATGATTTAGAAACGTAACAATTTCCTTACTTGGCTTGAAAATCAACAACACGAGGAAATAAAAATTGTACAACTCATGAAATCGAGTGACATTTCCAATTGACATTTTGATAACTTTGCTGGTTTTCAGCAAACAATAGGTCTTGTTGAAACAAATTCTGAAATTCAGCAAACTAATAAACCGATTGCTGTAATACAGCAAAACATTGCTTTGCTGGTATGTTTTCAGCAAATCGTTTTGCTGGATGGCTGGAAGAAAATTTGGTGTGTAATCTTCTATGCCTATCATTTCATGTATTTCTTTTTTTTTGCGTCAAGCATAGTCTTAAACCAGAATCTAGTTTTTTTTTGCCGTAGTTGGCAAAATAACTGCGATCCGTCCCCAACCTTCTATCTATCTATATAATAAAAATGAAATGGTCTGTGTTCGTATCCGCATAAAACGGAAACGGCTGAATGGATGTTCTCCATTGCTTCAGCTTTTAAATTCGTTATACTTTCCGACGGGTTCATATGATATTTCTTCATGCGAATATCACAAGTTAGGTTGAGTACCTAAACCGTGAAAAACTAGATTTAAGATTCATATAGAGTTTCGCATGGGCAGTTCACAACGCGCATTTCGCCTACTATGCAGGACAACGTCTGCCGGGTCGACTAGTTGACTTTAAATTTGGATAATCGCTGGCAAATCACAAAAAACCCCAATAAACTTACCACGAAATAAATAGCTAATGTATTAATCAATAGAGTTATTCCACAGCCGATACAAGAAATTAGCATCATTGGCCTACGGTTGAAGCGATCCATCAGAAAAAGTCCACAACTGGATGCTGCCAGGTTGATGCACCCATAACCAATACTGATAAGCGTTGCATCGCTGGAACTTATCCCAATCCGTTCCAACGTCGAGACAGAGTACGAAAAGATCTGCGGTTTTATTTGAACAATAATTTTTCCAATATTACATTTTACTCTGAAATACCTACCGCATTAACGCCTGATAGTCCACACCCAGCATTCATAAAGAAAAGCAACGCCAAAGGCAGTCTGTATTTGCTGTCCACAAATACTTTCTTTAGAGAAAACGTGTCCGGTTTTTGGAGAGTTTGCTTTCCTAATCTAATCCGTTTCTCGAAGGTTTCATCTATACTATTGTTTCCAAATAATTTGCGAACCACTTTCAGCGCTTCTTCTGGTTGGTGTTTGATGCTGTACAGATATTCTGGACTCTCAGGCATCCAGCAGTAAAACACTAACCCAATCAGACCTAAGAATCCTCCAACGCCTAATCCATAGTGCCAAAGGCTTTCACTGCCCAGCAGTTGCTCCATAGTAACTATTTGTCCAAGCACAACACCTGCGGTCACTCCCACGGGAAGCAATACTCCCATAGCACCGCGTTGCTTCAGGGGAGAAACTTCCGCCAGATACATGGGAATGCTAGTTAGAGCCAGTCCCAAAGCTAGACCCACGGTTATGCGACCCATATAGAGTAGCTCTATTGACGACGCCATCCTGCAGAATAGGAAGCAGGGTACTGCTATAAGAAGGAGTAGGCAGGATATCAAGAACAATCGTTTCCTGTTGAAGAAAATAAAAGTACTTCTAGATTATAAGGAATGAAAGCAATCTCTTAATCTCAATCTCAATCATTAAATCATTCAAACGTTTAGAAGCGTGACCATTTTTTAACTATTGCACAATAGGACAGCCCTAGGAGGAGTGGCCACAACTACCAAAATGTCAATGTTCGATTTGTGCGTGTAAAATGTGATTCACTTATCTTCTCTAGCCTCCCCTTACCTGTCTGTGATGATGGTTTGCGTGGGAGTGCAATCAGATTGGAGAAATCGACGTTCCAATCCTTGTTTACAAAATCAGATACGTCCTTTTGAATAAGTACCCGAGATAATATATAAAACTACACTTGTCATAAGACGAGTTTATACAATCCCATTGAATTCCACCACTTAATTGTATCTTGACAGATACGTATTTCGACCTCAACAGTAAGGCCGTCTTCAGTGTCTTGTACTTGACTCGACTTACTTATATAAAACTAAGCTCGAAACTCGAAACTCGAATTGAATTCGATCTAGAAGGCTGCAAGCAAATTGACAATTTGATCGAAAAAAAAACAACCGGAGCGAGATATACCAACTGCTCCTAGAAATGTTTTTGCCTTTCTCGTATACTAAGTATACGGTAAAGGCTATATGATCGCTCCAAAAACAAACTTTTTATAGAAGGCCCGGAGACCCATAGTGTTATATACCAATCGACTCAGTTCGACGAATCGAGGTGATGTCTGTGTGTGTGTGTGTGTGTGTGTGTGTGTGTGTGTGTGTGTGTGTGTGTGTGTGTGTGTGTGTGTGTGTGTGTGTGTGTGTGTGTGTGTGTGTGTGTGTGTGTGTGTGTGTGTGTGCGCAAAACTACTCAAAAATGTCACTCATTTTCGGGCACTTATCCTCAACCGATTTGCTCGCAACAAGTTGCATTCGACGCAGAATCCTGTCCCATTGTTTCCTATTTGAAATTGGCCAGATCGAACTATGGGATCAGAAGTTATGGCCAAAATACAAATTCATACGAAAAAATCGCGTAAAAAATGTCACTCATTTTTCGGAAACTTATTCTCAACCGATTTGCTCGCAACAAGTTGCCTTCGATGCAAAATCCGGTCCCATTGTTTCCTATTTGAAATTGGTCAGATCGGACTATGGGATCAGAAGTTATGGCCAAAATACAAATTCATAGGAAAAAATCGCGTAAAAAATGTCACTCATTTTTCGGGAAATTATTCTCAACCGATTTGCTCGCAACAAGTTGCCTTCGATGCAAAATCCTGTCTTATTGTTTCCTATTTGAAATTGGCCAGATCGAACTATGGGATCAGATGTTATGGCCAAAATACAAATTCATACGAAAAAATCGCGTAAAAAATGTCACTCATTTTTCGGGCACTTATCCTCAACCGATTTGCTCGCAACAAGTTACATTCGACGCAAAATCCTGTCCCATTGTTTCCTATTTGAAATTGGCCAGATCGAACTATGGGATCAGAAGTTTTGGCCAAAATACAAATTCATACGAAAAAATCGCGTAAAAAATGTCACTCATTTTTCGGGCACTTATCCTCAACTGATTTGTTCGCAACAAGTTGCATTCGACGTAGAATCCTGTCCCATTATTTCCTATTGAAAATTGGCCATATCGGACTATGGGATCAGAAGTTATGGCCAAAATACAAATTCACACGAAAAAATCGCGTAAAAAATGTCAGTCATTTTTCGGGAAACTATTCTCAACCGATTTGCTCGCAACAAGTTGCATTCGACGCAAAATCCTGTCCCATTGTTTCCTATTTGAAATTGGTCAGATCGGACTATGGGATCAGAAGTTATGGCCAAAATACAAATTCATACGAAAAATCGCGTAAAAATGTCACTCCGTTTTTCGGGCACTTATCCTCAACCGATTTGCTCGCAATAAATTGCATTCGACGCAACAATTCCAATTGTTGTTTATTTGAATTTGGTCAGATCGGACTATGGGATCAGAAGTTATGGCCAAAATACAAATTGATACGAAAAAATCGCGTAAAAATGTCACTCATTTTTCGGGCACTTATCCCTAACCGATTTGCTCGCAACAAGTTGCATTCGACGCAGAATCCTGTCCCATTGTTTCCTATTTGAAATTGGTCAGATCGGACTATGGGATCAGAAGTTTTGGCCAAAATACAAATTCATACGAAAAAATCGCGTAAAAAATGTCACTCCTTTTTTCGGGCACTTATCCTCAACCGATTTGCTCGCAACAAGTTGCATTCGACGCAGAATCCTGTCCCATTGTTTCCTATTTGAAATTGGTCAGATCGGACTATGGGATCAGAAGTTATGGCCAAAATACAAATTCATATGAAAAAATCGCGTAAAAAATGTCACTCATTTTTCGGGAACTTATCCTCAACCGATTTGCTCGCAACAAGTTGCATTCGATGCGGAATCCTGTATCATTGTTTTCTATTGGAAATTGCCAGATCGAACTATGGGATCAAAAGTTATGGCCAAAATACAAATTGATACGAAAAAATCGCGTAAAAAATGTCACTCATTTTTCGGGCACTTAGCCTCAACCGATTTGCTCGCAACAAATTGCATTCGACGCAGAATCCTGTCCCATTATTTCCTATTTGAAATTGGCCAGATCGAACTATGGGATCGAAAGTAATGGCCAAAATTCAAATTCATACGAAAAAATCGCGTAAAAAATGTCACTCATTTTCCGGGCACTTATCCTCAATCGATTTACTCACAACAAGTTGCATTCGACGTAGAATCCTGTCCCGTTGTTTCCTATTGAAAATTGGCCGTATCGGACTATGGGATCGAAAATTATACCATTTTTGCCTTTCTCGTATACTAAGTATACGGTAAAGGCTATATGATCGCTCCAAAAACAAACTTTTTATAGAAGGCCCGGAGACCCATAGTGTTATATACCAATCGACTCAGTTCGACGAATCGAGGTGATGTCTGTGTGTGTGTGTGTGTGTGTGTGTGTGTGTGTGTGTATGTGTGTGTGTGTATGTGTGTGTGTGTGTGTGCGCAAAACTACTCAAAAAATGTCACTCATTTTTCGGGCACTTATCCTCAACCGATTTGCTCGCAACAAGTTGCATTCGACGCAGAATCCTGTCCCATTGTTTCCTATTTGAAATTGGCCAGATCGAACTATGGGATCAAAAGTTATGGCCAAAATACAAATTGATACGAAAAAATCGCGTAAAAAATGTCACTCATTTTTCGGGCACTTATCCTCAACCGATTTGCTCGCAACAAATTGCATTCGACGCAGAATCCTGTCCCATTATTTCCTATTTGAAATTGGCCAGATCGAACTATGGGATCGAAAGTAATGGCCAAAATACAAATTCATACGAAAAAATCGCGTAAAAAATGTCACTCATTTTTCGGAAACTTATTCTCAACCGATTTGCTCGCAACAAGTTGCATTCGATGCAGAATCCTGTCCCATTGTTTCCTATTTGAAATTGGCCAGATCGAACTATGGGATCAGAAGTTATGGCCAAAATACAAATTCATACGAAAAAATCGCGTAAAAAATATCACTCATTTTTCGGGCACTTATCCTCAACCGATTCGCTCGCAGCAAGTTACATTCGACGCAAAATCCTGTCCCATTGTTTCCTATTTGAAATTGGTCAGATCGAACCATGGGATCGAAAGTTATGGCCAAAATACAAATTCATACGAAAAATCGCGTAAAAATGTCACTCATTTTCCGGGCACTTATCCTCAACCGATTTTCTCACAACAAGTTGCATTCGATGCAGAATCCTGTCCATTATTTTCTATTGAAAATTGGCCATATCGGACAATGGGATCAGAAGTTTTGGCCAAAATACAAATTCATAGGAAAAAATCGCGTAAAAAATGTCACTCATTTTTCGGGAAATTATTCTCAACCGATTTGCTCGCAACAAGTTGCATTCGACGCAAAATCCTGTCCCATTGTTTCCTATTTGAAATTGGCCAGATCGAACTATGGGATCAGAAGTTTTGGCCAAAATACAAATTCATACGAAAAAATCGCGTAAAAAATGTCACTCCTTTTTCGGGCACTTATCCTCAACCGATTTGCTCGCAACAAGTTGCATTCGACGCAGAATCCTGTCCCATTGTTTCCTATTTGAAATTGGTCAGATCGGACTATGGGATCAGAAGTTATGGCCAAAATACAAATTCATATGAAAAAATCGCGTAAAAAATGTCACTCATTTTTCGGGAACTTATCCTCAATCGATTTGCTCGCAACAAGTTGCATTCGATGCAGAATCCTGTCCCATTGTTTCCTATTTGAAATTGGCCAGATCGAACTATGGGATCAAAAGTTATGGCCAAAATACAAATTGATACGAAAAAATCGCGTAAAAAATGTCACTCATTTTTCGGGCACTTAGCCTCAACCGATTTGCTCGCAACAAATTGCATTCGACGCAGAATCCTGTCCCATTATTTCCTATTTGAAATTGGCCAGATCGAACTATGGGATCGAAAGTAATGGCCAAAATTCAAATTCACACGATAAAATCGCGTAAAAAATGTCACTCATTTTCCGGGCACTTATCCTCAATCGATTTACTCACAACAAGTTGCATTCGACGTAGAATCCTGTCCCGTTGTTTCCTATTGAAAATTGGCCGTATCGGACTATGGGATCGAAAATTATACCATTTTTGCCTTTCTCGTATACTAAGTATACGGTAAAGGCTATATGATCGCTCCAAAAACAAACTTTTTATAGAAGGCCCGGAGACCCATAGTGTTATATACCAATCGACTCAGTTCGACGGATCGAGGTGATGTCTGTGTGTGTGTGTGTGTGTGTGTGTGTGTGTGTGTGTGTGTGTGTGTGTGTGTGTGTGTGTGCGCAAAACTACTCAAACAATGTCACTCAGTTTTCGGGCACTTATCCTCAACCGATTTGCTCGCAACAAGTTGCATTCGACGCAGAATCCTGTCCCATTGTTTCCTATTTGAAATTGGCCAGATCGAACTATGGGATCAGAAGTTATGGCCAAAATACAAATTCATACGAAAAAATCGCGTAAAAAATGTCACTCATTTTTCGGGCACTTATCCTCAACCGATTTGCTCGCAACAAGTTGCATTCGACGCAGAATCCTGTCCTATTGTTTCCTATTTGAAATTGGCCAGATCGAACTATGGGATCAGAATTTATGGCCAAAATACAAATTCGTACGAAAAAATCGCGTAAAAAATGTCACTCATTTTTCGGAAACTTATTCTCAACCGATTTGCTCGCAACAAGTTGCATTCGAAGCAGAATCCTGTCCCATTGTTTCCTATTTGAAATTGATCAGATCGGACTATGGGATCAGAAGTTATGGCCAAAATACAAATTCATAGGAAAAAATCGCGTAAAAAATGTCACTCATTTTTCGGGAAATTATTCTCAACCGATTTGCTCGCAACAAGTTGCCTTCGATGCAAAATCCTGTCTTATTGTTTCCTATTTGAAATTGGCCAGATCGAACTATGGGATCAGAAGTTATGGCCAAAATACAAATTCATACGAAAAAATCGCGTAAAAAATGTCACTCATTTTTCGGGCACTTATCCTCAACCGATTTGCTCGCAACAAGTTGCATTCGACGCAAAATCCTGTCCCATTGTTTCCTATTTGAAATTGGCCAGATCGAACTATGGAATCAGAAGTTTTGGCCAAAATACAAATTCATACGAAAAAATCGCGTAAAAAATGTCACTCATTTTCCGGGCACTTATCCTCAATCGATTTGCTCACAACAAGTTGCATTCGATGCAGAATCCTGTCCCATTATTTCCTATTGAAAATTGGCCATATCGAACTATGGGATCAGAAGTTATGGCCAAAATACAAATTCATAGGAAAAAATCGCGTAAAAAATGTCACTCATTTTTCGGGAAATTATTCTCAACCGATTTGCTCGCAACAAGTTGCATTCGACGCAAAATCCTGTCCCATTGTTTCCTATTTGAAATTGGCCAGATCAAACTATGGGATCAGAAGTTTTGGCCAAAATACAAATTCATACGAAAAAATCGCGTAAAAAATGTCACTCCTTTTTTCGGGCACTTATCCTCAACCGATTTGCTCGCAACAAGTTGCATTCGACGCAGAATCCTGTCCCATTGTTTCCTATTTGAAATTGGTCAGATCGGACTATGGGATCAGAAGTTATGGCCAAAATACAAATTCATATGAAAAAATCGCGTAAAAAATGTCACTCATTTTTCGGGCACTTAGCCTCAACCGATTTGCTCGCAACAAATTGCATTCGACGCAGAATCCTGTCCCATTATTTCCTATTTGAAATTGGCCAGATCGAACTATGGGATCGAAAGTAATGGCCAAAATTCAGATTCATCCGTCAAAATCGCGAGAAAAATGTCACTCATTTTCCGGGCACTTATCCTCAACCGATTTGCTCACAACAAGTTGCATTCGACGTAGAATCCTGTCCCGTTGTTTCCTATTGAAAATTGGCCGTATCGGACTATGGGATCGAAAATTATACCATTTTTGCCTTTCTCGTATACTAAGTATACGGTAAAGGCTATATGATCGCTCCAAATCAAACTTTTTATAGAAGGCCCGGAGACCCATAGTGTTATATACCAATCGACTCAGTTCGACGAATTGAGGTGATGTCTGTGTGTGTGTGTGTGTGTGTGTGTGTGTGTGTGTGTGTGTGTGTGTGTGTGTGTGTGTGTGTGTGTGTGTGTGTGTGTGTGTGTGTGTGTGTGTGTGTGTGTGTGTGTGTGTGTGTGTGTGTGTGTGTGTGTGTGTGTGTGTGTGTGTGTGAGATCGGAAGTTATGGCCAAAATACAAATTCATACGAAAAAATCGCGTAAAAAATGTCACTCATTTTTCGGGCACTTAACTTCAACCGATTTCCTCGCAACAAGTTGCATTGGACGCAGAATCCTGTCCCATTGTTTCCTATTTGAAATTGGCCAGATCGGACCATGGGATCAAAAGTTATGGCTATAATACCAATTCATACGAAAAAATCACGTAAAAAATGTCACTCATTTTTCGGGCATTTATCTTCAACCGATTTGCTTGCAACAAGTTGCATTCGACGCAGAATTCTGTCCCATTGTTTCCTATTTGAAATTGGCCAGATCGGACTATGGGATCGAAAGTTATGGCCAAAATACAAATTCATACGAAAAAATCGCGTAAAAAATGTCACTCATTTTTCGGGCACTTATCTTCAACCGATTTACTCGCAACAAGTTGCATTCGACGCAGAATCCTGTCCCATTATTTCCTATTTGAAATTGGCCAGATCGAACTATGGGATCAAAAGTTATGGTCAAAATACAAATTCATACAAAAAAATCGCGTAAAAAATGTCACTCATTTTTCGGGCATTTATCTTCAACCGATTTGCTCGCAAAAAGTTGCATTCGACGCAGAATCCGGCAGCCCTTACTTTGCACCGTTCAATGTGGGAAAGCGATCCATAAAAAAATGAAAAACGATCCATAAATAACATCTGAATGTTCCATAAAACGCTACCATAAATCCATAAAATAGTTCGAGAGAATCCATAAAGAATATTTTTAAGATCTATAACACTTTGAAAAATGATCCATAAAAACTATACATTGATCCATGAAATTTCAAATTTGCGCAATTTATATCCTGATGATGATCCATAATTTCAGCCATATGATCCATAATTTTGGTCAAATGATCCATAATTTTGATAATGTGATCCATAATACTTGGAAAGAAGGCCAATGAAACTATATGAATTGATCCACACATTTTATAAAATCTATGGATCATTTATCAAAATTTATGGATCATATCACCAAAACTATGGATCATTTGAACAAAGTTATGGATCAAATGGCCAGAATTATGGATCATATGACTAAAATTATGGATCATCATCACGATAAAAAAATGCGCAAATTTGAAGTTTTATGGATCATTTTCCAAAGATTTATGGATCATTTGTCACATGTTCATTTTTCACATGTTCAAATAGCAAGAATTGTATTGTTTGTTTTGACCATGTTAATGGAACATATTTCCCAATTAATTGCTAAATTTTAGATTACACACAAAAAAAAATCGTTGGTAAAATTAAAAGAAACGTTGTTAAAATTAAGAAAAACAGTTAGTGATTTTCAGTAGAAAGTTAGAGATTGTTAAAACTACAATTGCAAAAATGTCACTTGCCTAAGCACTTTGACAAGAGCCGGCCTTTCAAAGTAACATTTTTCTCTTAAAACTAAGTGTGTATTTTACTTTTTAAAATAACATTTTCCTTTTGAAATTAAATGTTTATTTTACATTAAAATCAACAGTCATACTTTCAGAACAATAAGTGTTGTGCAATTTCAATTTCAATCAAAACAATTAAAATAAATTCCTTCATATTTATGAAAATATATTTATTGTTTCTTTCGTGTGTTTTGAACAGAACCGGGTCTTATGCTGGCATTCTTTTGCGCTATAATTACGGTGCTGTATTACTGTTCATCTCGTAGTCCGTTTCGTTGCGACGGTAATGCCACTGTTGTCCCGCATGTTGGTCACGCATAACATGTTCCACAGGTGTCGCGGTGTCAGCTTGGACCCTTTCGTTTCCCCGGTCGTACTCGTTGTGATAACAGAAGCTCCACATATCAAACGGCGGACGCAGCATCAAATCGCCCTTTTTGGTAAGCACTTAGATCGGAGACGGTCCCTCGACGAAGATCACCTTCCGCGGTGTCGTACTCACTTGTCACTCCACTCGGTTCTTTTTACGGCAAACATTCAGCAAATTTTGTCTTTTTCTTCACACGAGACCCAGACTTTGCTTTCCTGGGGTTCGTCCGTTTTGGAGGTTGGTGACGAATCATTGATCTGAAAATTATAATATTATAATAATTAGCATTTCTATATAATGAATAAATTACAAACTACTAACCAGCTGCACACTCTGTAGCCCAACCGACGACGGAATCGCTCACTGGAATGCTGTCTGAGGAAACTTCGTCCAGTGCTGTACAACGGTGGTAAGCGGCATTCGATGACTCCCTGTTAACCAGTTCGTAGAACTTGCTTTATGGTAGGACTTTTCAGGCGCTCAAGGTCCAGGATCCAAAGCAAATGTGACCATTTAAATATTATTCCCCGAAAAACAAGCGCACTTATAAACTTTTCAGCTATTTTTTGCAACTGCCTGACAGATTAGTCGTAAGTTGCCTGATACATTTTCTTCCTGCCAGCGTTGCCAAAAATGTGAAATGTTAAAGTTTGATTGAATATTTTATAAATTTCGTTTTAACTATTTTCACTGTTAAAATAAAACTTTCAAACTGGAGAAAAACTTTCAAATCAATCAATTTATCAATCGAAAGAAATGTTTTAGCTCTTGAAAACACAAAGTTTTCCTTATTGTCAAAATAAGATTAGAAAATGTTGGAATCCCAACTTTTTTTTTCTCTGTGTAGTTATGGATTGAAAAATTATTCTTTATGGAATCTCATTAACTATTTTATGGATTTAGGGTAGCATTTTAAGGAACATTCAGATATTATTTATGGATCGTTCTCCAGTTTTTTAAGGATCCGTCTTTATCGTTTATATGCAAAAGCATGTTTTGCCGCAGAATCCTGTCCCATTGTTTCCTATTTGACATTGGCCAGATCGGACTATGGGATCGAAAGGTATGGCCAAAATACAAATTCATACGAAAAAATCACGTAAAAAATGTCACTCATTAATCTGGGTTTTTTATGGAAAAATCGCTAAAAAAAATGTCACTCATTTTCCAGGCACTTTTCCTCAATCGATTTGCTCGCATTAAATTGCATTCGAGGCAGAATATCTCATATTTTCTTATTGGAAATTGGCCAGATCGGACTATGGGCTTTGAAGTTATGGTCAAATTACTATTTATTATGAAAAAGAGTTCAAAAAAGCCTAGCTCACTTTTTTGGCACTAAGACCTCATGTATTCCCCAAGCAACACAAGTTCAACAAATCTGGTTGCAGTAACCATATTGTGACTGAATCCGGTCATATATAAGTTACTGTGATTGATGTGCAATATGTGTGCTTCTCAGGTCGCTCGCAACAGATTGCATTCGACGCAGAATCTTGTCCCATTGTTTCCTATAGAAACTTGGCCGGATCGTACAATCGGGTCAAAAGTTAAGGCGAAATATACTAATTTTAAAACTACAAAATAAAAAGAAATATATACAATACAGAAAAAAAAACAGTCTACGTCGGTTGACGCAATAAATAAATAAATAAATTTAGATTTTTCCAAACCTTTTGAACGAACGAGAAAGGCACCATCACCGCTAGGTGGATTAATCTGGGTTTTTTTTACGTTTTTTGGGAAAACGAGCAGCTTTGCCATATTTTCATCTCAAAAGTTACCTATATTTATATCGTTAAAAAGCTCTTAAACAGATCTATGCAAAAGGCTTGATAATATAATAATAGCTCCATCCAAAATTAAACTTTAGTAGTTTTGTAAAAGCATATTTCATGCAATATTTAACGAACAAGTACCAAATTTTGCCCAAATTCACCATTTTGTGAGATACATGAATTTGAAAAACTGCCCATTTTTGCCTTTACTCGTATACTACACCCAACCGGTGTACTATGGGGAAAAGGGTGGCCATTAATCGGAAAATTTACTATCTCCAATTTGTCTAATTTATATATCATATGAAAGTATATAGGTACCCTAGATAAGAGAAAAAATTTCGCGGGGTGACATTTTTTGAAGTGTTAACGATTACCCTTAAAGGCTTAAAAAGGTTCTTAAATATTTCTGCCCATAAAATATGTTGCATAGAAACAGTTTTCATTGAAAAATATTTTTGGCCGCCCATTTGTATAAGAATTCCCCATAGTGCGGTGGTTGTTAGATTTTCTAAAAATTCGGTATAAGAATCTACCAAAACCTGAATAATAACTGAGCATATGCGAAATTGCTAGATTCCTATACAACTATTGTATAAGACTTTAACAATTTTGTAAGCTTTTCTAATATTTTTTGTATAAGAATCTAACAACTTCGCATATGCCCAGTTCTTATACAGGTGTTGGTAGATTCTTATACAGAATTGCTAGAAAATGTAAAAACCGTCGGTTGGGTGAATTATACGTGAAAACTAAATGATCGTTCTAAAAACATTAAAAAAAAAAACCAAACACCCATAGTGTTATATATCAATCAACTCAGTTCGATGAATTGAGGTGATGTCTGTGTTTACGTGTGTGAATGTCTGTATGTGTGTGAGCGAAAATGATCCTAATTCTATTTTAGGCAGTTATTCTAAACCGATTTACTCGCAACAAGTTTCATTCGTCAAAGAATATAGTTCCATTGTTCCCTATTAAAAATGGACTGGATCGGACTATGGGCTCAAAGTAATGTCCATAATACAACATTACCGCTAGGGGGACGAGGACGAGGAAAAAGCAGCAACTCCAATGGACGAGACAGCGCCGTTATTGTTTAATCGCGGTAGGGTCGAAAGACCGATCTCTTCCAAAGAAGACCTCCCGCAGAAATGCTTCTGATACTTCCTCAGAATAATTTATTCATATAATATATAATGTTTTCGGCTCCGTAAAGTTTTTTTATTATAGAATTGAGCCTTGAGTAACAATTGAGTAATTCATATCTGTGATGGTAATCAGATCGTTTTTGTTTTTTGCAAATCTGATTAAATTGTTATTATATCATTCAATTAATTATCTTAAAGATAAATCGTCTAGCTCAAACCTTTGTAAAAGTATGTGACGGGACCATCATCATCATCACCCCTACCAGAGACATTTTTTAGAAGGAAACATTTTTGTTGGTTCCTCTCAAATAGATAATTTCCGAGAACCAAGAGTTTAACTAGTAACATTGAAATTGCTAAAATTCTAAAATTCTAAAATTCTAAAATTCTAAAATTCTAAAATTCTAAAATTCTAAAATTCTAAAATTCTAAAATTCTAAAATTCTAAAATTCTAAAATTCTAAAATTCTAAATATCTAAATCTTAAGTTTAAAATTCTAAAATTCTAAAATTCTAAAATTCTAAAATTCTAAAATTCTAAAATTCTAAAATTCTAAAATTCTAAAATTCTAAAATTCTAAAATTCTAAAATTCTAAAATTCTAAAATTCTAAAATTCTAAAATTCTAAAATTCTAAAATTCTAAAATTCTAAAATTCTAAAATTCTAAAATTCTAAAATTCTAAAATTCTAAAATTTAAAAATTCTAAAATTCTAAAATTCTAAAATTCTAAAATTCTAAAATTCTAAAATTCAAAAATTAAAAATTCTAAAATTCTAAAATTCTAAAATTCTAAAATTCTAAAATTCTAAAATTCTAAAATTCTAAAATTCTAAAATTTTAAAATTCTAAAATTCTAAAATTCTAAAATTCTAAAATTCTAAAATTCTAAAATTCTAAAATTTAAAATTTAAAATTCTAAAATTCTAAAATTTAAAATTCTAAAATTTAAAATTCTAAAATTCTAAAATTCTAAAATTTAAAATTCTAAAATTCTAAAATTCTAAAATTCTAAAATTCTAAAATTTAAAATTTAAAATTCTAAAATTCTAAAATTCTAAAATTCTAAAATTTAAAATTCTAAAATTCTAAAATTCTAAAATTCTAAAATTTAAAATTTAAATTTAAAATTCTAAAATTTAAAATTTAAAATTTAAAATTTAAAATTCTAAAATTCTAAAATTCTAAAATTTAAAATTTAAAATTCTAAAATTTAAAATTCTAAAATTCTAAAATTCTAAAATTTAAAATTCTAAAATTCTAAAATTTAAAATTTAAAATTCTAAATTTAAAATTCTAAAATTTAAAATTCTAAAATTTAAAATTCTAAAATTCTAAAATTCTAAAATTCTAAAATTCTAAAATTCTAAAATTTAAAATTCTAAAATTCTAAAATTCTAAAATTCTAAAATTCTAAAATTCTAAAATTCTAAAATTCTAAAATTTAAAATTCTAAAATTTAAAATTCTAAAATTTAAAATTTAAAATTCTAAAATTCTAAAATTCTAAAATTCTAAAATTTAAAATTCTAAAATTCTAAAATTCTAAAATTCTAAAATTTAAAATTTAAAATTCTAAAATTCTAAAATTTAAAATTCTAAAATTCTAAAATTCTAAAATTTAAAATTCTAAAATTCTAAAATTCTAAAATTCTAAAATTTAAAATTTAAAATTCTAAAATTTAAAATTCTAAAATTTAAAATTCTAAAATTCTAAAATTTAAAATTCTAAAATTTAAAATTCTAAAATTTAAAATTTAAAATTTAAAATTCTAAAATTCTAAAATTTAAAATTCTAAAATTCTAAAATTCTAAAATTCTAAAATTCTAAAATTCTAAAATTCTAAAATTCTAAAATTCTAAAATTTAAAATTTAAAATTCTAAAATTTAAAATTTAAAAATTCTAAATTCTAAAATTCTAAAATTCTAAAATTCTAAAATTCTAAAATTCTAAAATTTAAAATTCTAAAATTTAAAATTCTAAAATTCTAAAATTCTAAAATTCTAAAATTTAAAATTCTAAAATTCTAAAATTCTAAAATTCTAAAATTCTAAAATTCTAAAATTTAAAATTCTAAATTCTAAAATTCTAAAATTCTAAAATTCTAAAATTCTAAAATTTAAAATTTAAAATTCTAAAATTCTAAAATTTAAAATTCTAAAATTTAAAATTTAAAATTTAAAATTCTAAAATTCTAAAATTCTAAAATTTAAAATTTAAAATTTAAAATTCTAAAATTCTAAAATTCTAAAATTTAAAATTTAAAATTCTAAAATTTAAAATTTAAAATTCTAAAATTTAAAATTCTAAAATTCTAAAATTCTAAAATTCTAAAATTTAAAATTCTAAAATTTAAAATTTAAAATTCTAAAATTTAAAATTCTAAAATTCTAAAATTTAAAATTCTAAAATTTAAAATTCTAAAATTTAAAATTTAAAATTCTAAAATTCTAAAATTCTAAAATTCTAAAATTTAAAATTTAAAATTCTAAAATTCTAAAATTCTAAAATTTAAAATTTAAAATTCTAAAATTCTAAAATTTAAAATTCTAAAATTCTAAAATTCTAAAATTCTAAAATTAAAAATTTTAAATTAAAAATTCTAAAATTCTAAAATTCTAAAATTCTAAAATTCTAAAATTCTAAAATTCTAAAATTCTAAAATTCTAAAATTCTAAAATTCTAAAATTCTAAAATTCTAAAATTCTAAAATTCTAAAATTCTAAAATTCTAAAATTCTAAAATTCTAAAATTTAAAAATTCTAAAATTCTAAAATTCTAAAATTTAAAAATTCTAAAATTCTAAAATTCTAAAATTCTAAAATTCTAAAATTCTAAAATTCTAAAATTCTAAAATTCTAAAATTCTAAAATCTTAAAATTCTAAAATTCTAAAATTCTAAAATTCTAAAATTCTAAAATTCTAAAATTCTAAAATTCTAAAATTCTAAAATTCTAAAATTCTAAAATTCTAAAATTCTAAAATTCTAAAATTCTAAAATTCTAAAATTCTAAAATTCTAAAATTCTAAAATTCTAAAATTCTAAAATCCTGAAATCCGTAAATCATATAATCATATAATACAAAATCCTCATATCTTGAAATCCTAAAATCCTAAAGTTCTTTAATTTAAAAATCCTAAAACTCTTAAATCATAAAAACTTTAATAAGGAATCATTTCCAAAATCCTAAAATCCTAAAATCCGTTACGTGACAGTAGAAACAAATCATGAACGTAAGTTTCATATTGTTTATTCAAACTTTCTAGCTTTAGGGCGATTTAATTTTTAAAACAAATATCAACAATGAGTGCACTATTGCTCGACGGTACAGCAGCAGTGCCTTTCTCTTTGTTCTCTCCGAGGCAGCCAAGTTGGTTGCGACGAGACGGACGCAATGAGAAAACAGAACAGTGCAATAAAAATCCTATTCACCTAAATGCTGATTTCATATTAGAAATTTGGAGACAGCACTCGTCGATAGAAAATCCTTCCGCACGCGATGGCATATGAGCAAATCAAACCACCTTCCTTTTGCCAGTGGAGATATATCAGCTTCCACACTGATATTCTTCCCTCCCCCTTCATACGGGAGCTTGGCAGAAGGAAGGTCGTGTGATATGTGCCATCACAAATATTGCCCTCCGCTCGCTTTCAAACCGACTTCTATAAAAACATTCTTTATGCCTGCCGTATCCTAACGGAACTATCAATTCTATACTTTCGCCTCTAATTCTATCATGAACATGTGCGTCTAAGTTTGGAAGACGATATTAGCATTTCCATATCATTAACAATGAGTGTTTTCCTTCACATACGTACATACAATCAAATTTGAATTTAAAAAAATGGATCATAAATTTTGCACATCATGACGTTTTGACGTGAACTAGGTAAAAGGTTAAATAGTTTTGAAAAACTCCTTTTTGTAGTATCTGACGTGATGAAAACTCTGAAAGTGTCATCTGGAGACGACACTTCTCGCTTAACTTTTCAAAAGGACCTAAGTAACATTTTTTTCATGATTTAATTTGAAAAGCGCAATCAACAGAACAACATGAAATCTATTGATTGGAGTGTTCAAATTAATTCATGAAAAAAATGTTACTTAGGTCCTTTTGAAAAGTTAAGCGAGACTTTATGTTCGGATTTGTCCATTTGACATTTGCGGATGTTTGGAAGCTAGCGTGTGAATTGAGCTTTTCACAGGTTTATGATCAATGTGCTTTTAAATGATTATTTTGCATGTAAAATAACCCAGATTAATCCACCTAGCGGGAATGATGACTTTCTCGTGCATCATACAATATATTTTAAAAAAATCACATTTGAAAGGTCAAAAAAACCTTTAGGGGTCTAGAACACTTTTTTTCTTGTTTTTTGAATTAGTTAATATGCATACATACACACAAACAGACATCACCTCAGTTCGTCGAGCCGACTCGATCGGTATATAACACTATGGGTCTCCGGGCCTTCTATCAAAAGTTCTTTTCTGGAGTAATCCTAAAGCCTTTCGGCATGACTTTGTTTCACGAGAAAGGGAGAATCTGAGCCCATATAAAAGAAAATGGATCAATTTTTGCGAAGTAAAGTACACTGGGGGGAGTGAAAAAAGGGGGTAAGAGTAAAAACCGACTCGAAAAATTGGAATTGTACATACTTTACAGGTTTTACCACATCATAACATTGTGCAAGAATATACTTCGATGCTCACACCAATACTATGTTTAAATTCGTATAATACATACACTAACGCGGTTAACGCTTGAACTGTCATTTTAGGTTTCGCGAAAAGTTGATTTTTGCATTCATAAAATCAATTCTTATTTGCACCAATTATTCCTTTTTCCAGTAAATTTACATCACAGGTGACCATTATAATACAATTAAACTAATCTCATTCAATTTAAAGTAATTTGTACTATGAAAGGAAATAATTAAAAGATTTTACACTTACCCCAGGTATCAAACACTGCGGGGGAAGTGGATAATGTTAAGACCACGCAATTGTTTTCTTCCCTCCATGGTTTATTTCGATAGCTGTGAATCTTAATATGTTCCTTCTTTGTTATCATTGTGATTTCTGTAGTGATTGGGCTAATATACATAAGAAAACGAAGGGCCCTCCTTAGCCGTGCGGTAAGACGCGCAGCTACAAAGCAAGACCATGCTGAGGGTGGCTGGGTTCGATTCCCGGTGCCGGTCTAGGCAATTTTCGGATTGGAAATTGTCTCGACTTCCCTGGGCATAAAAGTATCATCGTGCTAGCCTCATGATATACGAATGCAAAATGGTAACCTGGCTTAGAAACCTCGCAGTTAATAACTGTGGAAGTGCTTAATGAACACTAAGCTGCGAGGCGGCTCTGTCCCAGTGTGGGGATGTAATGCCAATATGAAGAAGAAGAAGAACATAAGAAAACGCCTGATCCACCTATCGGTATTCATGCCTTTCACATGTTTTACACATGAAAAAAAATATAAGGCAGATAAAAATAGCACTGATAGGTAAATATATTCCATAATTCACATTCATTTCACCGTTGATTGCATTTTTTTTTTGCGAACAAATTGGTTATGGGCAAGTGCTTAAAAATAGGTGATAATTTTGTACGTGTTTTGCGCACATACACAACACGCACACACAAACATAATTTAAAATAATTCGTTATACTAAGTTGATTAGTTTATAGCCCATTTTTCCTATAAAAAGTTCATCTTTAGGGCGAACATATAGATTTTACTTACACTTATTGTTCGAGGAGGCATTTTGATTGAATGCATTTAGATCATTTAAACTGATTTTACACTAATTCAAACATGCACTATCGATTTTTCCTTTCCCACTTCCCCCAGTGTACCTTATCAAAAACAATTTACTTGATAAGAAGAGGGCTAAAACCTGTGAAAACAATATTGTTAATACTCAATGATGAACTGAATATCAAATTGAATAATCACTTAAATAAAGTAAAAAAGCAAAACACTGCAACTTTTATTTGTTTTTGCTTCTTTTTTCATATTGGTGCCATTTAAAAAGCGAGATGTTTTCTGACTGTAATTATTTAAGGTTCTGATCAATTTCACCTGATTTAAATCTTGATGAAAGGACTTAGCCAGAGCAGCTTTAGCAGTGCGCTTTATGTCTGCAGAAAAGAACTTCATTTGAAAGTTGGCATTCAAATCACGGTGGATGGTGTCGATGATCACTTTGGTATCGAAAACAGGAATATGCTTAGGAGATTTAAGATATTTAAGAAATATGTAGAAGCTACCAGTGGTGAAGTACAGATCGAAGCCTACAACTCCCATAGGTTGGTTCCAAAAAGCAAACACTGTACTCACCTGCCAAGCTTTGTCGATATGCTTCCACCGGAAAAACAGCCAATCATTCCCATCAGTACGGATGCAGTAACAACCGATGCCCAAAGTATTTCCATTTCATCTGGTGTTAGGGTTGTATTAAAACGCGTTGATAGCACTTCGTCACACCACCGTTGGATATGCTGCATTTATTTATTTCAATAATATTTTTCTTACAATAATGATTTTCTGTTTATAAATCTGAATCACCTTAGCTGGAGCATTTATTACGCTAACTTGCATTCCCAGTGGAAGGGCTATACCAAAACAAATTACAAATCCAAACATCAATAGGTTTGGTGTCCATCCTGCGTCCTGAAGATATGTCTCTTTATTTCTCGTGTTGCAAACTTGTTTGCTTATTTTAGTTTTGACTGTTACGTACCGGCAGCTGGAAATCCATTTCAAGAATGACTATGACAAAAAAATATCTCGCTACTGACTACAATGAATCTCGAGTGGGTCTGTCTATTGAGGGGACTGAATAAACTCTTAAATATTTGTACAGCAAAGTGTCGTTGCACGGAATCCACAACTATTTCATTTGTTATCTACACTACTTTGGATTTGAATCCTTTTGCAACTAACGCCACTATATCAGAAACGTCGCGACCTCGTGTTTCTGGCAAATACAGCAGAACCAGAACGGTTAGCAGCACGCAAGTGATTGAACAAGGCATGAAAGCGAAGGCACCCCACGCACTGGATAGAAGCGGGAAGAGCATCCCGACTAGAAAGTTGCATCCCCACGACGACAGGCTTCCCAGGGCCATGGCCGATGGACGAGAGCTGAGCTCGAACAGTTCTGAAAATGTAAGAAGCAAATTCGGCATGTCATCAAAGCACCTGTACTGCCTATCAGTTTACATTTGATGAGTTGGACATTTCATTGATATCAGAAGTTGGGGTACTCCAATTGAATGTGATGATAAAAAAGTGACACAAAAAGAGTATTCACTAACAGCGTTACGCAAAAAATGGTAATTGAAACCCACATTGGGTTTTACCTGTCTCGTACAATGAAGCTGTACCTGTTCAAGGGTTATCAATTCACTCTATAAACAATTGTACGTTCGATGACTCCTACCACAGATTTTTATACACAGTTGTTATGTCTAGCGTAGGACAACGCATACTTTCAGCAATCATATTTTAGAGGCATTACAAACAATCCACAAGACTGCACAAAGGTACTCTCCAGCATAATAATCCTCCTAAATTTTTAGCTGATTTGGATGGAATTTGAGTGAGCACGCGCGGTTTGAAGTTTGTATGAAAATTACTATGAAAACATTAACTTTCATGAAAAACTGTTCAAAGAAATCCCTGAGGTTTTACTTTAAGGATTTCTTGGGTGCCCATGAACATTTAACATATGTCGTAAACACATTATATTATATGTACCACAAAGGGCATGCTCCACATTATAAAGTTACCGATAGATCTGTGGTTATACGCGTGCAGTACATCAGGCCTAACTTCAGAGGTTTTTTTTTGTGCGAAATGGCATTCCTTTCTATGCAGCAAAAGGGCTTCTTCCAGATTTAAAACAGGCCGACTGATCTCTAGTGAAGCATGTTGATATTTATACCCAACTTCAGAGATTTCTTAGGTGATCATGAACATATGTCTTGAATGTACTTTATTCTATGTACCATGAAAGACTTGATTCACATTTGAAACTGATTGATTGAGCTCTGACTCGCGTAAAATAAAACAAAAATAGGGAAACTATTACGATCTCCATATCACTTTACATATATCCATCTCATCGCTAAACAAAGAAATACGGCACCAAATTCGTCGCTTCTTTTTGTCAACATGCCTGCTCACTGCTGATAAACAAACCCAATTCCTTTCCATTGCTTTGTTTTTGATGGGATGGAAATAGGAGCTATGAGATGAAGTGGCGAAACGTTCCACTAAATCTTGTAAAAACAAAATTTAGTGAATGCATTTTCGTATATACCAAATAATTAGATAGATTGTGGTATGTTCTTTTACAGAACAGCTAAAAAAATGACACTCATTTAATGGATGAATTTTTCTTTCAAGTATGAAACTCCCAACAGTCGAATGCAACTTGTTGTAAGCAAATTGGTCAAATATAAATGCCAAAAAAATGAGACACGAACATACATACATACACAGGCAGATATCCCCTTAGTTCATCGTGCTGAGCTAATTGGTATATAACATCATGAGTCTCTGGGCCTTCTATGAAAAGTCTGTTTTTGAAGCGAACTTTCGAGTCTTTCAATACAATGAAAGTACGATAATGACAAAACGTACTAAGTAATAGTGTTGAACATAATACAATTCATGTGTGCTCGCGACAAGGCAAATCCTTTTTCACCACATGTTGGTGTATTCCAATCACAATGATATGCAAAGGCTAAAATCATCTTCCAAATTTAGATGTACATTTTCATGATATAATTAGAGGAAAGGATACGTTAAATTGTTCAAAATAATAGCAGTTTTTATTTTCAAAACACTGGCCAGCTTAAATGTCATACTCCACTAATTGTTTTATTTCTATAATCTTAGACGTTGGTCCGATTCGCGATTTAAAATCAAACTAAAAACTGACTGATCAAAAATCATCATTAATACTATTACTATTACGAAAATTGCTACCCAGCAATACCAATAAAACATCTAACAAAAATTATTCGATATCTGTCAAAAGTCATCTTGCTCTGCAAGCAGTTATTTGGAAATAATTGAACTGTCACCTTTAAGTTGAATATAGTTTTGATTCGCCAATCGGCCAAGGCCTTGGGGTCTGTCTCATATCGTGACTGCAACTCAATTTAAACTTAAAAGTGATAGTTCGAAAATTTTCAAAAAACCTTGCAGGCAAACTTACTTTTGACAGATATCGAATAATTTTTGATAGATGTTTTATTGGTATTGCTAGGTAGCAATTTTCGTATTAGTACTAAGTAATAGCATTAATAGTAATTTTCGGTCTTTCACTTGTAAGTACATACACTATTTACGGCCAAACACTATTTACGCATGCATTTTTTCTGGGGTTTTCGACTCCCCTCCCCATGTGGGATTTTTTTTTATTTTCATACACATTATTTTTGATTTATATGAAGCGTAAGGAAATGGCACACCAACATCCCTCATAATAAAACCTAAATGTTGACCTTATGGCAAAAAGCGGCGTTTGTCCGAACAAAATTTATTGTGGAAAGTGCGAAGTGATAAATGATAATTTAAAAATGAGAAGTACAAAAAAGAACTGAGAAGTAAGAATCATTTGGTAAAATGAAAATGTCGGCTAAATAACATATTCTTACACACGACAGTTCCAGCCAAACGACATTTTCAGCCGTATGACTTGTTCGGCCAAACAACATTTGGACTGTGGATCCGTTCTGCATAACGACATATTCGGCCAAATGGCCCTTTCTGCCAAATAACCTATTCGGGCAAACGACATTTTTGCAAAATTACAAATTTTCAAGAAAATTGTTTGGAATTTTTAATGAATTTTTTTGCAGGAATGAGAAATTCTTTAGATTATTTACAGGAGATTGTTCCAAATTTCTACGAGAAACTGTTTAGAATTTCCACGAGAAATCCTTCGAAATTTTCAATGAGTATTCTTCGGAGATTTTCATGGAATTTTTTGTATTTCTATTGGAAATTCTTCAGCATTTTGAAGCATGCTTTTGGGTTTCATGCAGGGAATTATTTGTAATGTCCATAAGAAATTATTCGGATATTAATCGATTGGCCGGAAACGACACCTGACCGAACTGGTAATTTTGTCAAAATGGTCGATTGGACGAATGGATCATATGGTTGAAATGTCTTTGACCGTACGGCTGGTATGGCCAAAGCTGCCGACTGTTTTGGTCAAACGAAATTTTCGGTCAAATGACCTATTCGGCTAAACGACTTTTTCGATCAAATGATCAATTCAGCTAAATGATACTTTTGACCGGATGCTCTTTTCGGCCAAATAACACATTTGGCCAAAAAGTCCTTTCCGTCGTTTGGCCGAAACTCATTCGGTGGAAAGCAATTTGATCAAACGTCACTTGACCGAATAACATGTTTGGCCGAAATAGTTATTAGGCTATTAATAAATTGACCGAAACGTCATTCGACAAAGGCGACATAGAGCTGGAACTAGTAATTTGGCCGAATAGACGTTTTCCCTAACAGCAGTTCATTTAGCCATTAGATGAAATGGACATTTCGCTGAAATGGACGTTTGGCCGAAATGGTCGTTTGGCCGAACAGGTCAGTTGGTCGAAAAATCCGTTTGGCCAAAATGAACGTTAGGCAGAAATGGCAATTTCGCTTAGCACAGTTTAGCTTGATTGTCTATACACTTCGCAGTTGCTGGTCGTAATTGACCGCGAAACAACGAATATGCACAGCTCATCAATTGTATAGCCTTCTTGGGATTAGAAAAATATCCTCACTGTACTTGCTTTGGAGTTTCATTAAATCAAAACCTACAACGATGCCGGTCCCGTTCTCACAGTCAATTTAGGATTGGGAGAGAAAACTTAGTTCGACACACATTACTTCAAGAGGCTGCATCTTCATGAGCGCATGAGCGTCAAGAGAAAGGGATAGTTGGATAGGTAAGAAGGTAACCTATAGAAAGTCGCCACCACTTAATATGGACATTTATTTACGATTTTTTGAAAAACTTAAATGTAAATATGTACATTATGTGGAATATTTTGATTTGAAAAATGTATTGGAGGCAACCACTTTCCCTCGATGGGACTCGAACCCATGACCCTCGGTGCGCTGGATTAGTGCTTTTCACCAACTAAGCTACGAATGACCTCCGCCGGCCTTCGCAATTTAACGGCTACTGAATGAGCCCAAGATTCCCAAATTGGACGCACATAGTCGAAGCACTTATAATCCATTTCACAAACCAACACTTCCTCATGTGTGTAGTACACATTCATATTGAGTGAGCGTGAGTATTTATAATGTCTGGTGGCTACACACATTCTTCATCAGCAAATACACTGACCAAGTAGAGGTTGTGTGTGCTATTGTCAATCGGTCGTCAAACTCAGACCCGACCGCATTGCGTAAGTAGGAGCACGCAACTTTTATGGTTTTTATGCGATTCGGGAAATAACTACCACTGGTGACCCTTCTAAAGAAGGTGGCGCTTAAGTCCCCAGTTGTGATTCACCCGACACGTGGTAAAGCCAGTAATAAGACCCCGGAACCAGGACGAAGGTTTCATTTGGCGCCCAACGTGGGGCCCTGAGAATTTATTAGGCTATTTTTGATTATTTTGGAATTACTAAATTTAAATTAAATTGCATATTTTTTTTAATTTGAGCGTGAAGTGTGAGTGAAATTTGTTGGTAAAAATGACCAAGTTTACTGCTAACCTCTATTGAATGGATATCTCGCATTTAGAACAATGTGAATTGGAATATGAATTGATTCTACAAGGATTATTGGTTTCGGAAATCAGACAAGAAAATGAGCGCCGTTTGAGGTACGCTTTGAGAAACGATGAAAAAGAAAATCGCGATTATCTATCATGACGAGGCATTTCTTGAAGAATGTGCGTTTATTGAAAATCGGTTAAGGGAAATCGAGGAGTTCATCATGCTTCAGGCTTACCCAGTTTTCAAGTCCAGAATGTATCATTATTATCTCAGGTTTAGGAGATGTCAAGTTCAAACTCCTAATGAAGAAGAAAACCGGTTCGTTTTAGTAGACATCATAAAGGAAATGCTGTTAAAATACTTCAATGAGTTGATCGATAATAAGGACGAATTATACATGGCAATGGAGTCACATAGTTTTCACGTAGGTAGACAAGGAAGTGGAGCAGGCAAGATCAGATGATCTGGTGGTGTTGAATTCACCGGTAGTTGAAGATGAGAATCCTATATACAGACCGACTAGTGTTCCTAGTAATGCTGAATCAAATTTATCACGTGGACAACAAAATAACGCCCTTTCCTCAAGTGATTACTCTCCAATTGGACATGCAAATACAATAACTAAACAGAATATGATTCATCATCATAACTTTGCAAAACCGGACTTAACCCTGCTTGCCCTCAAGGACCTACTGGTTCAACTCCAAATTCGTTTTTACCAAGCTCGTGTTACACGAACATTCTTCGTTGTGCCAGGAAACCTACACCCTACTTCCTTTATTTATTTATTACCAGATTAAGGCAGGAGTGGCCTGTGCTGCACATAAAAGTCTTCTCCATTCAGCTCGGTCCATGGCTGCACTTCGCCAACCACGCAGTCTGCTACGTGCCCGGCCCACCGCAGTCTTCCGATTTTCGCGTTATGAACGATGGATGGTTCTCCCAACAGCTTATGCAACTCGTGGTTCATTCGCCTCCTCCACGTACCGTCCGCCATCTGCACCCCACCATACACAGATAAAAATATGTTGTGATTTTAAATATATTTTCATGCACATATTTGGAGCATGTAAATAAACGTAACATTCAATCGATCCCACTATTTTTTTCAAAGAAAATAAATTTAAACGGTGCTTGCTTGTAAAATTCAATCAAATTTAATTTAATCGAATGTTGATTCGTTTGTTGGGATAAGCTGCAATTTTACACGTCGTTGTATTTTCAAAATGATTTGCTGTGTAGATGGTACACAACACTTTCCTTTCGAAAACTCTCAGTGCACGTTGGTCCTCCACGAGCATCGTCCAGGTCTTGTGTCCGTAGAGAACTACCGATCCAATAAGCGTTTTGTAGATAGTCAGTTTGGTACGGCGGTGAACTCTATTCGATCGGAGCGTCTTGCGGAGTCCAAAGTACGTACGATTTTCAGCCACTATGCGTCTCTGAATTTCTCTGCTGGTATCGTTATCGGCGGCCACCAGTGAGCCCAAGTACACAAATTCTTCAACCACCTCGATTTCGTTACCACCGATAGAAACTCGTGGTGGGTGGCTTACATCGACCTCTCTTGGGCCTCTTTCTATCATGTAATTCGTCTTCGACGTGTTGATGACTAGTCCAATCGCTTTTCAGTCTGATATAGGCTTCCTCCATACTCTCAAAGTTACGTGCCAGATGTTAGTGGTGTTAGTCGGCGGCATAAAATTTGGGAGAGTACCTTGTAGGCAGCGTTCAGCAATATGATTGCGCGGTAGTTGCTACAATCCAGCTTATCGCCCTTTTTTAGATGGGACACACGACACCTTCCATCCCCTCCTGCGGCAGAACCTCATCCTCCCAAATCTTGGTAATCACCCAGTGCAGCGCTCTAGCCAAAGCCTCACCAGTCACCACCGTGTTTAAACAGCTCTCCTTGTGTTGACCAACTAGGGGCTTTGTTGTTTTTCAGCCGGCCGATCTCCGCCTGGATTTCCTGGAGATTCGGAGCCGGAAGTCGCATGTCCTGCGCGCGTGCTCCTAGGTTCATCACCATACCGCCACTGTTGTCTGCCATATCGCCATTCAGGTGCTCTTCGTAGTGTAGCGTAGTCTTTTTTTCAGTTGGGTGGGAATCTGCATCCAGACACCGGTGGGCTACTGGCGAACGGGGTTTAGCTATTGTCGACCCGCTAAAACCACCCTGTTCACAGACCCTGAGTCTCCCCGGAACAGTCTTTTCGGCATTACTTCTGGGAGGGGTCCGTGCTACTAAGCACGCCCACATACTGGCTACCCACTAGCTTCAAATCACAACTACCCGAGTAGACGAAAATAGCTCATTAATATCAAATGTTGATAAGATAGCAAAATGAGATATTGACATGATTGATATAAGAGATAAAAGATCAGACGACAATATCAATATTTTGCACTAAAATATCATGAGGAGATCAAGTTATGCTATTTGTAAGAAGTGATCAATATCATGTGCCATTAGTTTGTTCTTATTCATGGCATATATTGATATTTAAATGATATTTCGGTGCAAATTTTTGATATTGTTGCTTGTTCTTTTATCTCTTATATCAATCAAGTCCATATCATGTTTTGTTATTCTGTTCATTGCTTCTGCCCGGGTAGCTACCCACTAGTTCCTCTACCTCATAACTAGCTACCCACTAGTTCCACTACTACTTAACTAACTACCCGCTGGTACCTCACCCTCGAGACTAGCTACCCACTAGTCGGCGCTATCCGACTGCTGTTCGGCGCGCTAATTGCGCTGCAAGATGCTGGCAATCTGAGTGGTAGCGGCCGAGACCGCGTTCCACTTTTCAACCTCTTGACACATCCTCTGGATAAGATTATCCGGAGTAGTGTCCCTCCCGCACACCTCAAGCATTCCGCTTCTAACATCGACGAAACGAGGACATACGAATAGTACGTGCTCGGCAGTTTCGTCGACCCCTGGGCAGTCCGGGCAGACGGAGAGTCCATATGCCCAAACCTATGTAGGTACCACCTAAAGCAGCCATGCCCTGACAGGAACAGTGTCAGATGGAAGTAAACTTCCCATGCTCTCCTATTAACCCATCTTGATACGCTAGGTATCAGCCGATGGGTCCACCTACCCTTAGAAGAGTTATCCCTGTCCCGTTGCCACTTGATAGTCGAAGTGACTCTAATGGCTTTACGGGCTTCTCTGGTTCCGCGCATGTCGAAACTCTCCTCGTCTTCCCGTATGACTAGTCCAATGGGTAACATACACGCAATCACACAAGCGGCATCCCGTGATACCGTGCGGTAGACACTTATCACTCTGAGACACGCTAGCCTGTGAACACTCTCCAGCTTCTGCAGGTTGCGTTCGACGCTAAGCGCCGAGGCCCAAGCTGGACTGCCGTATCTAAGGATAGATACTGCAACCCCAGCTAATAACCTGCGTCTACTGGAGCGCACTCCCGAGCTATTGGACATCATCCTGGATAATACCGCAATAGCTGTCGAAGCTCTCCTGCAGGCGTAATCTACGTGACTGCCGAAGTTCATCTATCGTCGATCAGCACCCCGAGGAGCTTCACCTCCCGCTTGGAAATGATCTCACAGTCGCCCACGCGAACCACTGCCTCCTGTACCGACTTACGATTGTTAACAACAACCAACTCTGTTTTGTGATCAGCTAGCCCCAGCTGCCTTGAGCTCATCCATTCCTCTATACTACACCCAGGTTTTTTTTACACGGTTGGAATTCATTAATTTCTCGGTAAACCTGAACTTTCACAGCTTTTTAAATACCCCCTGAATTTTCTTTGATTTTTTGTGAATTTTTTCGTGGGGTTAACCCATTGCTTCATTGACGTTGAAGGTCTTAAACGACCAAAACCAAACCGTGTAAAAAAAAACCTGGGTGTATAGCGATCGCGTGGGCCGCCGTAACCCGGGTAGAAGAAAACATCAAAATAATATCAAATTTTACTATTAATATATGAATGACTAAATAGCACAATCTGCTATTAGTTTGTTTGATATAGTTGCTAAAATAGCAAAAATAATAACAGACATTGCTCTAGCAAATAACTCATAAATAACTCATTTTGCTATTATAATAACAAACCAATAGCAAAATATTTAAAGAAAAGAAAATATCAAAATCAGTTATTATTGATATGTTAAAAATGCAAATGATAAATGAATAACAAACTTTGCTATGATTGTAAAATTTGTTCTTTATTTGTTGTTCTGCTCCTTTTTACAATAGCATATAAATAACTAATTTTACTATTATAACATAATTTGTTGTTGGGATACTATTTTATGTTATTTATAAATAACATAGGAATAACTAAATCTGATATCATAGCAAAATTTGTTATTATTATGTTATTTGTTTGTTATTAACCTCTACCCGGGAAGTTCCACCTCCTCAATCGACTCTCCGTAAACCTCCAGTGTTATGTCGTCGGCGAAGCCAACGATCTTAACACCTGGAGGGAACTTCAGCCTTAAAACACTATCGTACATAGTGTTCCATAGCACCGAGCCCAGGATAGATCCCTGAGGGACTCCTGCGGTAATAGAAGCACTACCCTCCCCTTCATCGGTCTCGTATAAGAGTACGCGATTCTGGAAATAGCTTTCCAAAATGTTGTACAGGCCCACCGGAATGCCCAACCGGAGTAACGAGAGCGCGATGGCATCCCAGCTTGCGCTGTTGAATGCGTTCTTGACGTCGAGTTTCACTATCGCACAGAATCGAGTTCCCCTCCACTTGCGTTGTATCGCTTCTTCCGCAGTTTTCACAACCGAGTTGATAGCATCCACCGTGGACCTACCCTTACGAAACCCAAACTGATTGCTTGACAGGCCGTTCGTACCTTCGGTGTACGGGGTAAGCCTGTTGAGGACAATCATCTCAAGCAACTTCCCTGTGGTGTCCAGTAGGCAGATTGGTCTGTACGCCGATGGGTCACCTGGTCGTTTCCCGGGCTTCGGCAACAGCACCAGCTTCTGTCTCTTCCACTTATCGGGGAAACTGCGGCATCTCTGCATGGCTGTCCTGAACATGTCCGGGTTAGCCATGATCGCTGCCTTCAGAGCGAGGTTTGGAACTCCGTCAGGCCCCGGAGCTTTGTTCGTGTCAAGGGTTCGGGCCACCGCAAGCAACTCTTCGTTCGTCACCGCTGCCACTTCATCCACTTCAGCACTCGCGTTCTGCGGTGCTGGGGTGGCCAAGGGCTTGTGGCATGGGACGGGAAGAGAACCTCAATAATGCGATTCAACCTTTCCGACCCTCCAGTTCAGTCCCCAGTCTAGGCCGGGGCTACAGAACGTAACGTCAATGAACGACTCCACCCCATTCCTACGGAACGTGCTGGTTGAGCCGTCATTGGCTAACACGACCTCCAACTTTGCTAGAGACTCTAACAAAGCTTGACCTCTCTGATTGGTGCAGCGGCTTCCCCACTCCACCGCCCAAGCATTGAAGTCCCCCACTATGACAACGGCTTCCGACCTACAAGGTCGGACGATAGCCTATCGACCATCCGGGTGAATTGCTCTATTGGCCACCCTTGGGTTTAGTAGCCTGGGCCGCACCGTTGCCCTTCCCTCGTGGTTTCGCCTGATTGGGTGCCCTCTCTCGACGATCGGGCGCCCTATCGGACTCGACCGTACCGCTGTCCGTAACAGTAAGGCGCCGCTTAACGTTACCGGACCGACCCTCTGACTGCTGCCGGGCGCGTTTGGAGCGCGCCGCAGTCCCTCCCTCGCCGACACTCGGGGTGGTACCAATCACCTCTTGCGTCGAGACCTTCCCTCCAAGGAAGGAGAAGGGTTCTGCCGGAGTACGTGTCTCCCCCTTCTCGCTTCCAACCTCCCTCCTGGTGAGCGTGCCATGTTCGCGTTTTACCGCTTGAACCGACTGTCGAAGTACCAGAAGTTTCTGTTTCAGATCCTTGCTGATATTGTTTCGACCGCTCGTGAACTCGATGATCTCATCGAGCTGCTTGGCGACTAACCGGATACCGGTTAGAGGCTCGCCTGGTGTGTTGACTGCCTGAGCATCGCTCTGGCTGTCAACCCCTCCCGCTGGGGTAGTGCTAGTCCCGTGCAAACTAGCTACTGCCTCAACACCATTCTCCTCCCTAGTGGGAGGAGACCTCGCTAGACCCCTACTTGCCAAGGGGTCCTACCTCTGGATTTGGAGTACTTGACATAGCTCATGGGTCCCCCTTGCAGCTGCCATCGAATCCTACTGAAGTAGTCGCCTCTATGATCTCATGGTTGTCTATGCTTGCGAGCAAGCAGGGAGGCCATGCGTGGGTTGACACTTTCGTGTTCAGAGCCAGATCGGCGTTAGTCAGGGAGTTCATCTGAGCCTACTTCTGTCTGGTCACCAACCAGACAGCAGAATTGGACAGCGTGCCACAAGGCCCGCCACGGTTTTATGGGACGGAAGGTAGTCTTGCCCAGTGTTGGTAAAATCACTCATAAATCTCAATCAACGAGCGCTCCCCTGCGAACGAAATCGTCTGCGATTTTAAAGGAATGCATCACGCTTGAATTTTTCATGCCAAAACGCATCATTTTACTCATTTGCCAAAAAATCATTTTGGTTTAAAAACGCATTTGAAATCAATTTGGGTGCAATTTATTGCTTATACATAAAAGAGTGTCTAATATTTTATGCGACAAACGTCAATTCATTGTTTTTAACGAAGGAGAACAAAAGAAAACCAACGATGATTCAAATGGATGATTCAACTCATCCATGAGTTTTTATATGCTGAGTTGGGTGCGTTTCAACTCACGCTTGATTTGAATCATCCATGAGTTTTGAGATTCTGAGTTTTTACCAACACTGGTCTTGCCATTAGCCCACCCGCCGTTTCGAGTCGGTTTCCCACGGCTCTACTAAGGGAGTAGAATGACTCGGCTCTCAGCCCTCGCAATACACAATAAAACAATATACAAAACACACAACCTTTATCGCGCCTGCCAGAACCGTAATTGAGACTTAACTGGCAGTCTAAGTCTCAATGCGCTACCGCGCTCCCTCGTGTGTAGTTCATTTAGCCGCCTAGCCCTTCAACTACCGTTGATACGCTATCGTTTCCAGCGAGCACCGCGCGGAGGCGAACTACGCTGCTCACCGCTGCGCATAGTCTAGGGCTAGTCTACTGCAACGAGGTAGTGGTCGGATTCAATATCCGCACTGCGGTAAGTGCGTACGTTCGTGATGTCGGAGAAGAATTTACCGTCGATTAGAACGTGGTCGATTTGGATTTCCGTTACTTGATTAGGTGATTTCCATGTGGCCTTGTGGATATTCTTGCGGGGGAAGAAAGGTGCTTCGGACTACCATTCCGCGGGAGACTGCAAAGTTATGCATCGTTGGCCGTTGTCGTTCGATACGGTCCGATGACCGGTCTTGTAACGCGGTGTGGATTTTTTGGAATAATTTTATTGGATTTGCTTAAAGCTTCAGACGTTTTTATCTTTTTAAGCAAAATCATTTGTAAATATATTATGAAATTAAGTTATTATTTTTAATTAATAAATAGCTTTGACGTTTTTATCCTTTTAAGTAAAATATCATTGAAATGAGTTGAAACTTAATTATTAGTAATAAATTATTTTTTGCTTTATTTTTTGTTGTTGTAATTATTAGATTATTTGAATTTAATTAGCTTTGGACGTTTTTCTCTTTTTAAGCAAAATAATGCTTGAATTCGTCAAGTCGGCTTGACGATTCACCGTCCAAAGCGAGACCATAATATTATTAGTATTTGCCCGACTATTTGACTGTCTCGGGTGAGGAAATATTTCGAGCGGTTTGCGTCTCGGCTAAGCAAAGTGGTATACTGTTTCAGTGAGTGCAGTAATGGCTCCTGAAACTAGATAGCTCTTTTTCAACCATTTGCTCGATCCTGGGAAGGCGCCAAATTGATATCGCCATTTGAATCTATGTACATAACCAGCAATTGTCCTTCAAGGTTTCTTGAAGGTAGAAATCCTCGTTCATCTTCACTCGCACTAGAGGAAGAGAAGGATCGCGGTTTCCAAGTTCCGAACAATTTAAGTTTTCTACAAAGTGAAACGTGTTCCTTCAAAGTTTGCAGAAGGTAATAATTGAGAACAGTGGAGTAAAGTGAAGTGCTTGAAACAAAATCTTTGGTGTCTTCCAGATAGCTGCTTATTTCGGTCAATGCGTCTGACACTTTCGCGTTTCTCTCCATTTGTCGGAGTAGATATTGAGACAGAAAAAGGTAATTTTGAATTATGACTTTAATTTTGCACACGACTAACGTTCGCCATTCGCGTTGGACTTCCAGCGCGTAGGCGCTTTTTTTGTACGGGCTGGAATTTTGTGACGACCAGCGGAGTCGAATTGGGGTTCCATCCATTTTTCTGAGGATCGCGGTGCGACCAAAATTGAGCTTGGGTGTCCGCTAATGCCCGCCTTTCGGGGTAGTTAAACGGAGGGAGTGCAGTTCGTGAGATAGTCGAGCGAAATTCACCCGACAGTCGCCAAAACTGTCGATAAGACCACCATTACGTTACACCCCTGGTGGTCAGGTGTCGAAAGCACGGTTCCCGTACGTCGCCAATTATCGTACGCAGAACCGAACCCGAACCGAGAGTTAGTAGCTTTCTTTTAGTCCTCTCCCAGTGAATCGGAATGGTACGTGAAGCCAGGTCGTAAGGGAAAGTGGGCTACTAGTTCGAGGGAACGGTTATTCCGGACGCTCTCGGGAAGTTAAAATCGGAAGCTTTCCGTCCAGCCGCCACTCCCTCCGCACCTTTAGTTCGGCCATTTTCACCCAAGCTCACGCCGCCATCGTGTGGAGCATCGAACGCCCACTGGCAAGTCGCCGGTACTACGACGCCATCGCGACAACTGCGTCGCCAGCAACGCCGGAAGAACCTTCGTCTTCGGCACACCGCCGGAAGAACCTCCGTCTTCGGCACACCGCCGGAAAACCTTCGTCTTCGGCGTCCCGCCGGAAAACATCGTCTTCGGCACTCTGCCGGAAAGCCCTCCGTCTTCGGCACCCGCCAGAACCCGTCATCGCTACCAAAAATCCTGCGCAGGTACGTGGAAACTTGTATAATCATGGCCATGAATTAGTTTCCCCCTAGCTAGTACAAAACCCCGTCCAACCCGAATGAAGTCGTATGAATAAATTTGTTGAATTTGAAGCTCTGAGAGTCAATTGATTTTGTTTCGGCAGTTCCGTGAGAACCTGCTGTTCTCTTTTACGTTTCCGTTAATTCGTTGGTAGATTGCATCTCAGACTTCGATTCCTCTTTTGATTTGACGTTTATTGTTGAGCGAGCTTAAGTGATTACAAGGGTAATCAGGGTAATTTTGAAAATTCAGCCAGCAACCGTTCGAGGATTTCCCCTGAGGAATTGTCTCAAAAATAGTCGGGCAAGTCAACAGACTGGTGGTCTCTCGTACGCGAGAGTGGCGCTAAAGCCACCAAAGTTTAAATAATTCCCTCAGACGATTTGCGAACGGTTACAGTCTATACATTTCCTCCCTTCCTACCTGTGCGTTCATGCCGCCGATGACGATTTTGACGTCCCGCAGTGGGCATCCATCGTATGTCTGCTCCAGCTGTGCATAGAACGCTTCTTTCTCGTTGTCGGTCTCCCTTCGTGTGGGCAGTGCACGTTGATGATGCTATAGTTGAAGAAACGGCCTTTTATCCTCAGCTTGCACATCCTTGCGTTGATTGGCTGCCACCCAATCACGCGTTGGCGCATCTTTCCCAGCACTATGAACCGGTTCCCAGCTTGTTGGTGATGCCACAGCTTTGGTAGAAGGTAGCCGCTCGATGCCCGCTTTTCCACACTTTCTACCCTGTCCATCAGATTTCCTGCAACGCTACGACTTCGAAGTTGCGGGGATGTAATTCATCGTAGATTATCCTGTCGTAACCTGCGAAGCCTGGCGACTTGCAGTTCCATGTTCCAAGCTTCCAATCGTGATCCTTTATTCGTCGCCTAGGTCGTTGCCGATTGTATCGAGTCGTATTATCTTCTATGTCGTTCGTAATGGTTGTTTTTAAAGACGGCTTATTGGGCCTGCGCAAACCTCCTGTCTCGTCGGAGAGCCGTGTCAGGGCTGTTTAGCGTCCCACCTAACACCAGGACTTGGGCTTGTGCGCTTTGAGCGGCCCACGGTCGCTTTGGCGAAGCCTACTTGCGGATTCATGTAGCTTTTTATAGAGGTTTAACAAGGCCCACTGTCAAACCCCACCACATCCTAGGCAGGCGCCACAACTCGCAGGTGGCCTGGGGAGGGATCGTCAAGCCCTTGGACATAGTCCCTGCTGCCCGGACACCTACTTCCTATGACTAGTCAAACATGGTGTTCAATCGTTCTGCACCCAACCCGTCGGACAGACAATTGGCCACCCAACATGCAACAGTCTAGTATACTGCGGGTCATGGGTTTGAGTCTCATTAAAGGAAAATAGTTACCTTCAATACATTTTTCAAATCAACATTTTCCGCATAAAATACATATTCACATCGGAATTTTCCAAAGCCTTTTAAAGAACTGAACTGTTTTACTTTTTACAGCACAAAACAGAACTAAAGACTCAAATCCGCGACTATCGCGAAGCACGTTCAAGCGCGAACTCTCCACGAATAACTCTTAGAAGTTTTTACGGAAAACTCTCTGGAATTTTCACGAGAAAATTCTTCCAAATTTCTACATGGACGAATACATCTTAATTATAAAACACGTTAAGCTGAAATTCATCTAACCGAATTCCATTTTGCCGAAATATCCGTTTGCTAGGAGCTAGGGAGCTAGGAGGTGAAAGCTTTATTGCAACTCCTATGGTCCATTTCATATTCGTGTACAATAAGCCCCGCATAATTACACCCACATATCATAATGATATCTGAAGTGCATTCACACTTCCTAAATCAAAATTTAATCTGTTTGTTTCTGGCACGTATTTAGTGATAAAAAAGCATTATTTTCAATTCACAGTTTTAAAATAAAGGCTTTCCATTTTTTCCACATCATCCTTGTGCATTTCCATTACATTGAACGAGTTATTGCCCTTGCCAACCATTTTTGTTCAAATGCCACTTGAACGAATAATATGTTAAGCCGAAAGTCATCTAGCCAAATTCCATTTCGCCGTTTTGAACGATCCGACGAAACGGTGACTAGGCTATTTGACGAAAGCGACATATGTCTGAAATGGACATACAGCCGAACTGGTAATTTGCCCTAACAGATAATCTAGCCGAAAATGCCGTACGCAATAAATTTTATTTTACACCTAAAATTGAGGCACCCAACATCATCTCTGTACAGATTTTTTCATCTATGATCCATTTGATTTGTTGGAGGTGTATGTCTCGCCTATTGGAAGTTCAACGGTTCAACCATTGATGATTCATTGAAATTCTAATAATAACCAAAGTATTCGCATTTTGTTATGTACATTAAATTTACCTGAACCGATAAAGAACGGAATCGGACCCAATCCAAACTGGAAGAATACGATGTACAAAAGCAGGGCAGCGATGCAAGCGTAGTTAAACCAAGGAACAACATCCTGCAATAAATCATAGAAGGTCAGTCTATTCAACTATTCGCATTAAAATGAAAACGTTTCATAAATTACATAACGCAAAAATTGGTCATTTTAAAACCATTTTGCTCCTATTCTCGGTATGGATCGTATGGATCGTCACACTTTGTGCAAACCCCTTCTCCCCTCTAAGCGTTATGTAATTTATGGACGTTCCCTGATTAAAACTTACAATCAGATAAATCAGCATTGCAACGGAAAACATGAATAGTCCACTGAACGCGCACGAAATTATGGAGAGTATTCGTCGATTACAGCGTGCCATTAAATAAGGGCTTAAAGAACAAACAAACAAATTTAACATTCCTACCCCCAGATTGGCAAACTTGGCACTCTCTGAACTCAATCCAACAGACTCAAAAATGGACACGGAATAATAGAATACCTGCAAAATGATGACTGGAATAAGATACTGGTCGAACCAAATCAGTACTAGCTTACCGCGTTGATTCCAGATAATTGTTGACCACCTTGAAGAGCGCATACTAATATGAGCGGTAATCTAAGCGTTGGATCGGTTATGACTGACCACATCGATCGTGTTACAGGGCTGGTGTCGGTTAGTTTGAAGTCCTGCTCGGAGTTGCTCGACATGCTTACGGTTGCCGTATTTTCTCTCTGAAGCGTTACGTAGTCATCCCCAATTGAGCTTTCTCCGAATAAACGACGAATTGCTATTAAAGTACCTTTCGCGTCGTCTTTGATACTGTATAAGTACTTAGGGCTTTCCGGAAGCAAAGTGTAAGGAACGTAACAGAAAAGATTCAGAATCGCAAAACTACTAACTGCGTAGTGCCAATTTTCGTTTGTTCCTAGAACTTGCTCAAGACTCACAATTTGCGACACGAGGACTCCAATCGTTAGTCCTAAAGCACACAGAGTGCTTATGGTACCACGTAACTTTGTTGGAGATACTTCAGCAAGGTACATCGGCAGAACACTGGTGGTAAGACCAGCTGACAGACCAGCTAAGACCCTGCCGAGCAACAGCAATTCAACAGATTTGAGTTGACGACAGAATACGAAACAAAACCCTCCTAGTGTGAGCAGAATTCCACAAAAAAGGTAGGATTGTTTCCTGAAATTCAAATAATTCAATAAATGTCATCCTTAAATGGTTCTATATTTACCTCCCATATTTGTCAGCAATCACTGCACCGCCCAAAGACCCAACAACTCCACCGATCAAGAAAATAGATACTACTATCGAGAAGAACGTGTTCAGCCCGACCGAAGACAACTCAATTCCATAGCGCTCGAAGATAGTCTCATTACTCCATGTCTTAATATAGCCCGAAGGAGCGTTAATAACTCCTATGTTGAAGCCCACGGGAATCGAAACCCCCAAGGTACTGGTTGCAGCTAACAGGACCAGACATGAGGTCCATCCAGAATCCTGTCAAAGTGACTGCAATAATAGGGTTTGGAACTTTCGCCATTACTTACCGGGAGAGTGAGATCCATTTCGACTGAACTACAAACTTCAATTGACATGCAAATGCAATCAAGATACGGATAGTGGGCTTTCAAGAGCTTGCGATATCTGCGGCAGACGGTTTACATTCGCATACATGAAAGATTAGTTGCCAATTAATGGCAAGCTGCAAGCGAATCCTCACAATGCGACCGAAGGGGAGTGCCAGAAGGCACACTAAAAGGCTTAGCAGGTTATAAATCTGTTGTGACTTCTGGTATTACGGTCGTGCGTCAGGGAAGGAATAAAACACGTGAGTTGGTTCCACAGTGGCATGCATTAGTTTATTCAGTAAATTCGCTTTGTGGTTGTGAATGCTCGCTCGGCGTGAATCAGTGCAGCTTTCAGCGTTTTAAAATTGAGCATAAACTGGTAGAAAAAGTTTCGTTTTGTCTTCAAAAGCGTAAGTAAGGAGTAATAAAGTACTACGATCTATGTCTATGTCTATGTCCAAGGCACCAATGGTTTCGATCGGAAGCCGTTTGAAACGAGAGGAACAATGGACGAAATGTGGCGCCCTCTGGTTTCTGGTAAGTAGAACTTAAGTAACAACGTTAACAGCACACAGGTAACGGTGAAGGGTAGGAAGACGAACGCTCCCCAAGCACTCTGTAGCGCGGTGAATAGCATGGCCACGAGGAAGTTGCATCCCCACGATGCGATACTTCCCATCGCCATAGCCGCTGGACGGGGGCCCACTTCGAACAGCTCTGCAAGAATGGGAAATTATTATTTTCCAGAAAGAGGACCGACCATGCAGAACTTACCTGATCCGATAAAGTACGGTATGGGTCCAAGTCCGATTTGGTAGAAAAGAATATACAGCAGTATGGCGATTATGCTTGCGTATGAAAACCAGCCAACATGATTCTGGAAAAGATATTTGCTTTAGATTATTACACATTTATGAAAAAGTAGGTATCAGTGTGGAAACTATTTCAGGTTTCAGTACAATAATATCTCCCTTACTTTTCTATTATTTAATGCTAATTCAGGCTACTCTGATCAGTTTTCGCATACTTATTTTAATGTTTTAACCCAAATCCTTTCTCACTCGACGGTCCCTTCAGTACATCCAAACAGCATTTCTTAAATTTTCCTATAATTCTGTGTAAAAATCTGTATATTACACCCAGTTTGATAAGATTTTTTTGAGTTTTTAGTGGAATGTCTTCACTTGTCATAAGACAAGTTTCTACTTATCCCATTTTCACCACGGAAAGTGGTGGAAATAAGTCCAGTTCCTGTACAGATTTTGGTAGTTTCTCATACCGAATTGTAAGAAAACCTAACGTCCACCATATCAAATGAGGAAGAGTTCAGAGTTAATGACAAACCGAAAAATCCAGAAGAAAGATGTCAATGATGATCATTACGGATTTTACCTAGTGTGGGGTTTGAGTATATTACCATCAGCGTGTGATTATACATTAACACCTCAACGTGTCGATCAGTGCGCAGCAAGCCATGACTCGGCCTCTTCTGGTCAGACCTCTGTGTGGTCCCAAATGGCCTGAGTGAACTGTTAAGACAGCAGCTCTCCGTGGGTGCGTGTGCTCGCCACGGAGTCCTGACCAGAAGAGGCCGAGTCATGGCTTGCTGCGCACTGATCGACACGCTGAGGTGTTAATGTATAATCACACGCTGATGGTAACTTACTCAAACCCCACATTTCCCTTCTTCTCTCATTAAAAAAGGGAAAAAATCCTCTAGCATAGAACGCATTGATTTTTTTTGACGTAGAGCTACGTCTGATTTTTTATATTGGGGTACACTTTACGATTGTAAAAACTCGAAAAACGTCATGAAAATATGATAGACTTTAATCGTTAATATCTTAGCCGTTTGCGATGGATTTTCAATTTTCTTAGACCGTTTGATTAAGGAAGAGTCAACGCTTCATACCCGATATACACTGAAGTCGTTTTTACGCGATTTTTTTTACACGATTCGTTTTTTTTTATGCTATTTACTTTCACTTGAATTTCGGGATTTACGCAGTTTTTTACGTTGTTTTAATTTACGCGGCTTATATCCTCCGCGTGAAAACCGACTCTAGTATTACAATATTTACATGCATGATTATTTACTTTAAAAAACTTGCTAACAGTTTAGCAATCGGTTCCGGCGAATCGGTCAATCTCGTAAGTGCATCGCAAGCTTCTTCTTCCATAGAACTACATTCCAACTGAAACTTGGCCTGCTTTTCAATTTAACAATCTATTAGCATTTCTTTAGCTATTAATTGAAAGCTTTCTATGCCTGCCTTTGCATCTTTGCCATCTTGTGTCGCAAAGTCAATGGATACACTATGTCGAGAATGTTTCCCATCCGAAAACATCCTAGATCGGATCAAGAATCGACCTCGCCATCTCTGGATTTTGCGCCTTTGTTCGCAAGGCTAACTTGAAACCTCAAGCCAGCATAGGCGTCAAGTTATTACAACTTAGAGGGCTTTTTAGCTGATGCAGTTCATTTCTGCTAAGTTACACGTGCGTTTTCTCTCGAAAGCTTGGGAGCGTTTGACGACAGCTTCTCGCTTACGTCTATTGATGCCAGTTCTGGTAAACTTTTGTGGTGATCTACCACTACATTGTCTCAAAGCATCTACCCGTCAAGGTAGATCAGGACAATGAAAACCAGGCAGCTCATCAATAGGTAAATAATTATGAATATTTACCTCTCGATAGTTACCTGATCATGTATATATATAGTATGTAAGTAGATAATAAAATTAAAGTTAAGGTAGAACCAAAGGCGTTTGGTAACTCTCCCAGATATCACATTCCCAGAAGACGACGGCTCACTTCACTTTCTTCGGCTCGTTTTTGATGATTCCTAGGTAACTGCCGGAGTAAACGCAAAGTCCGACGCAACTCACTTGAAGGCATAATAAATTATTATAATTGTTATCAATAAACTGTCAAACTTATTTGTCGCGTCGTGTTGCATCGCGTCAACTCTGACTTCCTCCATAGGATGACCTGACCATTAAACGCCGTTTACGATGGGCTTTTCTGTAATGAGGCACCGAGCTTTAAGACTGACTTAGTGCTTAGTCTCTGTTTCAGTTTGCGTCGGTTGCAGCGGTACTCTATCAGCCAGGGCTATGATCAACGTCATCTTCGCGCACCACAACCCAATTTAGATGCACCTTTGATTTTTTAAGTTATTTACGCGAGAACTGATTCGGGAGGCTATACCCCATGATTTTTTTTTAGAAAGCTTTTTATGCGGGGAGCACTGGCTCTGTTGATGCATTTCAACTTGTTCTACACAGCTGTGCAGTAACCAACGCGAAATGAGCGAAAACAAAGCGAGAATCATCATTTTTCTGTGTGGGCTGCCTATCCGATTTTGTTTTTTCGCACTTATATACAAGTTTGATAAATTTGTTATTATGGCTTGTAATGATTCGGAACAGTTTTTGCCTCTCTTTTATCATTGTTCGTTATCTATTGAGAGCGATTTCTGTAAACCCGACTTTTGTCCTTATTTTGTCCCACAAATCTATCACAGTCATTAGATTTGGATCTATGTAGTAAATGAAAAACCATAAAATTTGAGATTTTTTCAAATACAATGAAATCCAAGCAAGGCTGACCAATCCAATTCCAATAAAAATCCAAGCCACATTCAATCCAATTCCAATCAACATCCAATCCTAATCCAATCTAAATCCAATCCAAATCCAATCCAAATCCAATCAAAATCTAATCCAAATCCGATTCACATCCATTCCAAATCCAATTCAATCAAAATCCTATCTAAATCCTCAATTGCAATCAAATGCAATCCTAATTCAAATCCAATCTAAATCCAATTCAAATCCATTCCAATCAAGTCCAACTCCAACCAAAATCTAATCCAAATCCTATCTAAATCAGTTCGAATTTCAAATAATTTACAATCCATTCAAAGTAATTTAATGGTGGGATATGAAGCAATTCATAATGGTTTTTACAATCTAACGGGAGCTCATTTTTATCCAACTTCTAAAAGCCAATGTAGGAGGGTCGCAAGCAATATGCGATTCTGCTAGGTGGGTCGCATGTACAAATAGTTTGGGAACATTTGGCCTAGGATATGATATTCATCTAAAATTTCGCAGAGATATCATACTTAAATGAGATAGCATAAGTATATTCCTAAATATTAGACTTATGTTAACCAGTACTATTAGCCAATAACTCCAAACTTATGACTTTGTGAATGATGGCAACGTTTTTGAGCTTCGTGAACGTTCAATATCTCATCCAACGGGTAATTCCGCTAAGACTTCTAAGTCAGTAAATTCCAATATAAACTTCAAGATAATATATTAAGCCTTCCAAACAACTTTGTAGCATACGATAGATCTCCATATCTCTCCGATTTCGTTAGAACTAGCTCAACTACACTACACTCATGTACACTAAAGTCGCCAAGTTGCACATTTCAAACAAAATCAATGTTCTATGACCCACCTTGGGATTTTCTAGATTTTCAACCCTTTTCTCGGCAGTCTCCTAGACGCGCCTTGTGGTATTGCAAACCACAAACCATTTTCCAGCGATCTCCCGCGCTTTGTGATTTTCCAAACCACAATCCATTTTCCAGCGGTCTTCCAGACGCGCTTTGTGATTTTCCAAACCACAATCCATTTTCCAGCGGTCTTCCAGACGCGCTTTGTGATTTTCCGAACCACAATCCATTTTCCAGCGGTCTTCCAGACGCGCTTTGTGATTTTCCAAACCACAATCCATTTTCCAGCGGTCTTCCAGACGCGCTTTGTGATTTTCCAAACCACAATCCATTTTCCAGCGGTCTTCTAGACGCGCTTTGTGATTTTCCAAACCACAATCCATTTTCCAGCGGTCTTCCAGACGCGCTTTGTGATTTTCCAAATCACAATCCATTTTCCAGCGGTCTTCCAGACGCGCTTTGTAATTTTCCAAACCACAATCCATTTTTCAGCGGTCTTCCAGACGCGCTTTATGATTTTTCGAACCACAATCCATTTTCCAGCGGTCTTCCAGACGCGCTTTGTAATTTTTCAAACCACAATCCATTTTTCAGCGGTCTTCCAGACGCGCTTTGTGATTTTCCAAACCACAATCCATTTTCCAGCGGACTTCCAGACGCGCTTTGTGATTTTCCAAACCACAATCCATTTTTCAGCGGTCTTCCAGACACGCTTTGTGATTTTCTAAACCACAATCCATTTTCCAGCGGTCTTCCAGACGCGCTTTGTGATTTTCCGAACCACAATCCATTTTCCAGCGGTCGTCCTGACGCGCTTTGTGATTTTCCAAACCACAATCCATTTTCCAGCGTTCTTCCAGACGCGCTTTGTGATTTTCCAAACCACAACCCATTTTCCAGCGGTTTTCAGACGCGATTTGTGATTTTCCAAACCACAACCCATTTGTCAGCGCTCGTCCAGACGCGCTTTGTGATTTTCCAAACCACAATCCATTTTCCAGCGGTCTTCCAGACGCGCTTTGTGATTTTCCAAACCACAATCCATTTTCCAGCGGTCTTCCAGACGCGCTTTGTAATTTTCCAAACCACAATCCATTTTTCAGCGGTCTTCCAGACGCGCTTTGTGATTTTCCGAACCACAATCCATTTTCCAGCAGACGCGTTTTGAAATTTTCCAAACCACAATCCATTTTTCAGCGGTCTTCCAGGCGCGCTTTGTGATTTTCCAAACTACAATCAATTATCCAGCGGTCTTCCAGACGCGCTTTGTGATTTTCCAAACCACAATCCATTTTCCAGCGGTCTTCCAGACACGCTTTGTGATTTTCCAAACCACAATCCATTTTCCAGCGGTCTTCCAGACGCGCTTTGTGATTTTCCAAACCACAATTCATTTTCCAGCGGTCTTCCAGACGCGCTTTGTGATTTTCCAAACCACAATCCATTTTCAGCTGTCGTCCAGATGCGCTTTGTGATTTTCCAAACCACAATCTATTTTCCAGCGGCCTTTCAGATGTGCTCTATGATTTTCCAAACCACAATCCATTTTTCAGCGGTCTTCCAGACACGCTTTGTGATTTTCCAAACCACAATCCATTTTCCAGCGGTCTTCCAGACGCGCTTTGTGATTTTACAAACCACAATCCATTTTCCAGTGGTCTTCCAAACGCGCCTTGTGATTTTCAAAACCACAATTTATTTTCCTGCGGTCTTCCAAATGCGTTTTGTGATTTTCCAAGCCAGAATTCATTTTCCAGCGGTCTTCCAGACGCGCTTTGTGATTTTCCAAACCACAATCCATTTTTCAGCGGTCTTCCAGACACGCTTTGTGATTTTCCGAACCACAATCCATTTTCCAGCGGACTTCCAGACGCGCTTTGTGATTTTACAAACCACAATCCATTTTCCAGCGGTCTTCCAGACACGCTTTGTGATTTTACAAACCACAATCCATTTTCCAGCATTCTTCCAGACGTGCTTTGTGATTTTCCAAACCACAATCCATTTTGCAGCGCTCTTCCAGACGTGCTTTGTAGCAATACAAACCCATTGCCTTGTGTTTTTTAATCATCAAATATTTTAACACATTAGCAAATTGAATTCAACTCACCTTTTGAAATAAGCGTCAGGATCCAACAAATAACCTGGCAGGATCGCCAAAATGTGTGGCCCCAAATGGCCGGAGCGAACTGTTATGACAGTAGCTCTCCGTGGGTGCGTGTGCACGCCACGGAGACCTTACCAGAAGAGGCCGAGTCATGGCTTGCTGCGCACTGATCGACACGCTGAGGTGTTAATGTATAATCACATGCTGATGGTAACTTACTCAAACCCCACAACCTCCATGGCGTGCATACGCACCCACGGAGAGCTGCTGTCATAACAATTCGCTCTGGCCATTTGGGGCTACACATTTCGGCGATCCTGCCTAGAGATTTGTTGGATCCTGACGCTGATTTCAAAAGGTGAGTTGAATTCAATTGGTAATGTGCTAATTTGTTAAAATATCTGATGATTAAAAAAAACACAAGGCAATGGGTTTGTATTGCTACAAAGCGCGTCTGGAAGAACGCTGCAAAATGGATTGTAGTTTGGAAAATCACAAAGCGTGTCGGGAAGACCGCTGGGAAATGGATTGTGGTTTGGAAAATCACAAAGCGCGTCTGGAAGACCGCTGGAAAATGGATTGTGGATTGAAAAATCACAAAGCATGGGAGACCGCTGGTTTGTGGTTAGCAATACAACAAGGCGTGTCTGGGAGACTGCCGAGAAAAAAAGTTGACAAAATAAATTTGGTTGAAATGTATAACTTAGCGACTTTAGTGTACGTTAGGGTGTCCCAAAAAAATCGATGTTCGAAAAGTCATGGTGCTCAACCTTAAAATGAAAGATATACCTGTCTGGCTAATTTTTGTAGAACAAACCGAATTTCTAAAAATCGTTTAGAGGTCGCGCCAGATCGATTTTGAAAAATGAGCTTTTTAGGTCAAAATCAAATATTGGGCCCTTTCACATTTTTTTTCATGGTCACCCATTCGTTTTATATTTTTTATTTTCTGTGGATCTTTGCCCATATTCTCCATGAATTTGTTCTTAGTATTATACGTGTTTACAGTCTGAAGCGCTTTATAAACATCGAAAAAAGCACATCTTTTTGACTAATTTTTGCAGTTATTTCATCATCACACAAACAATATTTTTTCTCGTTGCGAAAAACCTACATACTACAAAGAGCTGTTTATAAGAAGTGTTTTCAGAAAAAAAATATCCAAGAAATGTTGTTCTGGGGCTGAGATATTGCAGTTTTAGTAAATAGTCAAAAAGTGTACAAATTCGGTACTTTTTCTTTACATGTTATAATTTCATCAAAATTGCACCAATATTTTATTATAAATTAAAAACAATTCAAAAGCGAATAAATGGGAATATTTTCTATGTAACATAGCTTTTATTTCCGATGGAGTTGGTTACCTGAATTACAGGATTTGGTTGGAGTATATGGATGGAGACAGTTATAAAATTATATCATATTCAACTATTAATATGTAGCAATATACAAGTAATCAGGTTTACTATGATCTCTTTCTAAGTTTTGGTTCAATCATAGGCTGCTTTTCACGGTATACAAAAACAAGGCAGGCTCAGCACGTATGTAAACATTCAGTTTGAACGTAAACATCTGTAGTCACTACTATCTTCGCACAAGCTGAACTGAAACGATGCTCTACGGTCTCAGCATGCTTACTTTTGTAAGATAAAATATGCGTCTCACTTGAAGTGTCATTTTTCCATTTTTACTTTACGTTTATTCCGTTTTTACTTTTCCAATATCTCAAGTGAACTCATGGAAAAGCTGTCGAACTGGTACGACGAAAAAAAAATGTTTGACTGTCATATGACATATCAAAAGCATCACGGTATACAGACAACAAGGTAGGCTTGTAAGAAAAGTGACACGTCAAGAGTGACGCATATTTTAATGCCACATGATAGAGTACAAAAGTAAGCATGCTGAGACCGTAGAGCATCGTCTCAGTTCAGCTTGTGCGAAAATAGTAGTGACAACACATGTTTACATTCAAACTGAATGTTTACATACGTGCTGAGCCTGCCTTGTTTTTTGTATACCGTGAAAAGCATCCTATGATTGCATGAGCATGAGCATGAGCAGGATAACCGTACAATTCGTAGTTGCTACTCCGTGATTGACTAGAACTTGCGAAATTGCACAGGGAACCAATTGAATGGAGCTTGGGTTTAGCTATCATTCTCAATGTGCAAATTTCGGAAATTCAATGCATTTTACTGAGTCAATAACGGCGCCGGCCACGTCCTTACGGTCATCAAGGGAAGGAAGGATTATTAGTTCAACTCTCGTTGCTACTAGAGACCGAGTATACCTCTGCATCTCCACGATAGTCTTAGGATAGGATATTGTGTTAGTATGAAGGGATATATTATCTGGATTCACTTTGGTAAGTGATGCGATCTATGGGATAGGAATATATGAATGAGAATTAGAAGTACTAGAGTAATGAGAAAGTATTAAAGTGAATTCTAATGGGATTCATTTGGATTGGATTGGATTCTGATACCACGCACACGTCTACCATACCATCGCTCCCCGCACATCAACCTCCCTCATTCTTACTTGTATGAGGCCTGCACGATGAGCGTAGCGACGGTATATAACATTCGTATGCGGGTACAAATGAATACCAATCTATTTTAACATTTTATTTACTGCTATTAAGTAACAGGCAGCTTTTTATAGCAATTCTATAATTAGAATCATACTTGCTAGCAATGAGAATTTGATTTGCAAAGAGATTGAGTTATATGATTAACGAAATTATTTTATAGGAAGTTGGAAAGGGCCAGGGATCAAATCCCTAATCTCCTGCTTATGAGGCAGAAGCAGTGACACAAGGCCACCAAGCACCTTACCGTGAAAAGCATCCTATGATTGAATCAAAACTAATAAAGAGATCATACTAAACCTGATTATGTGTATATTGTTACATATTAACTTCTGAATGTGATATCATTTTATAACTGGCTCCATCCATATACTCCGGCCAAATTCTGTAATTCAGGTAACCAACTCCATCGGAAACAAAAGCTATGTTACCTAGAAAATATTCCCATTTATTTGCTTTTGAATTGTTTTTAATTCAAATTAAAATATTGGTGCAACTTGATGAAATTATAATATGTAAGAAAAAAAAGCACCGAATTTGTACACTTTTTGACTATTTACTAAAACTGCAATATCTCAGCCCCAGAACAACATTTCTTGGATATTTTTTATGAAAATACTCCTTATAAATAGCTCTTCGTAGTATGTAAGTTTTTCTGAACTAGAAAAATATTTTTGTGTGAGGATGAAATAACTTCAAAAATTAGTCAAAAATGTGCTTTTTTCGATGTTTAAAAGGTTCTTCTGACTGTAAACACGTATAATACTAAAAACTAACTCATCGAGAATATGGGCAAAGATCCACAGAAAAATAAAAAAATATAAAACGAATGGGTGACCCTGAAAAAAAAATGTGAAAGGACCCAATATTTGATTTTTGACCTAAAAAAGCTCATTTTTCAAAAATCGATCTGGCGCGACCTCTAAACGATTTTTTAGAAATTCGGTTTGTTCTACAAAAATTATCCAGACAGGTATATCTTTCATTTCAGGGTTGAGCACCATGACTTTTCGAACGTCGATTTTTTTTGGGACACCCTAGTGTACATGAGACTACCAGTTAAACTAGTTCTATCGGAATCTGAGAGATATGGAGATCTATCGTATGCTGTTTGGAAGGCTTAATATATTATCTTGAAGTTTATATTGGTATTTACTGACTTAGTAGTCGTAGCGGAATTACCCATTGGATGAGATATCCAACATTCACGAAGCTCACAAAACGTTGCCAGCATTAACAAAGTCATAAGTTTGGAGTTATTGGCTAATAGTGCTGGTTAACATTAGTCTAAAATTTAGGTATATACTTATGCTATCTTATTTAAGTATGATATTTCTGCGAAATTTTAGATAAATATCATATCCTAGGCCAGATGTTCCCAAACTACTTGTACATGCGACCCACCTAGCAGAATCGCATATTGCTTGCAACCCTCCCACATTGACTTTTGGAATTTGAATAAATAGAAAAAATAAGTTCGCGTTGAATTGAACAAACCATTATGAATTTCTTCATATCCCATCATTATATTACTTTGAATGGATTGGAAATGATTTGGAATTCGAACGGATTTGGATTAGATTTTGGTTGGATTTGATTGGAATGGATTTGAATTGGATATGGATTGAATTTGAACTAGATTTTGGTTAGTTTTGGATTGAATTTGGACTGGATTTGGATTGGATTTGATTTGGATTAAAATTGCATTTGAATGGATTTGGATTTGGAACGGATTTAGATTGGATTTGGATTAGATTCTAATTGGAGTGGATTTGGAATGTATTTGGAATGGATGTGGAACACATATGGATTGAATGTGGAATGGATTTAGATTGGATTAGGATTGGATGTTGATTGGAATTGTATTGAATGTGGCTTGGATTTTTATTGGAATTCGTTTGTACTTGGATTGTACTTGAATTGTTTGGATTTCATTGTATTTGACAAAATCTCAAAATTTATTGTTCTCCATTCACTACATAGATCCGAATCTAATGGCTGTGATAGATTTGAGGGACAAAATAGGGACAAAAGAACGAATCAAGATTCGTTTTTTGCCACCCATCATTGGTCAGCCCACGACCTCCCTGAGAGTCGTGGCCCACAGTTTGGGAACACATTTCTAAGCGGTTGTTAGCATGTTCAACAACGATATGTTGAAGGTCAGCTTGCTGGTATTACTAAATATTAAGCTGATAATTGGATATGATGGACGGTATAAGATATTTAGATTATTGCTACAATATAAAATGTTTTTGTTAGATCAATTACCAATTTAGTTTAAAATTTAAATGATACAACCTATTGACTTGCATTTCGTTGTTCTGCGATTGAAAACCACGATGATCAGACAAATTTATTTTGGAGTTCAGTTTTCAAAGGAAATCATCTTTCTCAAAAGGTTTCTCAAAGGCAATATGTTCATCTTCGTCTCGCGCAAATAACTTTCAAAAAAATCAATGCGTTCTATGCTAGAGGATTTTTTTTGCCTTTTTTGATGAGAGAAGAAGGGAAATGTGGGGTTTGAGTATATTACCATCAGCGAGTGATTATACATTAACACCTCAGCGCGTCAATCAGTGCGCAGCAAGCCATGACTCGGCCTCTCGGCACACGCACCCACGGAGAGCTGCTGTCATAACAATTCGCTCCGGCCATTTGGGGCCACACACCTTGTTTCTTAAATTAATTAACAAATTCAGACTGGTTTAAAATTGTGTTTGTCCATGACCCTCCTACTTCCAATGACGACTCCGACGTCAGAATTGAATTTTAATGACCCAACTTTTATGTATTTTGAAGTGCCTTCAAACAACCGACAGACTCACTCTGAAGTTGGATTTTTCTTGACCCAAATAGGTCTGATGGCGATTTCGGTCACCATCAACCCCACTTCAAAGCTGGGTTTTCCTTGATTTGGCTAGGACTTATAGCGATTCCGACCATCGACCAACTCACATCAGAGCTAGAATTTATTGCCCCAACCAAGTTCGGTACCTGCCTTAAAACGAGTTTGGTACTAATCCATTTGATTCCACCACGTTGTAATCTTTACAGATACGTATATCGACCTCAACTGTATGGCCATCTTCAGTGTCTCGTACTTGACTCGATTTCCACTAAAAGAGCCTAATTAATTTTGCAAGCTCTGTAGTTTGGTCAAGGATTGATTTTTATTTATCTTGGTATTGACGATTCCGGCAATCAACCAACCCACTCCGAAATAGGGGTTTCCTTGATTTGACTAAGTCTGAAATCAATTCTAACCGCCTACCATTTCACTTGAGAATTGGATTTTAATTACCACACTAGGCTCAATGTAGTGGTTTAGATTACCGACAGGCAGATCCAGGGATTTTTTTTAAATTGGATTGATCCGAATAGCTCTGATAGTGCATAGCTATCATGTCATGTCATGCTTTTTAAACTTTATTTCTAGGTGATGTACTTTATGTACGGCACCAAATAACTTTCAGCCCAGTTCTAGAAAAAATATCACAAAATTCTAATGGAGTTTTTCTACACTCTTCAAACATAGCTTTTCAGGAACCACGATTCTGCGCTGAATATTGAAGCATCTTCGAGCCAGAGTGTTCCCCAATACCAAAAAAAAAAACATCTATGTATTTCTTATTTTATGTGATGTTTCTTTAGCAGAGAGCTCGCTTTATTAATTCTTTTCTTTTGAAATAACATAGGGCCAGGGGGGGGAATGTTGGCATTGGATGAAATGTTGGTTCATCTTGCAAATAAATGAGTAATTCAGCGGCAATACATTGTTTTGTAGAGAAATATTTATCACCGCTGCTTTGGAAAAGTGTATCGAGCACATTTTAGTTTTATTGCGCAAGATTCCTGAATTTTTCAACTGACAAACGCAATAAACTTGCGTGAAAAATTACTTTGACATGGATTTTTAGCAGCCATGTTTTATCGACTTAAGCAAGAAGGCTGCCTATCAAAGGAGTTTTCCGAATGAACTTACCTATTTTCGCACATTAGATGAACTGATAATAATCACACTATGTTAGCCAACAAATTTATTTCACTGTTTCCATTAGTATAGCGACACGATTAACTAAAACTTTTTTTGAGCACCCGTTGCCGAATAGTGGCTTACGATATTCATTCATAGCAGCATCGAATTCCCACTACCTCCACTAAGGGTACAGTTACCCTAACAGTGCCCGCCCTGCCCCTGGCAGACAGTTTACAAATACCGTAAAATCAGTGTATGAATTAAATGAACATCATATTTTCTTTAAGTTTAGACCTCAGATTTATCAGCATTCAGCACAAATCCATTAAACAGAAATTTTCTCATATAATGTTCCGACGAATAATGCATTGCTTATTCTATTCAATGAACTTTAAAGATTATTTCATGCGGATAGTTTTTAGCCAAATTCTATCATCAAATCATTTTTTCAACGTAAGTAAAATTGAATGTGAACCAAACTGTAACCAATCTTCATCTTTCGTATGTTCGAAATCAACAACCATTTGTCCCAAATGGGCTGAAAAAAGCATCAACCTAAAGAACTCATATTGAGAAAATTTGCCAAAATGTTGTCCATTTCGCTGGACACTTTTGGTAGCTTAAATATGAGATTGTGGACAATTATCTGTGCTTTTAGCTATTTGGTGTAGTGAAAAAGTAAGCAAGTCCCCCCATGGCATCATTTTGGATAGAACCTCAATATATGCAGATGTACAACAATATATTTGCTCAACCGAAGCATAATAGGCTAAGTTTTGAGTCATATACCCTATGAGGTTCGTCAACTAGAAAATGAAATAGTTCCCCGTTATAGTGTCTAATAGTAAAAATAACTGGCGATTGTCGTTTTTTCAACATAGAAAATTTCAGAGTGCCTTGAATAAGACCTTTGCATCATGTATTTCAAAATACTTACAATGAAGTAGACCACAAATGTCAATGCGAACAGGAAAAACGCACACATGGAACAGGATAAGAGAGCCAAAAATCTTCGATTAAACTTTTCCATCAATACAGGTGTAAAGAAGGCCACAAATAAATTCAGGCAACCAGCGCCAAGATTTGCAAACTTTGCATCCGTTGAACTTAGTCCCACTGACTCAAAAATGGACACGGAGTAGAAAAACACCTAAAAAAGTAGAGGAATCTGTTAAGAAAATAAAAAGGATGTTGAATGCGTAGGCCACAAACCGCATTGATTCCGGACAGCTGCTGTCCTCCTTGTAAGGCACACACAAGTATTAATGGCAGTGTCAATGTGGGATCTGTTAGGACGGACCACAGAGATCTTTGTTTCGGCTTTCTTCGTTGTGTCTCCTCGTCATCATTTATGTTATTCAGGGTGTCTTCCCCTCGAATAGATTCTATTTGTTGCCTAACATAGCCATCTTTCACATTCGTGCCTCCTAATCTCTTAATTTCATTTATTGCTTCGTCCCTTTTCTGCTTTATCACGAACAGGTATTTGGGACTTTCCGGAAGCCAATGATATGGGACGAAAAATATTATAACGAGTAAAACGTAGAAGCTAAGCGCAAACTGCCACAGTTCGTCGGTACCGAATATTTCCTCCAAACTTATTATTTGCCCCACTACCACGCCTCCAGTCACTCCCATGGAACAAAACACACCAAGAGCCCCTCGCAGCTCAACTGGTGCCAACTCACTTAAGTACATTGGCACTGTACTCGTCGTAAGTCCAGCGGCTAATCCAACCAGAACTCGCCCCAGCAGCAGCAATTCGACAGATTCGACCGCTCTACAGAACTGGAAACAAATTGCGCCCCACACCAGAAGTATTCCGCAAGTGAGGTATGACCGTTTTCTGCAAAGAAGGGTGAAGTCGAAATTATTTCCATTCACGATTGCCAAATTTTATATTTTACCGTCCAAGTCTGTCAGCCAGCCACGCACCACCCAGCGAACCTATGACCCCACCAATTAGGAAAATTGACACCACCGCAGACCAGAACGTGTCCAACGCTGCCTCGCTGAGAACAGTGCCATAGGTGTCGAATATCGTCTGGTTGCACCACTCTTTGATGAACTGCGGACGGAATTTGCGAATGGTCATTTATCGGGCGAAAAAAAAAAGGCTTTGCGAATCCGAATTAGCTTACATTAGCTGGTGCGTTGGTCACTCCGATATTGTAGCCGGTAGGTATTGCTGCTCCAAAGGTGGTGGATATGCCCGCCGTCAATAACCAGAAGGTCCATCGTGGTTCCTGGAATGTAAAGATGATTCTCGTATAAATTCCAATGTTATATTTGCTATGACAAATGTTTACTGCCTTTTGACCAGGAGCTTTGAAAGAACAAGGCATAGAAAACCATCTCATAAGTTGATCTACTAGGCAAATCTCATCAGTTATCTTTCTGCTCAGTAAACAAAGTAAAATGCTCGACATTTTTTCACAGCCTTCACAACCTTTGCAACATGAACAAAACCAAATCAAATCATAATATATTTTCATAGTGCTCTTCGATAAGCGAAAATATCTTTGCGCAAGCAAAGACAATATCATTTTCCCAGTAGTAGTTACAATACAGCTTGCTTTCAATCAGTTTGTGTAAGTGATTGGTTATGGTATGGTGGGTGCTCTAAATATTTTAAAGTTGTTTTGGGTTCGAATCCCGTCGCGGCCCTAATTTTTTGTTAATATTATTATACAAATTATCCAGAGAATTGGCGAGATTATGAAATGAGAGAGACGAGTGTAAAATTAAATTATCTGGCGTCGTTCTATCCGGAGAAAAATATTGAGTGCTTACTCAAAGAAGAACATGAAAAAATCGCACACCGCTATTTGGTTCAATCCTGGGCAGGGCTTGCAGAAATCGCTCTCAATAGATAACGAACAACGATAAAAGAGAGGCAAAAACTGTTCCGAATCATAACAAGCCTTGATATCAAATTTATCAAACTTGTATACACGTGCAAAAAAACAGATCCGATTCAGCCCCCACAGAAAAATTGCGATTCTCGCTTTGTTTTTTCTCTTTTCGTGTTGGTTACTGCACAGATGTGTAGAACAAGTTGAAATGCATCATCAGAGCCAGTGCTCCCCGCATTTGGAGCATTCTAAAAGATATTTATCATGGGGTATAGCATCCCGAATCAGTTTTCTATCATGACAGCTTGCGAAAAAAGTTTTTCGCGGTATGCTACATATCGTATATGTATACAGAGATGATAAGTGAGAGACTTGCTCTTTCTCTTTAGGATTCAATCCCTGATCCTGGGATTTTTTTCATAGGGAAAACTGAACCCACGGGGCAAAACAACCCTTTGGTATTTTTGAGTACATTTTCGGCAGGTTTTACAGAGTATTTACTACAGCGCACGTAGTTCGAATCTAGCAGTAAACATTCTTAAAAATATTCCTGGAACATCGCCAAAAATGCCAAAAGGTCGTTTTGCCCCGGGGTTGTATATTACACCAGTTACCCCTATGAGTAAGATTTCCGAAGCCTGATTGTAATATTAAGTTCATCGTTGCATGTGCTCAGATGTTATTGTAATGCCCAACATCCGTCATCTTTCCCTGCTTCACATAGCAAGACGGACAGCATGCAGAAGCCCTCAAAAGTGTTTGGCATTGAGTTGAGAGACCATAATGGCCGCCTGGGACACGCCCAATCTACGACTCCTCCATCTTACGTACGTCCGTGCCAAGCGGGATTCCGGGGATTGTAATTTGCCACTTCTTCCAAGTATCCGTGACCATCAGTAAAAGCCCCCTGGAATGCGCCACATTTTCTGAGTTCCTGTATGTAATCTACTCGTTCACTTTGGCCTGACAAAAGTTGTGATTTGACCCTAACTGGTAAATCGGTCGATCCAAAGCATACAAATAACGTCTCAGCAAGTTAGAAATGTTAATTGTCAGTACGAGTTCCTTTGTTTGAGCACTTTTCAATGTACACTAGAGTGATTCACAAAACTGCCTCATGTTCCGAGTGTCCCCGGAAATAGTTAGTATTGAGAATTTAAATTTTCCATCATACTGACTGTAGCCAGACTTGTCAAAAACTCCTCGCCGAGTGGAAGATGTATCAGAGTCAAAGTGTTATTGAAGAGAAGATGTGACCATTAAAACTCACAACACCGAGCATCAGCAAATCAGAGCTTGAGCGTCACAAAACCGGAGTGAGTCTGTCTATGAATCTTTCTCTAATGGTGCGTCACTCACTCTCATTCATGCTGAAGACGGCACTAAGATTTTTGTGATAAATGAATGGTTCCGGGAAGTGCTATTTCGCAAGATCTCACAGTCGCAAATGTTTTTGCTTGTCACTTCCTTGCTCTGTTTGTTTGTTTGTTTAAGCATCTGCTTCCACTCGTTCATGAGGATGCGAACGAAGCATTTTACCTCAGATAATTTCCCTCAGCTCAAGCCAGTTTGAGCAGTTTTGAAAGTTTCTTAAAACGCTTTCTGTTTTCTCCACACACATACTCGTTCGTCAATCAAAATATTCATTATTTGGCCAATCGCAGCGCGTGCATCGATTTTTTTGAGTTTGACGTTCACTCAATGCCGCCACCTAGTTCGTGATTTGCTCAACTAAATGATATCAACAGATGTCGTTAGTGTTTGTACGACGATGAGTTCGATGAGTGAGTGAGAATGTTCAATGTGTGCATAGATTAACATCATCGTCTAATTAGTGGAATTAAGATGTGGTTTTCGTTGAGTGAAATTATTTTATATTTCGTAAGATGCAAATTACAATTGCTTCAGTGTTGCAGCGCAAGAGAGGAGCTTCGATCAAACATTATAGTGAAAATTGGAAAAAAAATCTTCGCCCAATCGTATTCACTTCCACCATTGAGAACTGACGATAAACGAAGAACACAAGTATGCTTCTATTTTCAACATTTTGCTTCCTGATTCATTATTCACTTCTAGTCGCCTGTTGTTGAAGTTGAAGTTGAAGAATCGGTGAAGCTGTCAACCGCAAATTCTCAACGTCGATAAATCCCATGGATAAGTTCGGATTCGTGGAGCTGTCTGTCAAAAGAAGTTGTTTTTTATGAGAATTGAGCGATCAGAGGGGTGCAAGTGACGTTGGTCTAAATTGAGTTGATAACACCAACAAATTCTTTGGTTCTCGAGCTTTGCGACAAATTGATATATGTAGTTTGAACGATGTTAATAAAAAAAGTGAAAATTCACAGAAAATTTGTATTTTTTTTCTTCCATACAATTTGAATGAAGCGAAAAAATATTGGAAAATTTTGCGCGAATTTATCTCAAAACCAACTTTTTTGTCACTTACACCCCTTTGAGTTGTACCCCTCAACTGTTATTTGGTTCTACCAAACTGCTCCTAGCTACGAGGAAGCCTCAAACCCCTCAAACACATTCATCGTTCGCCAGCGACCATCAGCCGTCTCTGTCCTGCATTTGAGTTGAAAGACAGGGTCTTGCGAAATCATCTTGCAGGCAGCATGGTGATATTTCTTTCCCATAATCGATTATAGTTTTCAGTTGAACTACACCAACCCGAGCCAAGTCACAAGCTCTAAGGAAGCTCATATTTAGCCTAACGCTGTCGAGCCCCTTTTGCTAGCGTCCAGCAGCTATTCCGGCTCTACACTTTGGAAGGTAGACGGGGTATTTCAAACTCCTATTACTGGCAAGTAGGATCAATCAACCCCCGCCTCTCTTCCTGATATTATCCCGATTTTCAGATCAATTCGAACGTCAATATTTACATTATATATTTATGTTGGTGGAATGAATGACCTAGCCTAGTGGAAGATTTTCGGCCAGCGACGATAGGAGGTGGTATCATTATCGCTGAAGGTTCCAGACTGACTCCAGACCGATCTCGATACTTGGAGTTTATCGACACGCACTATCGATTAGTCTTCTTTGTGTATCGCAGTGTGTAGTGAAATAATTGTTTTGGGCGATTCGAAACTGGTGGGCATCGCATGGAATCTAACTTACACTCCATTTATTTCCAAAGTACCCGCTCCTTTGCTCAAGACCGTCTTCTACGGGTCTTCTCTAGTAATTGCATTTGAGAACGACGACGACGCGAGTTCGTTGGTACCACAACCGCTGTGTCACACGTTTTTTGCAAGGCAGATAACTGCAGTAATGTCGAAGTGTTGTCTAACTTGGATTGTATGTTCTAGGGCAGCCTGTTCTTGCTATGCTAACCGATGTTATGGCGTAATGGACCTTTTGGTTCTTCGAGATAATCGGCTACCCTTATTCAGTCTCACCATGAGGTTGAATAAAGGTGGGATCAAGGATGTTATCGATCATTTAGTAATCTGCGTTCGATCACTTAGTAGTTTGTCAATAACTCGTTCCAGAGGCTAAATTTCAATATGTGTTGTATGGTGGACTTCTAGTGCAAAGGTTTATCTACAACTCTGCCTAACAGTTCGTTGTATGATTTTCACAAATAACGGCGTTAGAGCTCCAGTAGCAGTAAGTTATACTAAATGATTGAAATTTTGTTATCATTTAGTACAAGTTACTGGTACTAGCACTATAGCTCCGTTATAAGTTAGATTCAAACATCGACCTGTTATGCAGAGTTGTGGAAAAACCTTCGCACTAGAAGTCCACCATACAACACATTTTGAAATTTAGCCTGTGGAATGAGTTATTGACAAACTACTAAGTGATCGAACACAGATTACTAAATGATCGATAACATCCTTGGGTGGGATTATTAGTATGTTTTCATTTGGATTTAAACAAATTGTCACCTACATGGATCTGCATTATGCGTTTTACATAGTGTACTCTGTGTTTCGCCTTTGACGTTCTTGATACGATACCGATTTGGTTTCTTCGTTGCTGTTCATAATACCGCTGAAATTGTGAAGTATATTTTTTTAATTTGCAATTCAATCTTTGACATCTTTTTTTTTTCTTCCTAAGCAATGGAGGGAGAATCTGCTCAACAGACATCCTGGGTTGTCCAGGAAGTGCGGGGTTAGGGACCACAACAGCAAACGAGGGAGGCAGGACTACATCCCCGACCCGCTAAACCGTTTCTATTGCCGCCAAGCCCATAGTCCCTTCGGTACTACCAGAAAGTAATGCTACAAAGGGGGGCCAATGCACAACGCACCCTCGAGATTAGCTGCGTGTTCTTGCAGCACCAAACATCGTGACTCGCTTTTTTAGAAGAACACCATCGTGCCAGCGCATTTCCGGCTTTCCAGGTGGCCTTACCACGCCCTATGCCCTCGGAAGGTGGGAAGGGTCGACTTCGCGCCTGCTTCCCTCTGCACGACTGGTATCAAGAATGATGATGCCGCGTGCACCCCAAATTGACCTCTCTGCAATAGGGTCTATTGGCCAACACACAGAAGGACTTGCCGACGCCTGCCCCAGCCTTGACTAGGACCCCTTTCCGTCCTCGGGCTCGGAACCCTCCCGGTTGACCGACGCCGCGAAAACGACGATACCATGTGGTTCTTCGCGCGGCCACTTGTTCGATTAAAAGATCGAGTTTGACCACAGGGCATGACCACCGGTATGACCCATGAAGCTGCCTCCGATCCCTTGGACCACCTCTTATTTGCGCCTGAACTAGCCATCCTTGAGTCCACGCGCCAACTACTGTGTAGCTCCGAGACGATTTGGACGATAGCCGATAAAACAGCGTTCCAGTCAACTTCATCTTTACACATCCTCCAAACTAGGTTGTCCGGGGTAGTGTCCAGACCACATGTGGCAAGCATGTGGTCACGCATTGCGCGAAAACGTGGGCACACGAACAACACGTGTTCCGCCGTTTCCTCTAAACCTGCGCACACCAAACACTCGGGCGAGGCCGAGCAAGCCAACTGCGTTACCTGCACTGTGATTTTGCAGCACGCTTAAACGCCGGGCACTTCGAACTCCCCATGTTCACAGCTTTGCTGGAACAAATCAAACAATTGGGTGGGTTCGTGCAGCATTGTGCCTTATGTCCTTCCAATCCGCAGCGTCGACAGAGCTTGCTTCTGTCAGGGCCTTTGCAGTCCCATTGTTTGTGCCCCGGTTCCAGGCACTTGAAGCAAACTTCGAGTTGCTCATATATGCCCACAGGGCACACCGACCATCCCACCTTGACGCTCCCTAACTTGACTACCTTGGAGGCATCCGCTGCAGATAGCCGAACCAATGCTACCTGTGTCCCTCCCGGAGCTTTCCGTAACCGAACGGCTGCGGAGGGTGTCTCCACTTCACACTGTCGCCACAGTGCCGTGACGAGCTCTTCGACTTCGGTGATCTCGTCCAGGTCTTTAACCCTTAGATTCACCTTCGTCGTGAGTGCCCTCATCTTGACCGTCTCGCCTAGGACTTCCTCCGCCAACTTCTTGTAGGCGGCGCCCTTTAGCGAGACGCCCCGCTTCAGCTCGAGGATCATTTCGCCCGTCCGGGTACGTCTTATTCGACGTACTTCGGCGCCGAGTTCACCGAGCTTGATGTCACTCCTCACCGTCTTTGCTGGCACGAATCCTTGGGCCTCAGTCTGGGTAGACCTCGACTCAACCGATTTCACGGGTTTACACTTGGCCGTCCCGACCAAGTGTAGTCTCCAGCTTGCCGTCCAACACTTTCAACAATGACTTTCAAAGTTTCAGCAAGCTCCTCTTGAGGTCCTTACTGATATTATGCTTCGATGACGCAAAGTCAATGATGGCGTCCAGCTGTTCCGTCGCCACCTCGAAGGCCATAAGCCCATCGCGTTTGCGGTTCATCACCTTCACAAGCCATGGACCGTCTATAACCTCTACCAGCGTAGCCTGGGAGATGGTTAAGTGACCCACGCTAGCGCTGCGCACCGAGCTGCCGACTATTGCTTCTGGCCTCCTAGGCGGAGACTTGAGCAACCCACCTGTTGCGAAGGGGCTGTTGCCTACACTACTACCACTAATTGAAGAATTGACTTGTTTTTCCATCTTGGTCCCACGAGTTGCTTGGGAAAAGAGGTCCACCGTGCCCAGGTACCCCACAGGCTCCGTTAAAGGCCTAGCTCATTATTTCACCCCCCTGGCCATGCATCCCCACCGGTCACTAAACGACTTGGGATTAGGGGTTAGGGACGATGTCCCCTTTGGTCGCACCCACTCACTCTAGCTGATGTTATAAGGACAACAGTGCCCAGGCTGCACTACCAGCTCAGTACAAAACCCTTAGCTGGCGGTCGATTATCATCGGAAGACCCGTGTGGAAGCGTGAGATTGGAACTTGTGAGGACCAGAGCTGTGTAGGTCGCTCCTTCCCAGATGTCAAGTCACCATTTCGCAGCCCAACAAGTGCACTATATAAACAACAAAGCCATTTGTAACTTCATCGTACCTTATATGGAACGTGCAGAGACCGTCAAAAATAAAATACTGGCTTCAATGTGCTTTCAGTGCAATTTTCTTAGAGACGAACAGCTATTTGAAATATGTTGGCGTGCTGCTTGGGTATACAGGGGTTAGACGAAAAGGTTGAGATAGGTAAAAATAAGTCGAAATTCAAATCAGCATAACTTTGCCTATAATAATCCGATTTTGATGAAACCAGGACCATCAGAAGCGGCCTTCTAGGAGGGGCCGGTTTTGACACCATCTGGAACCATGCATATATGGGTGTCAAAATTCATGTTTTCCCAAGATGATGAATATAGGATCTTTATTAGAGATATATTTTGAGGACTGTAAGACTCTTTGGCCAATTTGTAACAGGTTCCGGAAGTTCTGCGAAAGTGACATTTGTTCAGGGAATATGGCCAATCCCGTATCGTTTTCACGGAAATGGCCATATCTCTGCGTATACCTAACGGATTTTCGATCTGCAGCCAGCATTGGCCAGCATATTAGTTCTAGTTTCTGGGGAAAGCATAAAACATGATGGCAGTAAACGTCATATGAAATGACAAGCAGCAGAAAAAATGCATTTTTAACATACCCTCGGAAAATCCGGAACACCCCCGGTGACCAAGGACCCATCAGAGGGTTCGTATAGGGCCCGTATACTAGAAGAGTTTCCGCGTCCGCTGGGCCCAGTTTGATCAAAATCGGATCATTCTACGCCAAGGTATGCTGATTTGAATTTTGACAAATTTTTGCCTATCTCAACCTTTTTGTCTAACCCCTGTATGAGCCAGTATAAAGCATGTTTGCACTGTCACTGCGTTATAGTCGCACGTACGGATTTTTAAATGCTTACGGTTACCTGAAACATTTACTGCTGTGACTGTAGATTACACATCCAATCTTGAAGCGACGAAAAAAGCTAGAGTGGTGGTTGTAGATCGCAAGCTCTGAACTTAAAGACCATCTTGTCATGTCTCTTGGTATTCACGAATATGTTATGAACATATTTGAATACATATCCAAGCTTCGAATTACGCAAAAAGCTAGACTCGTGGTTGTAGATCGCAAGTTCTGGACTCGTGGACGCTTTGGATGACCCAGGATATCCCAAAACCATCTGACTATATCTCTTGATCTTTATGAATATGTTATGGATATGGTTGTATACATGTCCAAGCTTGAAATTACGAAAAAAGCTCACATGGTAACTGTAGATCATAAGTTCTGGACTCAAGGACTGTTTGGATGATCCAGTACATCCCGAAAAACTATTTTCAAACTTGTTTTGTCATTTCTCCATAATTAATCACGGAAACAAATGGAACATATCAAATTTACTGGGTAATTTCTTCTTCTTCTTCTTCTTATTGGCATTACATCCCCACACTGGGACAGAGCCGCCTCGCAGCTTAGTGTTCATTAAGAACTTCCACAGTTATTAACTGCGAGGTTTCTAAGCCAAGTTACCATTTTTGCATTCGTATATCATGAGGCTAACACAATGATTTTAGGAAAATGCCGTATGTATATTCCTTCACTTGGTTATTATGTTAATAAATATGATTTCACACAAGAAGTTCAAATAATAAAACAAAACAGATTAATCCACCGATCGTTGGTGATGCCTTTCTCGCGCATTTAAAAAAAGTGAACACATTATAGAAGTCAAAATAGGTCATTGCGCGCGGCAAACATAACCTCACAATTTTGACGGGTACTGGTCCTGTTGTCTACGTTTCGGACTTAGAACTTTTTTGATCCAAATTAAATCTGCATATTTCACTATATTGAAGACGTTCCGTTCATTCCGCATTCAAATATAGACGTGACGTGACGTCACTGCGCAATGGAGTATAGCACTTTTGGAGGATAGATTTCACTATTCCCATCAATTCATATCTATTTGCAGCCATTTCAAGAATGCATTGCAGCAATTTCCGAAAATAAAATTATTCTGAAAAAAAATATACGAGAAACGTAATAACTGACAACGTATTAAAAAGCCGACAAAAGTGTTTGATTCAATTTGATTCTACAGAGTGGCGGAAAGCTGTTTTCAAAGCGTTTAATTAGAATGATGCCGTTTAAAATATTCCAGTAGTGTTGTATGCCAGTTACTCCGTGGTGGGTGAGGTCATAAAATTAAAACGAATGATGGCGACTCTGGCGGGACCAGCGAAGGTTTGCAATAACAATATGGAGCAATCGTGAGAAACATATCAAAACATAAATTTGCCTTCAAATGTAGCTTTTGGATGACCCATTGTACGACACTCCTTAACTTATCACAGAAATCCCACACCACGCATGCAACAATTATCAAGCTTATTGATATCAACCACTTTATGATTACACTATTGTTCAGATTCTGTAACAATCTTGCAGGGGTCGAGCGTAAAATTGATTTGATGGACTGCATCTTCCAGTTATCACAATTCGATTTAAATACATTTACCGAACGTACTTCCTTACTATCAGCTTTCTTCATGATCGGTGAAATACGGTACAGTGATATTGCCCTTGATACGCGTCTCGAATAAACAGCTTCTGAAGTAGTAGATTTAAGTCCACTCCATACTCCGCGGTACGCACCCGTTCAAGTCCGATTACCAGCAATTACTGACGCCGCTAGAGCCAATCGAACCTGGTCGTGTGTGGCAGCTAATCAGCCAATGCAACGCTTCGGACAAGATATGAGTCGAGCTGCCCAATGAGCAATTAAGAAACAATTTCTCAGCTATTCTTCAGCAGCAGAAAGCCGAAAGTGTACATAATTAGTGGCTTGTGTTCACGGGTCAGTAAATCGCTTATCACGTCAGTTGACTATCGAACTTAAGAAAAACACAATTTTTTGAAGCACTGAATTAGCATTTTTGGTCGTAAATATGCTGATGGTGACTACGTTATCACAGTCACAATAATTAAGTGTCGATAATTGGATCTTATTTATTGAATCAATGCCACTGAAGCTGAACGCACGTGCGTACTTTTTATTCATGATTTCCATTTCTTTTTGTTCGAGAATGTTCGGCAAGTCACTCAAAGTGCTTTGAATCAAACCAAACAAAAGAACTGCATTAATTAATTAATTATTTAATAAATTAATAAATTAATTAATTTCAGAATTTCCTAGATGGCATTAATTCTTGAACTATCGATTCAATGATCATGCGACAGTTCATACAAATTCGAATGCAAAATATTGCTTTTGCTAACCCATTTCGAATGGGTGGGTCCATTTTCATTCATTTTCGAGATACACAACAAGCACCCTATTTGCAATGCCGGTTTACAAACAAGTAATGCATTTCTTGTAGCAGGATACAAACGAGTTCCACTGGTTGCTTTGTTTTGCGTTATGCACTTTATCTATATTAAGCTGCAGTTCTGAACTATTTCTGCTCATGGCCTAGCACCTTAGAAATGATTTACTCACAGCTTTCACGCTTGAAGGGCAGCCACATACGTTGGTATTGCTTCCCGAAAACTAGCAGTTGCTGCTTACCGTTCTTGGTTGTTGTGTGCTGACAATTTCTGCATTTGCTTCCGGCGCATAGAGTATTATCGACTCTGATTGATCGTTGTTATCCATGTCCTAAAGCGATTCCGAGGAGCGTGTCTCGAACTATTAGTACGGGGCTGTACACCAGTTTTCGTTGTTTCTTCTTCAACTTTGCGCTGCTCGTTTATTCTTCATATCACTCTCTCATCGTCGTCGCGTTCATTAACGAAAAATTATCCGTATCGTAATGATAGCTTTGAACTTTGCATAACACTTTTAATGACAGGGAATCTAAACCGTGCCAAGTAATGGGATGTCACAAGAATCTCACCCGAGTGTTGAGGTGTTGGAGTAAGTGCTGCTCAGCGTTGATAACATCTAATCCCGACTTTATCTAGTGCGATGCATGCTGATAGCAAAATTTTGATCAAAGAATTGGGTTTAAATGAAAACAAATTCGGCTACCTGGATATTTGCAAAACATGCCACTTTCACGACTGACAGGAGATCTATCGAGATCCAAATATGCCATCCGTGCCGGGTGGCATAGCAGACGTACCTACATGTGCGCTATGTGTGAATGAGCATATCGAGAGTGTGTACAGTACCAACATTAGTACTTCTCCATCACACTATTTTATGGCTCAACACACCCAAACGAATATGGCATTTCGTTGTTGCTTCAACAGGGCTGGTTCGTACTGCGAACTTATTATTTCATCTCAAACTACTCAAAAGTAAATGATTTTTATTAGCCCAGTCGTTGATCCAGATTATGTTCTCGAGCGAATTCAACGATATATGAAAATGCAGCTGTTTCAAACAAAGGGATACACACTTGATAATCAATGGATTGAATTTTACAAGCTAGCGCAATTTGAATTCATTTCGATTTAAAAAAATAGTTCAATTGCATTTTGCGTTCATTTGCACGCGATAAAGTTTAAATTTAAAAATGTAATTTATCTGTGTGCAATGGATAACTATCATCGTTCAACTTCTAATTTGTTACGCAAGCATTATGCCTTATGGGGTTTATGCTACCAAATGCGGTAACAACACACAAAAAAAGCGTTGTTGATTTCTCGAGCCAGCAAAAATACACCGTGATTTAAGTCACGGATCTGAGAACATCAATCACGTTTTCCAGAACGTTCCAGAAAACGTGACTGTTGTTCCCAAGACTGTGACTTAAAATACACCGTGATCTTGTTAGTTACTGGATTCCTAAGCGCTTGTTTGCGTGATGTGCTTTTTATATTGGTTTTGATAATCAAAAGTACTCAGTCTTCTACATTATCGTGGTGACTCATTTCTGACATGAATCTGAAATCCACACAATGACAATTTGAAACTTGCGATGGAATCTCTAACCTACCATTGTAAAATGTAACTTGCCATAAAACGATTAAGGGAAAAAATGCATAAGGCATTTATTAGAGGGCATAAGAAATTAACAAATATTTTCGAATGGATTTTTTTCCTATAAGACTTTTGCTTTACGTGTAGTTGCATGATGATTATTAAGATGTTTAATATTTATAGACTCCCACAGCAATCCACGGTTTGGTTTATGGTCAACCGCATCTACCAGAATCTTATCGGGCATGATGATACCAGTAATTTTAATATTTTAAATAATTTATCGGTGGAATTTTGAGAAAATAATGAGTTAAGATTTTTTAACTATGTTACATTTGCTCTTCTTCCAATAAATATTATTCATTATCGGCAGTTGTTTATTATCTCTATGTTTGATATATATTTGTATCAGAATTCAATAGCGTTTAATTCTATTAACACATTATTAAGTATTCAAATCTCCGTGAGTCGATATTGAAGGACCATCGACTGATGGAAATATCGAGATATGGATCATATGACCATTCCCGGGTAGAAGAAAATAGCAGAAAAATAACAAATTTTACCATTAATATATGTATAACAGAATAGCAAAATCTAATGTTAGTTTGAATGATACAGTTGCTAAAATAGCGGAAATAATAGCAGAAATTGTTCGAGCGAATAGCTGAAAAATAACTCATTTTACTTTTATAAGAGCAAACCTATAGCAAAATATTTGCAAAAAGAAAATATCTAAATCAGTTATTATCAGGGTTTGAATCCAATAGAGAAATACAAAGTTTCTCACTTATCGTCTCTGTATACATATACGATATGTAGCATACCCCGAGAGACTTTTTTCGCAAGCTGCCATGATAAAGAACTGATTCGGGAGGCTTCTTCTTCTTCTTCTTCTTATTGGCATTACATCCCCACACTGGGACAGAGCCGCCTCGCAGCTTAGTGTTCATTAAGCACTTCCACAGTTATTAACTGCGAGGTTTCTAAGCCAAGTTACCATTTTTGCATTCGTACATCATGAGGCTAACACGATGATACTTTTATGCCCAGGGAAGTCGAGACAATTTCCAATCCGAAAATTTCCTAGACCGGCACCGGGAATCGAACCCAGCCACCCTCAGCATGGTCTTGCTTTGTAGCCGCGCGTCTTACCGCACGACTAAGGAGGGCCCCTATCCGGGAGGCTATATCGCATGATAAATGTCTTTTAAAAAGCTCCAAGCGCGTGGAGCACTGGTTCTGATGATGCATTTTAACTTGTTCTACACAGCTGTGCGGTCCGTAACACAAAATGAGCCAAATATCAAAGCGAAAATCATCACTTCTGTGTGGGGCTGCCTATCCGATTGTGTTTTCTCGCACTTGTATACTGCCGTCATACGCATATACGTAAAAGGGCGAATGTCGCAAGAGAGAATTCTCTTCGTCGACTTCCCCTCTGTTAAATAAAAGTGACAAGCAAAGGGTTTCTTTGCAGTTTATCACTTCAGAATGCAAGTTTGCATTGTTTACTATCGTGCTGAGGTGATAAACCACTAAGAAATCCACTGCTTGTCACTTTTATTAAAAAGAGGGGAAGTCGGCGAAGAGAATCCTCTCCTGCGACATTCGCCCTTATTCCAGATAGAGCTTGAAATTTGTTATCATGGCTTGTTATAATTCGGAACAGTTTTTCCATTTCTTTTACCGTTGTTCGTTATCTATTGAGAGCTTTTTCTGCAAACCCTGGTTAAAAATGCAAATGATAAATTAATAACAAATTTCCTCTCGATTTTCGAGTCGAAAAAAAAAATAGACGCTTTCAGAATGATTAACTTCATCGAATCGAATATCTGTGTGGCCCAATTTCGCCGAACGAGCTATCCGTTGGTGTGATCGCTGGTGTGCTGTCTTATTGAGCGTGTCACTCCGTTCGTTGCCCGACGAGGAAGGAGGCAAAGTCATGGCTTGCTATTCACTAGCCAATGTTGGCAACCGAACCGTTATACGAATGATATTTGCATATCTGTCATCAATGCACGCTGGAAGTGGATTATCCATTTTCTAATATATGTCACCCTCACATTCCCCTTCTTCTCTCACCAAAAAGAGAAAAAAAAAACCATTGACTTGGGGTTTTCAGAAACAACTATTTACATCTCATTTTTTTAATTGCAGCCAAATCTAATTTTACAATCCAATATCCGTACTCAATTACGTACTCATTTTAAAATACATACTAATTCAAATTTGAATCGTTGCGTTCTGCTGGTCCACCTTTTACACGACCAATCCTCCTCTCTTCTACACAACCTTTACCATCGAAAGCTGCAACAATCCGATACTCTTCGAGAGCACCTTCGACAACACAAGCAGAAACCGCTGAGAAAAGCAAATCATTTATTCCGAAAACAAATCATGTTCAATCGGGTACCTTCGACATAACAAGTGAAAACCGATAAGAATACGAATCATTTGCTTCGGCACTACTCCAGAGTTCTTTCGACATTTCGATTAAGTCAAAGTCTTTCGTTCAGCTCGATTAAGTCAAACCGATGAGAAAACAAATCACTTATCATGTCACAAGCCAAAACTGATGGGCAAGTCATTCAATCCGGCGCTCTACAACAGCAGCTTGACATCACATATCGAAACCGATGAGACATCAAATCATTTATACTGGCGCTTGACTTTTTAAGTCAAAACAGTTGAGAAACAACACATCTTTCAATCTACCACTTTCCCAGAGCGCCTTCGACATCACAAACCAAAACCGATGAGCGAATCATTCAATCCGACGCTTTTCCAGAGCGTCTTCGACATCCTCAGTCGACACCGATGAGCAAATTATTTAATCCGACGCTCTTCCAGAGCGTCTTTGACATCCCAAGTCAAAACCGATGAGCAAATCATTCAATCTGAAGCTCTTCCAGAGAGTCTTCGACATTAAAAGTCGAAGCCGATGACCAAATCATTTAATCCGACGCTCTTCCAGAGCGTCTTCGACATCACAAGTCGAAACCGATGACCAAATCATTCAATCCGACGCTCTTCCAGAGAGTCTTCGACATGACAAGTCGAAACCGATGACCAAATCATTTAATCCGACGCTCTTCAAGAGCGTCTTCGACATCACAAGTCGAAACCGGTGACCAAATCATTCAATCCGACGCTCTTCCAGAGCGTCTTTGACATCAAAAGTCGAAACCGATGACCAAATCATTCAATCCGTCGCTCTTCCAGAGAGTCTTCGACATTGAAAGTCGAAACCGATGACCAAATCATTTAATCCGACGCTCTTCCAGAGCGTCTTCGACATCACAAGTCGAAACCGATGACCAAATCATTCAATCCGACGCTCTTCCAGAGAGTCTTCGACATTACAAGTCGAAACCGATGACCAAATCATTCAATCCGACGCTCTTCCAGAGCGTCTTCGACATCACAAGTCGAAACCGATGACCAAATCATTTAATCCAACGCTCTTCCAGAGCGTCTTCGACATTACAAGTTGAAACCGATGACCAAAACATTTGATCCGACGCTCTTCCAGAGCGTCTTCGACATCACAAGTCGAAACCGATGAGAAAACCATTCAATCCAACGCTCTTCCAGAGCGTCTTCGACAGTAGTAGTCGAAACCGATGGGAAAACATCATTTATTTCGGCGCTTTTCCCTCACACTCGACATCACAATGAAACCTAACAAAAGATATAAAAGCCAAAAAGCTTTTGGTGTGCTCTACAAGTCTTGTGAACATTGCGATTCGTTCCATTCACGTATTGACCATGTTAAAGTGATTTTAACTTTTTTAGTGCGTAAAAACAATGTTACCTCTAAAAGTTGTTGGCGCGTAACTAGGTGGTGGCCAATCCAGTGAGCAACCATAGCCACACTCCAGAAGCACTGATAAGGACGCCCAAAGGGGAAGTTGTTCCCAGCTTGTGTGTTGCCGCGACTCTAGTAGATGTTGCACCGATGTCGAATTCGTGATCCTTCAGTACATCGGCAAGTATGCGTGTGCTCCCGAAGAAGTTGAGAGAATTTGCAGTTCCACAAAACAAGCTTCCAATCGCTAGTCCCTTTTCGTTGCCGTGGTTTGCGCTGATTTGCTCCGATCTATATTTTTTGTTGATTGCTCGTTGCGTGGCCTGCAGTGCCTAACATCAACTCCTTAAATTTTTGGAGGACCATTCCGCCTAAGTGGGCCATGGCACACAGCCTTTTAAAACCCCTCTCCAGCACTTGGACGATGATCATCCGTGCCTAATAAGGGGAACAGCTATGGGTTGAGATTGGGCAAGTACGCTTGTAACTACTGTCGACGTCCATACGTCTATGCAGTGGACATCCGCACGTCCCTAAGTAGCTCTCTAAGCTTGAGATACTCAGGGTTCGCCATCTACCTGCTTGAGGACTCAACGATACAAAAGACGAAGAAGGGTGCACAAAACAATATAATATCGACGCAATTGCATGCCTAGCCAAAAGGAAAGCGAGTGATTAAGGAATAGATATAGATACATTTTATTTATTTATTTTTTTTTTTCATTTTTTGTGTTAGTGGTTAGGGTTAGTAAATGTTGTGGCCAATCGATGCGTTGGGGCCCTTTAGCGGACATGCTGGCTGACGGTGACATACCTATTACCCGGGAGTATCAGCCACTGGATCTGGATATCCGCCTTAAGATTTGAAGGTGTACGACTTGCAGGGTACGGCCGACGGGGCCGTTTGATTGACACGTGTTGCTTGACTGGTCCTTGCTGGTTATGGTTTTTGGGACTCGACGACCAACAGGGTTCTTGATGCACGAGTTGCTTGCCTATCTGGAGATCTTGGCTAGGATGTCTGGGGCTCATCTCGTTTACGGCCGGCAGTGGTTCACCGGAGGGAACTGCTTGTTGTGCTTGAACGAGATACTTCTCCGGTTGATCGGCTGAGGTTATGATCACCGCGGGTCCACCGTCGGGAGGGTTCTGAAACTTTGGCCGAGATATTTGCATCGCAGCGGATCTCTTCCGATCCTCGAAGGATATTAGTGGGAATTGAACCCCCCGCTCCACTAGAAAACGATTTGCTGATAGATTTGCATCGCACACATGGGATTTGGTGGCAGGGAAGCCTTCTGGCCTCTGGTGGATTTGCTTCGCACACATTCGATTGGGTGGCAGGGATGCCTTCTGGCCTCTTTAGCTCACTGGCGGTCTGGAATTCTTCACGGGTGGCACTTACGGAGTAAAGCTCCCAGATTATACTTTATACGCTTTAACGGCGGGCAACTGATGTAGAGGTTATCGAGCAACTAATTCCCGCGTGGCCACAATGCGCTTTCCATCGTCCAACTTCAAGGTTTGTCCTCGATCACTTCTTAACTCGCACTCTCGAACAACCGAACCTCTTCCAGTTTTCGCTCTTGTCCTTCTCTTGTCTTTTCTGTTCCCTTACGCCCGCGAGCATAGGGTTGCCATATAGTGAGGTTCGCTCCCGAGCGAATCGTGGAAAAAGGGGGGGGGGGGTTGTTATTTCTTACACAGTGAAAGTAGACTGAGCACATTGTATTACTATCTAGGCTACTTAAGGTACAGCATGCGAAGTCTCACAGCAAATTGGGTCAGGCAAATGTATCGATAAGAATTGTTATCCTATACGGTAACACGCTTCGAGCGGCACACGGTCGCACTGATAGGGCCTACTTGCAGATACACGCAGCTTTTTCACTCCACCACCAACATTGCTGGAAGTTTTTTCCCGCTGCCGAAGCCGGCGAGTCATGCTGAACCATAGGGCTAAATAAGTAAATAAGCACAATCACAGAACGCCAAAGTGATTTTGTTTGACCTGTTCACTGCATTTCCTCAGTTTTTCATTGAAAGCTTTTCTATACCCGTCATTGCATGATTATGTATATTGTGTGACAAGTACAATGGATACACTATGTCCAGGATGTCGAGAAAGTTTCCAACCCGAAAACATCCTAAGTCGTAACGAGAATCGAACTCGTCATCTCTGGATTAGCAATCCTACGCCTTTGCTCGCAAGGCTAGCTGGAGACCCCACGTGACATTTGATAACTGATAAGAAATTAAAATAAGATGAGTGAACTTTGACATCAAGGTACTCTTTATCATGTCATTAAGCTTGTAATCTGGATAGGCTACTACTACCTACTACATGTCTTTTCCCATAAAAACCAGCCACTGTTTGTGATTCATTGAAGCATTTTTAAAGAAGTTTATCATAGAATATACCCCCGGAATCAGTCCATTATCGTTTCTTGTGAAAAACGTGTTTTACCATATGCTACATATCATGAGTGTATACAGAGATAACGAGTGTTAGATTTTTTCGTTTCTCTCTGGATCCAATCCCTGAGTTCAACCTCATCCGATTATAATAACCGGCGATCACGTGTCTCATATTACATTTATGTGACACACAAATGATATTGAAAGTATTTTGTCGCATCGCATTTGAGCGGAATGTGTATACCAGCAGGAATAATATACAAACCCTCATTATCTTTAATGGTAGTAAACCTGCAGCAAATTATGGAGTAGCATGTAAGCTCGATGTGATTGACGTAAAGTTCAAGATATTCTTATTGGTTTGCCCGCTCTAATACGATATAATATAATACGATATAATATTATTTAATGTCGTCTGAAAAGTTATTCGTTCAGGTGCATTAACACGAAACACGACATTTCGCCAACATGTCTCACCATCACAAAGACACGGTTCGTGAATGCAAACAATCCCATTTGATTTTGCCGTGACAGCTGCTCGCGGTTGCAAACAAACTGATTGAAAGTGCGAGTGAAATATGAGTGTAGACGCTCACAGAAAGCCTAATGGTACAGGGTGTCGAACGCAGGGGGAGAAGGTGTAACTATGTGGTTACAAAAATATTTTAAATCAAGATTAAAAATACGCGGGCGAGATTTGAATTCAAAAATTAAAATGTTTTAAATACCCCTTGGTCAAAAGGGCGAGTATAGCGCCATGGCGCTAAAAAATGTTACTATGGACACACTAACGATTGAACAACCAATCAGAAACTGACGCGTCGTGTTGGAGTATATGATATGCGGATCAATAGATAAAGATCCATCTTAAAATGATAAGTGTCCATAGTCCAGTTTAGGCAGTGCTACTGAGAGGAGTGATGAAATTGGAAACAAAGGAAGATAAAGATTGCTAAAAGTTTTAGAACCTAACTATTGTGAACGGCTGGTGCATTACAACAAGCGTTTAGTTAACGTGAGTCCCATGAAATCCTTTCTTATAAAACAATAATTATAACGATTGTTAAAAACAGTTATGGGAAATCCTATCGCTACGACTTGATTGACCACGCCGTGTGCCGTGCGAAGGGCACAAATTAGATCAGGTAATTAGCTAGACAAGTATTAAAGAATGAAAAGGCTAATAGTAATTTTGTTTGAAGGAAATCCTTCAAACGAAGGTGTTAGGTTGGGTCAACCGTTATTCCGGACCCGGTAATTACCAATTCATCACGTGGACGCTATTATCCCTCTCGACTGAACCGTGAAAGTGACAAAAAGACACCAGGCCCGGTTCCCGCCGGTTTGATTAGGATTCGTTGTTGTCAGTCTAATGCTAGACAGTATTCGTCAGTCAAAGGCGACATTGGCCTAGGAAAGGTGAAGACCAGTAGATAATTTTGAATCCAGGTCCGAAGGCTTAGACCCCTCGTTCCTGACCGGCCAAGTGAAATTCCCGTATTCCTGCAACATCGAGTTCTTCCAGTGCAACATACGAGCATCGTACCGGTACGCATCGAGCATCGCCGACGATCGTCGAGTCAACTCGCTACTTGCAGCATATCGGCACTTCTAGTATACCATTATTGTCCAATAAGAATATGAAAGTGCAGTAGTAGAGTGATCCAGAATAAAGAGTAGTGTGAAGCATACATTCAGGCGAGTGTCGAAGAAGCATTGACCAGGGCTGGCTAGGGACTTATCAGTATTATTTTTTTAGTTGTTTCGAATAGATCGATTATTTGAATTGGAATTAGTTTTTCGGTTTCGGTTGAGTTGGTTGACCGTTGTGAGTTGGAAGTAAACCACCCTCGAGTCTCACCGGGCATTTAAAGCATCGCGGCTTCGTGGCAGCCTCGCTGCCTGGCGCGTAAACGAAGTTCGTTTGAAAACTTCCGCGCACGTTTCATTGGCGCCCAACCAACGGGTTTTGGCCGAATTTGTATATATTTTTTGAATTACGTTTACATTAGTTTAAGTGCAAATACGAAATTGGATTGAATTTTTTTTAGTTAAGTAAAGTTTTTTTTTTGAGATATTAAGGTTGACAATTTGGATTTATTTTTTTATACCTATTTTGCTTAGCTACATAATTATCTTAATATTTACATAGTTTATTGAATTGGCTCAACTTAATAATATAGACAAAATTGAATTCATAGGTTTAAAAAAAAAAGTACACGAAGGAATTTGGAATTATGGCAAATCAAACAGTTAGCAACACAAGCTTTTTGTGGATAGATCCCAAGCATCTTACTCCAGATGAACTAGAATATGAATTAAAAATTCGTTGCCTTGACTTCCCAGGTATGCCACCGGAGGAACAGCAACAAGTTTTTTTTACGGAACAATGTAAAGAAGCACAAGTTCCAAGAGTATTAACACCAAGAAAAACACTACTAGAAGAAGTCGGCCTGATTGAAATCAAATTAATGATGATAAGACACGAATTGGAAGTAAAAGTAGAACCGAAATTATTTTCGAGATTGAAGCACCTTTATCTAAGGATGCAAAGAACATCAGCACTAGATACATACCAGATGCAAATGAAGAGAGACATACTTGAAGAAATCGAAACATTGATAGAAATATTCGGGAGTGAAAGGGATGCGATTCGAAAAGAAAACGCTAGGCGTACGGGTAGGAATAGTGGCGTAGAAAGAAGTGTTTTAGGAACAGCTACAGGCGCGTATAGAAAAAGTAGACTACCAGTACGAAGAATAACAGAGTATGAGTTTCCGCCCTCAGGGCAGGTTCACAGATCAACAGAGGTTAATTTGGAACCAGCGAGTCAAATAACGAATCCTCATGAAGGATCAAGCAGGCCACAACGCTATAGCGTACCGGAGGACAATCTACCTGCACCGATTCAACCACGACAAAGCGTAATGCCACAGGAAGAACGATCACGTGAACAAACAAGACGGCAACTGGAGGAAGCCGATCGAGCTAATTCGAGAGAATCAATGCTGATAGTGTTTGAAAATGAAGCAACAGAAGCAGCCCACTCTTCGACAAGAGTAGTTCAGGATAATCCGAGGCCACAAGAGGACTTGCATCCACGGGGAATAGAGCAAATCGTGGAAGAAGTTTTGGCGAATAAACTAGAGTCAGTTATGGATCGCATGCTTCAAAAGTTACAGGAAACTCACCTGGGCAATCAGGATAGGCAGGGAGATCGTCAAAATAATCTGTTGAGCCAAGCTCCGGATTTCTCGGCGAGAATCAGAAATGAAATGACGGGCAGAAACTCCGTGGCGTCTCACGCTTCATACGATAATAGTGGCAGGCGAGATCGTCAGTTCGATCTGGTAAATAGTCCGATAGATCAACAACAGAGGCGAGATCGTCAGTTCGATTTGGTAGATACTCCAATACTTCAACAACAGAGGCAGGACACTCAAGCCAATGTTAATATTCCAGGTAGATTCAATCATGTAGGTTGGGGTAACGTGAACCAGAATCAATGGAATAGAGAAATCTTACGAGAACCACGCCAGTCTAAGGTACCGGTAGAGAAATGGCCTGTTCGATATGGGGGTGACTCCAGAGGACCATCAGTTGAGGAATTCCTAAAAAGAGTAGAAACATTAGCGAATAATAATAAAACGTCAGAAGTAGAATTGCTAGGACAGATTAATTTTTTGCTCAGACCAGAATCACCAGCCGAAGTGTGGTATTATACATACAGTGCCAAATTTTCGTCTTGGAAAATTTTCAAGTACATGTTAAAATTAAGATTTGGAATGCCGAACACAGATCGCGTAACGGAAAAACAGATTCGCGAACGGAAGCAATTGGCTCAAGAGACTTTTATTGCATTTGTCGCGGAGATCGAACGTTTAGCTCAAAAATTAACAAAACCCCTAGAAGAGAGATACAAGCTAAATATTATTTTAGAAAACATGAGAGATTGTTATCGACCACATCTCGCGTTTATAGATTTGGATCACATTAACTTAGATGCTTTAACCAGCCTTTGTTTTGATCTCGATAAAGCATTCTACCAGACATACACCACGAAAATGCGAACGTTTAATGTTCACAATCTAGATGAAGGGCAATCTCAAATTGATGCAGAGGAATCAGAAGAGGAAGTAAACTTAGTCTCTTCTCACAAACCAAAAGTAAATAGACAAGATCGAGTATCCAATACTCGATCAGAGGAAACAGATAGACCAAATCAAGAAAATAACGTGTTATGTTGGAACTGCAGGCAGTTTGGCCATTTTTGGCGGAATTGTACAAAGCCAAAGCAAATGTTTTGCCATGTATGTGGAGAAATTAACGTAATGATTTCGACATGTCCAAATAATCACCGTTTCGAAAATGCACAAAAAAACTACTAGGGAGAAAGGTCGATGGGAGTGACCAATCCAATAAAATCAGTAAATCTCCTATAAAATTGGTAGAAGACATTCACAGAACGCAACAAGTGATAGAAATAAAAATAAGAACGAACAAATGCCCGCACATTAAGGTAGAAGTTTTAGGAAACCCTATAGAGGCGTTATTAGATTCAGGGGCCGCAATCAGCATAATTAGTGACCCCAAAATAATATCAAGACATAACTTCAAAGTAAATCCTACCGATCTGAGAATTAGAACTGCTGATGAAACAGAACATCATGGAATTGGAATGCTCCACATTCCATACACGTTTAATGGAAAAACAAAAGTAATTCCAACATTGTACGTACCTCAGATTACCAAACAACTGATCCTAGGAATCGATTTCTGGGATCAATTTGGAATCAAACCGGCGATTTCAAATAATTCAGAATGGAGACCATTGCACATTAATGCCTTAAACATGGATCAGATAGAATTAAATACTGTTAATGACTATTTTGCAGAAAGCTGTGAAGAAATTAATTTAATTCTAGAACCGACAGGGGAAAAATTGATGGATAGAGAGAACATAGAAGATGAATCGTTGGAAATACCTTCAGTAGAAAAACCAAATGATGAAGCCATTAACGATATACAAACCGAGCATGAGTTAAATGACATTCAAAAAGACAGACTAAAACAAATTTTAGAAATTTTCAAAACAAACGGAAAGCTGGGACGAACGAATTTAGTACAACATAGAATAGAACTGATAGAAGGAGCCATTCCAAAAAAGCCCCCAAAATATAGGAGATCTCCGGCAATGCAAAATGAGATACAAAAAGAGATAGACAGAATGATCGAATTGGACGTGATTGAAGAATCGTCGTCTGACTGGTGTAACCCGCTACTACCAGTGCGTAAACCTTCAGGAGAGTGGAGAGTTTGTTTAGACTGCCGTAATATTAACAGTATAACTAAAAATGAGGCATACCCTCTACCGGATATGCAAGACATTCTATCTAAAATAGAGAAGGCATCTTACTTTTCAGTGATCGATTTGTCGAAAGCCTATTGGCAAATTCCGCTAGAGGAACAAAGCAGAGATTTTACGTCATTCAGATCGGGGAGAAAATTATACAGGTTTAAGGTGATGCCCTTTGGTTTAAAAGGTGCTCCAACGACACAAACGAAGCTAATGCATAAGGCAATAGGTTTCGATTTAGAACCGGCAGTATTCATATACATGGACGACATAATTATTTTAACTAACTCATTACAAGAACACTTCAGATTACTTGAAATAATCGCGCAGAGAATCAAAAAAGCAGGACTCACTATAAGTCTAGACAAGTCGAAGATATGTCAAAAAAAGGTCCAATATCTAGGTTACGTAATTTCAGAGGAGGGGCTCTCTATAGACAGTAGAAAACTAGAGCCGATATTGAGTTACCCGATTCCAAAAACAATGAGGGAAATTCGTAGTTTAATAGGAATGATAGGATTCTTCAAACAATTTATTCCTAACTATAGTGAGGTTCTATCGCCCATCACTGATCTTTTAAAGAAAAATACTAAATTACAATGGACTAAGGAAGCAGAATTAGCTTTGAGAAAATTGAAGAGTGTACTCACTTCGCCGCCAATACTAGCACATCCAGATTTCAAAAAACCATTCATCATAGAATCGGATGCGTCAGCGCATGCAGTCGGGGCCGTTCTTATGCAAATTCAAGACGGCATTAAGCGACCAATTGCATTCTATTCGAAGAAATTATCAGCTACTCAGCAAAAGTATTCAGCCACAGAACGAGAATGCCTAGGGGTAATTCTGGCCATCGAGCGATTCCGACACTATATTGAAGGAACAGTGTTCAAGGTTATAACGGATGCGCAATCTCTAAAATGGCTCAATCAAGTCTCCGTAGAAGGAAACTCAGCACGGTTGGTCCGCTGGGCAATCAAACTTCAGCAATATGATTTTGAGCTAGAATATAGAAAGGGAGGTTTGAACATGGTAGCAGATGCTTTGTCAAGGGTTTATGCGGTAGATATATTAGCTAAAGATGTGGAATATGAAAAACTGATCAAAGATATCAAAAACGACCCTCGAAAGTTTGAGGACTTCCGAGTTGTGCGGGATAAGGTCTACAAGTACATAGCCGAAGGAAGGCAAGCTGACCCACGATTCATATGGAAATATTATCCACCAAGTTCAGAGAGAATCGCAATTTTAGAAGCCGAACATAATTTGGCACATCTAGGGACTCAGAAGACTCTTCGAAAAATTCAAGAAAAATACTATTGGCCCAGAATGAGTACGGAAATAAAAAGATATTGTGCAGCATGTGATATATGTAAAATGTCGAAGCATCCTAACACAAACCAAACCCCGGTCATGGGGAAACAGAAAATCGCGGATATGCCGTGGCAAATCATCTCGGCTGATTATGTAGGCCCATTTCCGAGATCCAAACAGGGAAATACGATGCTGCTTGTAATCACAGATCTTTTTTCAAAATTCGTTGTGATTCAACCGATGAGAGAGGCAAAGACTACAACACTCATTAACTTTATAGAAAATATGATCTTTTTACAATTTGGTGTTCCAGAGATACTCATTTCGGACAATGGTCCCCAATTTAAGTCGACACTATTTGCCTCAGTTCTAAAAAAGTATAAAGTAAATCATTGGCGCAACGCGAACTACCACCCTGCTAACAACCCAACAGAGCGTGTTAACAGGGTGATAAATTCTGCGATAAGAGCATATCTAAAAGAAGATCATACGGATTGGGACACTAATATTCATAAAATAGCAATGGCAATTCGAACAGCTTTTCATGAATCGACAGAATTCACGCCCTATTTTGTCAATTATGGCAGGAATTATATAAGCATGGGGGACGAATACCAACGTATAAGGGACAATGAAGAAGGACTAAGCTATGAACCAAAAATTAAAAATGAAGAGCTGAAAATCATTGTTACAAAAGTAAAAGAAAACTTAAAAAAAGCTTACCATCGGTATGAAAAGTACTACAATCTACGTGCAAATAAAAAACTTCCAGACTTTGAGGTAGGAGAACTAGTTTATAAGAAAAATCACTTCCAATCTAATAAATTTAAGAAATTTAATGCAAAATTAGCAAAAACATATTCAGTAGCAAAAGTAGTGGCCAAAATAGGATCAAACTGCTACGAATTAGAAGATGATAAAGGAGTAAGGCTAGGAGTATTCAAAAGAGCTGACCTAATGAAAAAAACATGAAGCAACAATTTAACAAGCTATGTAGTGAGATAAAATCTCACAAACCACAGAAACACAAACAAAATACGCAATGCGGAAATTAGATACTAGCTGATTAAAATGCAATATTCATTCACGCTCTAGAGTCAAATATGCCCTGTTTAAGACGTTCCTGGAGTCCATAGCGGATAACGAAGGGTCAGTACCTTGGAAAGCAGTGGGAGTCTGGAAGAGCCCAGACGATGATCAGGCATCGACTCGAGAAAGAATCATGCTATTTCAATCAAACAGTAATTGATGGCAATTTTATCCAAATCTTTCAAAATGTAAATATACTAATTTGAAAAACATTATCAAACAATCTATGAGAAAAAATTAGTTAAAAAGCTATGTATAAAACAACGTCTAGGACATCAAAACACTATAAGCAACTCGGTTTGCCGTTTTTAAAAAGCACTTATCAGAACATTTCTTCTAGTAGTTTAAAAACAGTAGATTTCCATGTCGAACAAATTCCAATAAGAAACATTAGGTTTATGTTGTAGCATATAGTCGATTCTTCTTGTTAATTCGACTGTTATTGCAAGAACAGAGAAAACTTCTAATTTTGCGGAGCAAAGAAGAAGAAGAAGACTGAGTGTCGGAAACTTCAAATGACATGCACTGTGCGAAAAGTGTTGATATTCCTTGATATCAAGAATATACGAGAAGTCCAAAATGTTTCAAAATCGCATAAATACGTTCCGAAATGCCTTTAAAGTACCATAAAACTTATTTAAAATATATAGCGGCATGTAACACTCGTTTAAAGTTACATATTTTCTTTGATTTCAATAATCAACATTCACACCGAAAAAATCAAACAACATTATTTTCCGTGCATCAAGTGATTTGACGTTTGCGGAACCACTTTCCGACGGTCGACCGTCGGACCCTCGTTCGAATTTTTCTATCTTCTCGCAATATTCACAAAGTAACACAAAAACACAATACAAATCTTACAGAGCTCTCCCAGTGAAAGCTTCTGTACAGAGCAGTATTTCGCAATAATTCCAACACCTGCAACATAATAGTAAGTTATCCGGCATACAGCATACAGGTACTCATTCAATGAATCAGCCAACATAATTCCAAATTCACTTTACAGCGTTAAATTAAACATTTTTAAAGAAGTAGATTCCACAACAGCATTCCACAGTTTTCATACTCGAACCAATCTAAAGAATGACAGCAACATAAGCAAACGTCACTTCAATCGAAGTTTATCGATTATGCTTTCGCCGATATAGTAGAGCGTTTAAGGGTCATCGCAATTAACGGGTCATTTAGATTATCGCGTCTTATCCCTAGTCGAGGGGAAAGTAATTTTATTCCGTGTACACGGGATGTATATTTTGTTTAACAAAAAAAATGTTTTTGTAATTTGTCGAGTAAATCTTGACGTAATGGTTCTCATAAAAGAACATATTTCGCATGAGTAGTCTGGTATAAGATACATACCGTATAATAGGAAATTAAGATAATTATGCTTGCTCGGTAAAGGTGACCTAACAGCGACATCAAAATCCATAAATCAAACTTGATAGCTCAAATAGATGTGAATAATGACCGAATTTACAAGATAGAATCCAGTTAAGTCTTAGAAAAATATTTTCTTAGATAAGTATCTAAGAAAATATTTTTCTTCGTATGCGTTTAGGGTAATGTAACTATGTGGTTACAAAAATATTTTAAATCAAGATTAAAAATACGCGGGCGAGATTTGAATTCAAAAATTAAAAATGTTTTAACCCTCAAATGCGCAATGTTGTTTTAGAACAACAAACCGAAAATACGTTTAATGTTAATAATTTGAATGGTACTTACGCTAAAAATACTTTCGACGATTTCTAAAAAAATCGCCTTGCGCCTTTAAGGGTTAAATACCCCTTGGTCAAAAAGGGCGAGTATAGCGCCAGGCGCTAAAAAAATGTTACTATGGACACACTAACGATTGAACAACCAATCAGAAACTGACGCGTCGTGTTGGAGTATATGATATGCGGATCAATAGATAAAGATCCATCTTAAAATGATAAGTGTCCATAGTCCAGTTTAGGCAGTGCTACTGAGAGGAGTGATGAAATTGGAAACAAAGGAAGATAAAGATTGCTAAAAGTTTTAGAACCTAACTATTGTGAACGGCTGGTGCATTACAACAAGCGTTTAGTTAACGTGAGTCCCATGAAATCCTTTCTTATAAAACAATAATTATAACGATTGTTAAAAACAGTTATGGGAAATCCTATCGCTACGACTTGATTGACCACGCCGTGTGCCGTGCGAAGGGCACAAATTAGATCAGGTAATTAGCTAGACAAGTATTAAAGAATGAAAAGGCTAATAGTAATTTTGTTTGAAGGAAATCCTTCAAACGAAGGTGTTAGGTTGGGTCAACCGTTATTCCGGACCCGGGTAAATACCAATTCATCACGTGGACGCTATTATCCTCTCGACTGAACCGTGAAAGTGACAAAAGACACCAGGCCCGGTTCCCGCCGGTTTGATTAGGATTCGTTGTTGTCAGTCTAATGCTAGACAGTATTCGTCAGTCAAAGGCGACATTGGCCTAGGAAAGGTGAAGACCAGTAGATAATTTTGAATCCAGGTCCGAAGGCTTAGACCCCTCGTTCCTGACCGGCCAAGTGAAATTCCCGTATTCCTGCAACATCGAGTTCTTCCAGTGCAACATACGAGCATCGTACCGGTACGCATCGAGCATCGCCGACGATCGTCGATTCAACTCGCTACTTGCAGCATATCGGCACTTCTAGTATACCATTATTGTCCAATAAGAATATGAAAGTGCAGTAGTAGAGTGATCCAGAATAAAGAGTAGTGTGAAGCATACATTCAGGCGAGTGTCGAAGAAGCATTGACCAGGGCTGGCATTCGAATAGATCGATTATTTGAATTGGAATTAGTTTTTCGGTTTCGGTTGAGTTGGTTGACCGTTGTGAGTTGGAAGTAAACCACCCTCGAGTCTCACCGGGCATTTAAAGCATCGCGGCTTCGTGGCAGCCTCGCTGCCTGGCGCGTAAACGAAGTTCGTTTGAAAACTTCCGCGCACGTTTCAAAGGTGGAGCACTGAATCCCTACCCCAACATGTGCGACATCTGGATTTGGTTCTAAACTGTAAACAACAGTGTTAATTCTCTACCACCTTTTTGTAATGGCGAGGCAATTTTTATGCACACTTTTGTTTTAGATATTTTATCAAAATTAAACACTCAATCATGCAGCAATATAACGATGTGGTATGCTTGAGATACCTGCTTGATTAAAGGGACTCGAAAAAGAATTTATTTGCAGTAACTAACCGAATATAAAAATGTTCACATTAACGATTGCGCCCTAACACCGGTTCTAAGCTTCGATGCAGAGTACACGAGCTTTGTTCGCCAGTGACAGGCGTATGAGGCCCTTGGTCGAACGTCAGAACTGAATAGAAACGGTAATGAGATAAAGATGTCGCTTTTTTTCATCTTGCATATCTTTTATCTCTTTACAGATTATATTAATGGATTATTTTATTATATTGGATAATAACAAAGCATGAGTATTGATTACTTATTCATTGTTAAGGTGTGATCTTAGCAGTTAAATAAAATAGATTAAAAAAATCAAAGTTCTACAAATTTATGATTTAACGAAGATATGTTGGTAGAGTAATAAACATTCTATACATTTCACTCACACGTATGCACTCCGCTGCAAACAGATGCACGTCTGACATTTTTATTTTCCGCTACGAACACCATCTTACCTACCCAGAGAAGTCTATACCAACAGCTGTGATTGTAAACACAGTCTGTACATCCATCGCATCGCAGTCTGCTTGGATAGTAACATATCAAACGCGATTATAAAAAAAATTGCCCACGTACAAGGCCTACTGGACTGCAATTTCCGCTGACTGATTGCTGGTTGAAAATTAGAAATAATTCCTTTCCAATTCACCTGGATGTACCCACCTGCAATCAAACAGTACCGACCAACATGGCACTGTTTGACGATCTCTCGTTCAAAGATATATTGGCATCGTCGGCCACTATCTCGACCGTATTGCAGTTCCTAACAGGATCGTAAGATGTGTTTATGTTATCAGCAGTCGGCATAAATGTCTCACCTTCTTATCAATGTGTTTCAGCGTGATATGCCACCGATATATTAGGAAGAAATCCACCGGGGAGACGTCCGCTTTTCCATTTGTGTCTGGATTCCTATCGTGAGTATCGTATTGCTCTATTTTTACATATCATTGACTAAATAGAGCAATGAAAGTATTGTGCACATTTAACCCTTAAAGGCGCAAGGCGTTTTTTTTAGAAATCGTCGGAAATATTTTTAGCGTAAATAACTATTGAAATTATTAACATTAAACGTATTTTCGGTTTGTTGTTTTAAAACAACATTGCGCATTTAAGGGGTTAAGCTAAGATTCGTACGTTTTGTAACATTCATACTTCGTCATATAAAATTCGATATTCATGTTTACATTTTGCAATTTATTATATTTTGGAAACATATAATTACGATTAAAAGCAGTTTATAATGAGTAGCAACATAAGCAGTTCTAATAACAAAACAGTGATAGGGTGGGTGTACCAATTGTCGCCATACATAAGAACAACTATTTTTAAAAAAATAAGTAAAAGGCATGTGGGTGGACTTTATATATCAAGCGAAAGGTTTTACTTCCTGCTCCTTAGAACAGCTGTGAAAACCACAATAAAATTTGTTATTATCCTCAAAATTGATTAATCCATAATAGGAACGCATGCACCAGTTGTGGCACTATTCTTAATTTTGGTTCCTTATTTGGCAAATCCCATTGTTTTCTTATGGGACTGGCCAAATTGGGACCACTAGTGCGACAACTGGTGCAAAGGACGTCAAAAATTAAGCAAAATCAATTTTTACAATTATGCTTTGCTTGTTTTGGAGGAAATCAAAGGTGTTATCGTGTCATATGAATATGTTTTATCGATATGAACTTGGTTTGCGGTGATTTGATTGGCCATTTGGCATATAAAGCACTAGTGCGACAACTGGTGCTATAGCCACAACTGGTACATCTAGCCTATAACTGCTCTTGCTACAGAGTTAATTTCCAAGCCATGCATGAGTATACATTAGGCAAAGTATCTGAAATTTCAAGAATGTTTATTCTCACAGTTGGCCCTCTGCTAATTTTCAGTTTCATACTTGCAGTTGTCGCTCGCTTGTGGTGTACAGTACAGACTAAAAAACACTTCAAATCAAAAACGACCGCAGGTTTTCCGAAATAGAAAAAAAACTTCTGGCAATTCCCACAGATTTTCAAAACTACTCAAGTAACATTTTAAGTTTTATATAACGCACTTGAAGTCCATAATTTACTCTACAAGAGTGTAATAAAACCAAAATGTTAATAGAGCAAGCTTCTGTTTATTTCTTTATTGACTGTTCTACTCCAATGTATTTAAAAGAAAATGTTCTGAGAGCAACACGCTGCATATTTAAATTATGTATTTCGCTCGGTAAGAAAAGGCACCAAATACATTTTGTCATGTACTCAACATATGGTACATTCGATTATTAAAACTTGATGTTTTTTTTTAATATTTATCAATGATGTTTTTTCATGTTTTTGCAGGTGCTCGCTTTGGTTAAAATATGGATTACTAACCGAAGAACATACAGTAATTTTTGTAAACACCATAGGCTCGGCCTTGTTTTTAGCATACGTAATAATTTACTTTACATTTTCTGTAAACAAACAAACAGTTGTTCGACAATTTCTGGTTGTTTGTGTCTTCATATTGGCTTGTAACGTTTATACAAAATACGAAACAAATTTGGATGTTTCCCTTCGAACTATTGGTGAGTCATATAATTCTCATATTTGGTTATTTTTCTAAAGAATTTAACTATTTGCAGGAGTTGTTTGCTGTTGCGTTGGAGTATTGTTCTTCGCATCACCACTATCAGTATTAGCGCAAGTGATACGAACCAAAAACACCGAAAGCTTACCATTTCCTATTATTGTTGCATCGTTTTTCGTTTCCCTTCAATGGTTCATCTATGGAATGCTCATAGAGGACAGCTTTATCCAAGTAATTAATGCAGATTATGCTCTCGATGAGTACTGAAATGTTGCCTTTACAGATTCCGAATCTTCTGGGATGCATGCTGTCATCGGTTCAACTTTTGCTGTACGCAATTTATCCGAATCGAAAGTTGTACGCTGATGGTGGACCATCGTACCAACCGTTACGGTCAGATGCCAACATTCTTTGAAAAGGGTTAGCAAAGCTTACCTTGAACTGAGGAGACATGCGGACCATGTGATTGCTCCAACACTATTTTGTTGAATGTTTCTTCCGTGATCAGTACAATGTGGAAATTAAGTTATTCTTAATATTAAAACACGAAGCAAATCGACTACTTGTTACTAATTTGTACCAACATAAAATGCTGTAATTTATACTTTTAAGATTTTGCAATTGACGAGAAACATTAAATAATTAAAAAGAATAAAGGTTTTGTTTCAATTCAAACATAATCATTCGAATGCCTTATAAAACTTTTTTTTTCTGCGAAATAAAAATATGATGTAAGTTTCAAGTCTTGCAACAAGGTTTGACAGGTTACAACAGGATAATCTAGGATGAATTACATTCCAGCAACTTCAAACTTCCTGGCACTGCAGGAAATTTGATACACAGGACAGAAGTGTATAAAAGCGGGTCTCGAATGACTATAATAGTCTTATACCTTCTACCAAAATTGGAACTGAATGCATACCTCGGAATGGTAGGTCGGCACTCTATTCCTGCTAGTATATCCGTAAGGCCACTACATCAACATCAACACGTCGAAGAGAAAGTACATGATAGAAGGAGGCTCAAGAAAGGACAACGTTAGTCATCCACCAGGAGTTTGTATCGGTGGTGACGAAATCGACGAGTTTGAAGAATTCGTGGGCTTGGGCTTACTGGTGATCTCAAAAAAAGATACCATGGCTGTATCGCGGCAGGAATCCTACTTTAAATTGCCGCTGTACCTGAATATCTACAAAACGCTCATTAGACCGGTAGTCTTTTACGGACACGAGACCTGAATAATGCTCGTGAGAGTTATCGAGAGGAAGGTTGTTCGAAAATCAGACAACTGCGGTGGTACGTAGGCAGAATGTTGAACAATAATCCGGCGAAAGAGGTTCTCGATAGCGACCCAAAAGGCAAGGTGTGCAGCTAGCAAGATGGATCGATCAGGTGAAAGACGATTTGCGGATTTGCTGCGTGATTTTCGACGTGCATCCATGGACTGAACGGAGACGACTTTATATTCAGTATTTTGCGCTCGACTGAGTTCCGGTCTAATGAGTTCCAAAGAATTCCTTTTTGACATTCAAGAGGTAGAAAATATTTACATATTTTAGATCAATGTAAGCCCTTTGTTCATTGAAAAACATAGGCACGCACCAAGATTATAAACAAACGTCAAATATATTTCTAAACAATTCGTTTCCTCGGTTACATTTTTCTAAAAATGTATCTGCTTTAATTTTGTTTTATTTTGCGAGCCAATAACCGAACCATTGTGAAAGTGAAATTACTTCGAAAAAGCGAAAGTACCGTTTTCAGTATTATCCTGGAAGAGGTTTTCACACGAGAGATGTGTGTCATATAGAAAGCTGTGTTCATCTAAAAATAGCGTAAAACCTTCATAAAGACCAATTTCAATTTTATTCCTTTTAACACGAGGGATCGGTGTGTACAAATGAAATACGCATCCCCAGAATCCGCGGAAAAAATATTTATATTTGAACCTAATTACATGTAGGGAGCATTATGCTAGAGATCATGCTGTTTTAATATCATAAAATAGTATTTTAAGAAACTTCAGATATGAATTCGGAGTCCTCTTTCTTCAACAGTTTACCCCCTTATGAATCAGAAACAAACATTAGAAACAAGTAGGGGAACTGCTCCTGGAATGGCTCCGATATGCATCCCATCAATGCAATGGAAAGCAATTTGATTTTATATGATTTTTTTCCAGCATGTTGACAAAAAGAAGCGACGAAATTAGTGCTGCATTTCTTTGCTTCGAGATGAATATATGTTCAGTGAGATGGAGATCGGAACAGTTCCCCTATGTGGGGTAGGGTTGGGCTAGCTGATTGTGAAACTTGATCAAAATATGTGTATTATAATTTTCCTCAATCTCTATATATAAAAATGAGTTTGCATTTTTTTAGGCAATATAACTCACGACCGGGTTGACCATTTTGCAAGATTTTCTCGCCAATTGATTCGTTTTGGGCTCTGCTGTCTTTATATGAATGAAAAGATGAAAAATTTCATCGGGAAATGTGAAAAATTATCAAATTGCAAAGAACTAGCCGACACTAAAGGACGAGATGCAAGATAAGACATAACACTCATTAAAAATACCTTTTCATTGACCAGTTTTAGGCCCAAAAGCGATCGACAAGAATGTAATTTTAACGTCTTAGGTTCAATTTTCACCTCCGCTTATCTCTTAAGCAGTGCTTAAACATGGTTTAGAGATTAAGCGGGGTATTTTCATAGAAGAAATCGGGCCTTAGACAATATTTTAGATGCAGTACCGCAGTAAAATAACATAGATGTTATATATTAAGTTTTTTTTTGATACAGTAATATACCGATCTTATCACCCCCTGGCGAATTTTGGGGTAATAAAATAGTGTGTAGTAAAAGTGACTAAATAGAAAAAAAATCTTTTCGGTTTATCAATTTGTTTCACAAATATGAATTAGTTTATGCATTGGAAAAGCGAAATACGTGAAGAGGACCCGTAATTTCTAGTCAAAAAGACTTACAATATTATTGACAGGTAGTCAGTAATGTTGCATAATAAACCAACGGCGGTGAAAGTTATTTAATAAAAATCTTTGTTGTTTGCGGTTATTAACTAAAATAAAAAGAATGACTTAAATTTTCAAAAAATGCTGGGGTGACATCAGTCGAAAACGTGATAAAATCGGGACGTTATAGCCTATTCAGATTGGGCTATTTATGACTTTGTTAAGTGAGAGGGTATCCAATTATTACGAGGTGTTCAGACTGCAGCAAGATAATATATCTTGACGTTTCCATTTTCCTCATTTGCACGCTAATACAGGGTTGAATTCAAGGAGAGTTTTAAAATTTAATTTGCGAAATCAAGCACTTGTGTGGCGACAATTGAACATTTTTTCTGAACAAAGTTTCTACGAAAAAAATATTAAAAAATATGAAAAGGAATTTTCGAAGAATATTTGAAACTCTCATTAAGGATAATGAGCGAAGCTACATTCATTAGTTGGGTGCGCCGTTCTTCGGGGAATCAGACTATTCCTCAATTTATTTTTAAATTTAAAAAGTATTTTGATTCTGTACTATGATCGAACGGAGATTTGATAGAAAAATTTAGATACTTTTGGGAATTCTCACAAATAAATAAAAAATGGACGATTGGATCAATTTTCAAGAAATATTATCGAGCTAAAATGTATTTCCACCAGTATCTCCATGTATGAAGGGCAACTCAGCAATTTAATTTTTTTTCAAAAATGGAAACTGAACCATTGCGTTCTACTCGACAATCAATGATACAGCTTCTAACAAAATCGAATCGTGTGAATGTGATATAATTTAAACTGGATTTTGGATGAATTAATGCATTACCAATCCATGTTTTATTTAAGGTTATTCTACTTTATATATACATCCCATTCAAATCGTACAGTTGTCCCACGTGAAAAATGTTGAAATCCAAAGTATATTAAGTCATTCAAGGAGCAGAATTAAAACAATTTATGAAATCATGTTTATTCATCAAATATATTCGTTTTACAACCATTCCTACGTTTTAAATTGTCTTCCGCATTGGCCCTTGAACTTTGAAAATTTATTCGATTTGTTCTATTAAATCTAGGTTTAAGTTAAATACTTCATGTTAATTCTAGAGAGCATCTGTTTTTTAAGCAATTCATGTTGAATAAGTGGAGAATAAATAATTATCATCATTATGTTTCATCATATAAAATGCTTTCCACAAAACCATCACAATCCGAGTTATTATTCAGCGCTCAGAAGATTTCCATCGAACATGCATTCGACCCTGCTGCGACAGAAAGAGCATGACTGTCAACTTCTGAAACGAAATGAAAACAGAGAGAATTTTCTCTCTGGCAAAGAGAGCGTGACGCTTGTCAGTTTTGTTTTGTTGAATTTCTCCCTGCATTCCAGTTAGAACGAAAGCTCTCTCGTAATAATTGTTCGTAATAAATTATTTATGACTCTTTTTAGCGGGTATCTTTTGACAGCGCAAAATGTATGGAATATTACGTAAATAATGACATCATAAAGCGTATTTACCCTGAAACGCCAATTATTATGTCATTAATGGCGTAATCTGAATAGGCTATTATGAAATCTGGTCGAAAATCAGAAAGGTTATATACACGACCGCCCGAAGTAAACTACGTTTTCACTTCCTTTAACCATTTTCAGTGTATTTAAAAGATTTTTCAGTCATGTATTCAGATTTTTTTTTGCAACACCTCCAGTTTTTGAGAAAAACGGGTTTTAATTTACAAAATTACGTATTTTCATGGAAATTTAGTTTGTCTGTACTGTAAAGCTGGGTTTCGGTTTCTAACTTTGAGAATGAGGTTTGAATTATATTGAAGAAATCATTCATAATTTAAATAAGTAGTTGAATTTTATTTTACCCGTTCATTTGTTGTGAAAACGGAATTAAATTGAATGAAAATACGTACTTTCATAGAAATTTGGTTCCTCTGCTCAGCAAAGCAGTATATCGGCTCCGCACTTTGATAATAAAGTTTGAATATCTTAGAATAGGCCTAGAATATTATGGTTTGTTGGATTTTTAGTACGTACACTTGTTGTGAAAAGCGGAATTGAATTAACAAAAGCACGCATTTTCATAGAAATGGTTTATTTTGGTTATACTCTACAAAGCTCTATCGGATTTTCAATTTGAGAATAACATTTGAATTTCATAGAAAAGACCAGACCTCCAGAATGCATGTGGATTGTTGGATTTTATATGGCACGTACATTAATTGTGAAAAACGGAATTAAATTCACAAAAGTATGTATTTTCAATGATACTTGGTTTCCCTGTTTGTCAAAGCTGAATTTCGGCTTATCACTTTAATCCCAAAGTTTGCATTTCATAGAATGGGCCTTGTAGAATGCATATGGGTTATTGAAATTCATTTTGCACAACTCTTGTGAATTTTTCAAGTCCCATCCTATGATATTCCGAATTTCTTTGAAAATAAGCACTTTTGTGAATTTAATTCCTGGAGGAACTTCCGGAGGAATTCCTGGAGGAACTTCCGGAGGAATTCCTGGAGGAACTTCCGGAAGAATTCCTGGAGGAACTTCCGGAGGAATTCCTGGAGGAACTTCCGGAGGAATTCCTGGAGGAACTTCCGGAGGAATTCCTGGAGGAACTTCCGGAGGAATTCCTGGAGGAACTTCCGGAGGAATTCCTGGAGGAACTTCCGGAGGAATTCCTGGAGGAACTTCCGGAGGAATTCCTGGAGGAACTTCCGGAGGAATTCCTGGAGGAACTTCCGGAGGAATTCCTGGAGGAACTTCGGAGGAATTCCTGGAGGAACTTCCGGAGGAATTCCTGGAGGAACTTCCGGAGGAATTCCTGGAGGAACTTCCGGAGGAATTCCTGGAGGAACTTCCGGAGGAATTCCTGGAGGAACTTCCGGAGGAATTCCTGGAGGAACTTCCGGAGGAATTCCTGGAGGAACTTTCGGAGGAATTCCTGGAGGAACTTCCGGAGGAATTCCTGGAGGAACTTCCGGAGGAATTCCTGGAGGAACTTCCGGAGGAATTCCTGGAGGAACTTCCGGAGGAATTCCTGGAGGAACTTCCGGAGGAATTCCTGGAGGAACTTCGGAGGAATTCCTGGAGGAACTTCCGGAGGAATTCCTGGAGGAACTTCCGGAGGAATTCCTGGAGGAACTTCCGGAGGAATTCCTGGAGGAACTTCCGGAGGAATTCTGGAGGAACTTCCGGAGGAATTCCTGGAGGAACTTACGGAGGAATTCCTGGAGGAACACTTCCGGAGGAATTCCTGGAGGAACACTTCCGGAGGAATTCCTGGAGGAACTTCCGGAGGAATTCCTGGAGGAACTTCCGGAGGAATTCCTGGAGGAACTTCCGGAGGAATTCCTGGAGGAACTTCCGGAGGAATTCCTGGAGGAATCTTCGGAGGAATTCCTGGAGGAACTTCCGGAGGAATTCCTGGAGGAACTTTCGGAGGAATTCCTGGAGGAACTTCCGGAGGAATTCCTGGAGGAACTTCCGGAGGAATTCCTGGAGGAACTTCCGGAGGAATTCCTGGAGGAACTTCCGGAGGAATTCCTGGAGGAACTTCCGGAGGAATTCCTGGAGGAACTTCCGGAGGAATTCCTGGAGGAACTTCCGGAGGAATTCCTGGAGGAACTTCCGGAGGAATTCCTGGAGGAACTTCCGGAGGAATTCCTGGAGGAACTTCCGGAGGAATTCCTGGAGGAACTTCCGGAGGAATTCCTGGAGGAACTTCCGGAGGAATTCCTGGAGGAACTTCCGGAGGAATTCCTGGAGGAACTTCGGAGGAATTCCTGGAGGAACTTCCGGAGGAATTCCTGGAGGAACTTCGGAGGAATTCCTGGAGGAACTTCCGGAGGAATTCCTGGAGGAACTTCCGGAGGAATTCCTGGAGGAACTTCCGGAGGAATTCCTGGAGGAACTTCCGGAGGAATTCCTGGAGGAACTTCCGGAGGAATTCCTGGAGGAACTTCCGGAGGAATTCCTGGAGGAACTTCCGGAGGAATTCCTGGAGGAATTCGATTCCTGGAGGAACTTCCGGAGGAATTCCTGGAGGAACTTCCGGAGGAATTCCTGGAGGAACTTCCGGAGGAATTCCTGGAGGAACTTCCGGAGGAATTCCTGGAGGAACTTCCGGAGGAATTCCTGGAGGAACTTCCTTAGGAATTCCTGGAGGAACTTCCGGAGGAATTCCTGGAGGAACTTCCGGAGGAATTCCTGGAGGAACTTCCGGAGGAATTCCTGGAGGAACTTCCGGAGGAATTCCTGGAGGAACTTCCGGAGGAATTCCTGGAGGAACTTCCGGAGGAATTCCTGGAGGAACTTCCGGAGGAATTCCTGGAGGAACTTCCGGAGGAATTCCTGGAGGAACTTCCGGAGGAATTCCTGGAGGAACTTCCGGAGGAATTCCTGGAGGAACTTCCGGAGGAATTCCTGGAGGAACTTCCGGAGGAATTCCTGGAGGAACTTCCGGAGGAATTCCTGGAGGAACTTCCGGAGGAATTCCTGGAGGAACTTCCGGAGGAAATCCTGGAGGAACTTCCGGAGGAATTCCTGGAGGAACTTCCGGAGGAATTCCTGGAGGAATTTCCGGAGGAATTCCTGGAGGAACTTCCGGAGAAATTCCTGGAGTAATTCTTGGAGAAGCTTCCTGAAGGAACTTCCAGACGATATCCGGGAGGAGTATCTGGAAGAATTTCCCAGAGGCACTTATAGAGGAATATCTGGAGGAATGTCCAAAGGAATTTCTTGACGATCTTTTTAAAAAACTCGGGAAGGAACTTATGGAAGAATTTCTGTAGGAACTTCTGAATAAATTTTGGCGCTTGAAACTGGTTCACGCCGATCCACGCCGCTGGCTGAAAATGATCTATCACGCCACCGCCGGTTAAATTTCAATCAGCGCACAGGTCTACTTGGAAGTACCCGGAAGGTGGCCAATTCGATCGAAAATCACCGAAATGGACTCCAGTGTACTTGTTTTGCAACATTATGAAGTTTGACATGCCGCAAGAAGGATTCCAAGAGTAAACGAAAATTGGCCACTTCCCCAAGGGAACCAGGCCCTGGAAGTACCCGGTGGGTGCCCAATTCGATCGAAAATCGCCGAAATGTATTCCAGTATACTTGTTTTGCAAAATCATGAAGTTTGATATGTCGCAAGATGGGTTCCAAGATTGAACGAAAATTGGCCACTTTCCCAAGGGAACCAGGCCCTGGAAGTACCCGGAGGGTGGCCAATTCGATCGAAAATCGCCGAAATGTACTCCAGTGTACTTGTTTTGCAAAATCATGAAGTTTGATATGTCGCAAGATGGGGTCCAAGAGCGAATGAAAATTGGCCACTTCCCCAAGGAAACCAGGCCCTGGAAGTACCCGGAGGGTGGCCAATTCGATCGAAAATCGCCGAAATGTACTCCAGTGTACTTGTTTTGCAAAATCATGAAGTTTGACATGTCGCAAGATGGGTTCCAAGAGCGAATGAAAATTGGCCACTTCCCCAAGGGAACCAGGCCCTGGAAGTACCCGGAGGGTGGCCAATTCGATCGAAAATCGCCGAAATGTACTCCAGTGTACTTGTTTTGCAAAATCATGAAGTTTGATATGTCGCAAGATGGGGTCCAACAGCGAATGAAAATTGGCCACTTCCCCAAGGGAACCAGGCCCTGGAAGTACCCGGAGGGTGGCCAATTCGATCGAAAATCGCCGAAATGTACTCCAGTGTACTTGTTTTGCAAAATCATGAAGTTTGATATGTCGCAAGATGGGGTCCAAGAGCGAATGAAAATTGGCCACTTCCCCAAGGGAACCAGGCCCTGGAAGTACCCGGAGGGTGGCCAATTCGATCGAAAATCGCCAAAATGTACTCCAGTGTACTTAATTTGCAAAATCATGAAGTTTGACATGTCGCAAGATGGGTTCCAAGATTGAACGAAAATTGGCCACTTCCCCAAGGGAACCAGGCCCTGGAAGTACCCGGAGGGTGGCCAATTCGATCGAAAATCGCCGAAATGTACTCCAGTGTACTTGTTTTGCAAAATCATGAAGTTTGACATGTCGCACGATGGATTTTGAAGCCGATCTGCCAGTGACCATTTTTTCCGGGAGGGAGGTAACCCCAGTACTCCCCGGAATATATCCGGAGCCATGGCCATTGTACAAAAAATGACTTCGGTTCCTAAAACTATAGGAATTTTGTGATCGATTCCAGAAGATTGCTTGAAAATCCGTTAGAAATTGGCTGAGCTGCATGGTTTTGAATTTTGAGTTTTGTCGTAAAATGGGGGTTGGGGACGTACGTGTTAACCATTTTCAGTGTATTTAAAAGATTTTTCAGTCATGTATTCAGATTTTTTTTTGTAACACGTCCAGTTTTTGAGAAAAAAGGGGTTTCAATTTACAAAACTACGTATTCTCATGGAAATTTGGTTTCTCTGTTCTGTAAAGCTGGGTTTCGGTTTCTAACTTTGAGAATGAGGTTTGAATTATATTGAAGAAATCATACATAGTTTAAATAAGTAGTTGAATTTTATTTTACCCGTTAAATTGTTGTGAAAAACGGAATTAAATTCAATCAAGTGCGTATTTTCATAGACATTTGGTTTCTCTGCTCAGCAAACCAGTATTTCGGCTTCGCACTTTGATAATAAAGTTTGAATATCGTTGAATAGGCCTAGAATATTATGGTTTGTTGGTTTTTTTTAGTACGTACACTTGTTGTGCAAAGCGGAATTGAATTAACAAAAGCACGTATTTTCATAAAAATTTGGTTTATTTACTCTACAAAACTCTATGTCGGCTTTTCAATTCGAGAATAACATTTAAATTCCATAGAATAGACCTTCCAGAATGCATGTGGATTGTTGGATTTTATATGGCACGTACATTAATTGTGAAAAACGGAATTAAATTCACAAAAGTATGTATTTTCAATGATACTTGGTTTCCCTGTTTGTCAAAGCTGAATTTCGGCTTATCACTTTAATCCCAAAGTTTGCATTTCATAGAATGGGCCTTGCAGAATGCATATGGGTTATTGAATTTTATTTTGCACAACTCTTGTGCATTCTTCAAGACCCATCCTATGATATCTCGAATTTCTTTGAAAATAAATACTTTTGTGAATTTAATTCCGTTTTTCACAACAAATGAACGTGCCAAACAAAAGCCAGCCACCCACAGGCATTCTACAAGGTCCATTCTACAGAACTCAAGCTTTATTATCACAATGAGGAACCCAGCTTTGCAGAGGAGAGAAACCAAATTTATATGAAAATTCGTACTTTTGTGAATTAAAATCCGTTTCCGTTTTCCGTTTTCTACAAACTGTTCCACGGAAAAATACAAAATTTCCATAAATAAATCAATATTATTATTATTATTTCCACAAAATAAATATTTTTTCAATAAAAAAATACAAAATTTTCCACAAAAAAACCAATAAAAAGCATTAAAAAATTTGAAAATTTCTATAAAAAAAATCCAAAATAGCGATAAAATTAATAAAAAAAATCCATGAACTTTAAACTTTTAAAGAATCTTCGGGATCTTCGATGAAAAAATGCTTAGTTTTATTGCTTTTTTGTATTTTTTATGGAAGTATCCTTTTTTGTTGCTCTTTGTTGTTTTTTCGTGGAAAGTGGAAAAAATTGTAATTGTATATTGCTAATATTAATTTATTTATGGAAATTTTTTTTGAAGGACATTTTGAGTTCTTTATTTCCCGTCATGCTGGGTAGACACCTTTACGTGGTGTGTTACGGGGTTAGATGTACCACGGTCACATTGCCAGCTACAGGGAAATCCTGACCCAACGAAAACCTTCCACAATTTCCAATTCTGTAGTGCTTACGACTTAGTATACTAACTGGAAGCGTTTGGCACGAGAGGTCCACGCTTTCTTCCTTTCCCATAGATTTCATGGTATGGATCGACTTTAAGGGTTCTGAAGTCGCTTAGTATCTAGAAATCATCTCTGCGGTACATACTGCGTAGTTGGCCTGGCCGTATGAAAAGAAAAATGATGGAATTTAGAAACACAATTCAGAAAAACCTTGAGCTCACTTGATTGAATAAAGTTTGCGTTTTTCCATACAACTGAGCTCACTCTAATGGGCATATCCTTCCATTTTTTCGGTCAACTGTCTTGTGCAAAAAAAAATTCTTCTAAAAATGTTGTCTCTGAGGGGGGTTTTATGCCCAAAACCACCCCCGTGGCTACGCCACTGATCTTACTTGTTCGCCATTTTGATTTAAACATGGTTTAATTTCAAAACATTGAATGTTTAAGTAATGGATGTTTATTATTATAAATATAATCATGAAAAAACAATATTAAAATACATTAATCGTGTTTATAAGAAATTTTATAGAAAAAAAATCGCTGTACGCTCAATTTTGTCACATCTAATTGACGAATTTTGAGATTATTTTCAAAAAAATGAACTTTAGAGAAAAAATTTCAACCGTTTTACGTACGCATACATTGAAGGAAGGGATGAATATTGAAATACATTAAAATAACCGAGCCAACAATTGAATTTCCTTTGGATTTTTTTAATATATTCAATCTATGCTGCACGCTCAATTTTGAGCGTGACTGTATAACACCTTGGGTAACACCGTGAAGTGGTGCATATTTATTTTATTTTTCTGTAAAAACTTTGTCAGAAGTGGGCTTTGCTGCCAGTTCATCAGCCTCAATTTTGGGCTAAATACATAATACATAATGATCTTTCGCAAAGAGTTGTACATTTGACATCACTTTTTTTTCTCCAAGTCTTCCTTTATCGATATAAATCAATGACAGATTACTTCGCTGTACACTGTGCTAAAAACAACACTGAAGCTGCAAGCGCACAAAAAAGTTTATCAGAATATTGCAAGCGGTACCATTTTGTAATGGAACGAACGACAATCTGATCGCCATCAACTACAGAAATGCCTTTTCGGTCTATTCACTTTGTTTTGGGTTCGACTTTCAACGCCCAACGTACAAAACAGTTTGATCGAAATGTGTGCATCTGCTCCTAAATTCATCATCGACGCTCAATCAACAGCCACTTCAACTGCTCGTGCCTATGTAGTCTCTTTTCGATATTAATGTGTTAAAGTTGCTCTTTTGTCGCCCCTTCCCAATGTTTTCCACAACTCAAGCTAGCAGGACACATGTCAATCGGTGCAATATAATTGATTAAGCTGCATGGTGTCATATATTTTGATGACTCAATCGTTTTTTCGCATTTTATACATTTTTGGTTAGAAAATGAAATCATGTTCCTATCATAAGATTCCAACGTCGATTTACAAGTTTCGCCAGTTGAATATAAATTATATATGCTAATATAAGTTATCAATCATAGGATATCTCTAATGATCATCATCTCATGTAATCCAACCACGTGCACAAATGTTTACAGAGGATTGGAACCGGTTTTTTCAGTAAACATAACAATGAATGCAATTAACAGTGTTTGTTTATTCGAGTCCTCTCCCTTGGTTTGGAACAATTGCACATTCCTGATGAAGGGATGTGAACTACCCTCCCATAAGGTTCCAGTCCCAGTTTTTTTTGCCATGGATCAAGTTATCGAAAAGCAACAAATCATCCCACAAAGATGCGTTCGTTGAAAATAATGTCGCTTGTTAGATCCCGGAAGCTGCACACAGGATGAAGCAATGATGAAGGTTGTTTGTTTTCTGTTGCTTTTTGCTTCCATGTTTCCCTTCCTGTGATGGTCTTGAAATAATTTTATCAACAAATGCGCTGCAGATTTATCGTATCGATTTCTCCCTTCACTGTCACGGGTTTGTGTATTGTTTTAATTATGAAATTTACAACAATAACAGGAGGTGCCGGACTAGATCAAGGACCTTCTGATACCAAATGAGGAAGTATTCTCTACACCCAATCAGCGGATGGAAGATTTTTATACAGTTCTGCATGAGAACCTTACAGAAACTGTATTATAATTTGGCATATACAATTTCGGCGAAACTGGAATATTAAAAATGACAATTGTGCGTGGTTCCTGTTTTGAAGTTTCGAATCGGGTGAAAACGAGAGTGCATTTAGTTTTGGATTCCGGGAGGTGCAAATAGATATGAATTAATGGAAATAGTGGAATGTATCCCCTTAAAATAAGAAAGGCGAGAAAGGTATCACCACCGCTAGATCACCACCAAATTTCTATGTAAGCAAAAAGTGTCTTTTGCGCCACCCCCAAATCTCAACCAAATTACCTGAAATTCTGCATAGTCAAAATGATCTTTTTATTTTTGAACTACATGTGTAGTGTACATTAATTACATAAGGAATTTTTATGGATTCATTCAACAGTAATCGCCCATTTTTTCGATACAATCCACCTGGTCCCTTCCAACGGTTTTCATATACAGGAAGCATTTGATAAAGTATTTTTACACATCATGAACACGTTAATTGGGTTCTTAGTTTAGCTTTCAAGGTCGTTGAAAATCATTCATCTTGAACAAGAAAACTTTCGCGTGTTAATTTTACGTATGATCGATGTGCAAACATTCGTTCGGTAACCAGTCGTCGCGTGTGCCATATGATGGAGCAGTTCGTGTTTCCAGTGAGCACTCTTCCAAAAGAATAACTTCATTCTCGGGCGCATAAATTTTCGAACTGGTTAATTTACGATCCATCATTAGTTTTATGATTTACGCCGCCAGAAACAATGGTCTAATGATCCAACATCACCCTTTCACCAGTCGGGTTATTCTTTTGTGCTAATCCGCGGGTGATTATAGAATGTGCATCGAATTTCCTCCCTCCACTGACTTGCTGCTCAAAATTCGACACAGGAAGCACCAGCAGAATGTAAACAGTTGAAAAGGACAAAACTCCCCTCGTTCAAGTCGTAACGCTTAACGAATTTCCGATGGCAACAGTTGGGCTACTCGGCAACAGGAAAAGGGTTGATATTTCAGAGGGCAGTCGTTCCTTTCCGACGGTTACACAGCTTGCACAGGTAGAGTGGATGCTTGATAATATACAACACGGAGCAACTTGAATAGTTTGTATGCTTGTCAATGCTACGGTTTTGGCTAGGCAAGAAGGTAAAAAAATATGAAAAATTAAAAGGGTTTCGATTAACAAATCCAACAAAACGCATATGCGAAACACTCATCGCGTTCTACTTACCCACTGAAACAGTAGAACTTAGAAATTAAAACTGAATGACTCCCTCTTGAGAACTAGATGCGGGGCTCACTATAATAACTTGTTGAGAAACTGTAACAATACTCATAACTGCCACTTTTCGCTCTGGGAAAGCGTTGGCTCTGCCTATGCGAAGGCACATTGATTGCAAGGCAGCTTCGTGGTCGGATGCTACAGTTCAGAGCACATCAGGCAGGCTAGTCTAAGCTCAATCAACCTCTAGTATAAGTGGCTCTCGAACTCCAACCATCTAGATTCATTATGTAAACACAAGAGTTTACTAATAGCAAACGGCGCGCTGTGGTACGTGCAGCCCATGAGCAGATGAGTTTCGGCTTCGAGCTTATATTGCCGGCTGGCTTGTATGTTTGTTTTTCGAACCCACGAGAGCAAAAACATCAATCACAATATACGCGCTAGCTTGGTAATTTGATCCTTTTATTGCGGTGGAAATGCAGTCCCTGGCATCGTGAACCCAAACTGCTAATTGCTTTAGGAAATCAAAAATATTGAGGTACAAACTTCGAGTTAATTGACCATTCGAAATGTACTTGAAAAGTTTTATTATACGTGTTTTGAAAATATATTCTCGACAGAAGGCAATGATATTGGAATATGCCGGTCAACAACGGCAGGGCAGTAAATCACGATGAAATGGATAAATTTTATGAATATTTAAAATAAACTCGGGGCACACTCGAACAAAAATCTAACAGATTCACAAATTTTGAATTAGGCCATCCAGAAATCAATTATTTATATTTTTTACAAATGGACTCCGCTGTTCACATTTGGTTTAGGTTTATCTTGACCTTTGCTCAAGACACCCCGTGGAGCAAGTGTTTTTATTTCTGGAGTAGGGTATCCACTCATGGTTCAAACCCAATTCAAGGCGTTTGGCGTGTCGCCGAAACTAGAACCATTTATTTCCTGCATACAAACACTTTACTCCAACTTTACATTATATGAAATCTTAGTTTATAATCTTTTTAAAACAATAATATTACACTTTTATGCTTGATATCATCGGAAAAACCTAATAATTATTTTAATTCGGGCCATGGTTTGAACAACTGGCAGCAAGTCCTAATTTCCTAATTGATTCCTAATTTCGGCGTGAAATGCTGAGAAAACCCATAGAAACGCTAATTTGATTACCCTCATCATTTCGCAGCTCAAGTCCTGGTGTCAGGTGGAACACAAAACAGACTTGATGTGTGAATGGGTGGCAGCCAATCAACGCAAGGATGTGCAAACTGAGGATAAAAGGCCGTTTCTTCAACTATAGTGCAATATCAACGTGCACTGACCTCACGAAGGGAGACCCGATGACGAGAAAGAAGCGTTCAACGCACAGCTGGAACAGACATACGACGGATGCCCACTGTGGGACGTCAAAATAGTCATCGGCGACATGAACGCACATCGACCACGTTCTAATCGACGGTAAATTCTTCTTCGACATCACGAATGTCCGCACTTACAGCAGTTCGAATATTGAATCCGACCACTACCTCGTTGCAGTATGGCTGCGCCGAAGTCGAACGCCACTGCTTAATATTGGGCGGATAGAAGACGGTAGACTAGCCCAAGGATACGCACACCACCTGGATGTGGCAGGTAGGCGCAGCTTCTCTTGGAGACCAGGAGATTACCAGGAGAGCAATTTAAACACAATTTTTGCCGCAGGAGTGGATGGAAGGTGTCGTGGCAGTACCAGGCGTGTTTTATGGGCGAACGCTCCACCACGAACCAGGTGTTTGCCATTCGCCAAGTACTGCAAAAATGCCGCGAATACAACGTGCCCACGCATAATCTATTCATTGACTTCAAAGCCGCATATAATACAATCGATCGGGACCAGCGATGGCAGCTAATGCACGAAAACGGATTTCCGGATAATCTGACACGGTTGATCAAAGCGACGATGTGTCGGGTGATGTGCGTAGTTCGAGTTTCAGGGGCATTCTCGAGTCCCTTTGAAATGCGCAGAGGATTACGGCAAGGTGATGGTCTTTGGTATCGGTGACGCATTGGAAGGGGTAATGCGAAGAGCAGGGATTAACACGAGTGGTACAATTTTCAATAAATCCGTCCAGCTATTTGGCTTCGCTGACGACATAGATATTCTGACACGATACTTGGAGAAAACGGAAGAAGCCTACATCAGGCTGAAGAAGGAAGCTCAGCGGATCGGACTGGTCATCACACGTTGAAGGGTTCAAGAGAAGACAATGTGAGCCACCCACCGCGAATTTGCATCGGTGGTGACGAAATTGAGGTGGTAGAAGAATTTGTGTACTTGGGCTCACTGGTGACTGCCGAAAATTATACCAGCAGAGAAATTCGGAGGCGCATAGTGGCTGGAAATCGTTCGAACTTTGGACTCTACAAGACGCTCCGATTGAATAGAGTTCGCCGCCATACCAAACAGACAATCTACAAAACGCTCATTAGACCGGTAGTCCTCTACGGACACGAGACCTGGACGATGCTCGTGGAGGACCAACGCGCACTTGGAGTTTTCGAAAGGAAAGTGCTGGAGGAGGCGAATGAATCACGAGCTGCATCAGCTGTTGGGAGAACCATCCATCGTTTACACCGCGAAAATCGGAAGACTGCGGAGGGCCGGGCACGTAGCCAGAATATCGGACAGTAACCCAGCGAAAATGGTTCTCGACAGCGATCCGACGGGAAGAAGTAGGCGAGGTGCACAGCTAGCCAGGTGGATCGATCAGGTGGAAGATGACTTGCGGACGCTCCGTAGACTGCGTGGTTGGCGACGTGTAGCCATGGACCGAGCCGAATGGAGAAGACTCTTATGTACCGCACAGGCCACTTCGGCCTTAGTCTGAATATTCATCTTCTTTTCCTCTTCCTTCTATGTCTCCCGTTTTCATTTTTTGACGTAGGACTACGTCTATCTTTTCTATACTGGCTTACGCTTTGCGATTACCAAAATTGGAGACCGTCGCGAAAATATGATAGACTTTGAACGTAAATATCTAAGCCGTTCCTCGATGGATTTTTGGGATTCGGTCAAGGATGCGTCAACGCTTTTTTGTAATTATCTGAAAATACTTTAGCTATTTATTCTTGATAATTGAAAAATAGTTTATAAATAGGTAAATCAACCAATCACGTACATGCATCGCAAGCACAGACATCAAAATTAAACAACTTGCGTGTTTGGATCCAATCTTCAGTTCGAACAAGATTTCATTCAGAGCGGACACAGCAGCACGAAGGCGCTGATAACATTTTCAACGGAAAACCATCGCATTGGTGGTGGTCGTCGGCGTGGTTACTGTGGATCATTTAAACTGCAACGAACCAGCATTTTATGCGAAGAAAGGGTTGATTACAAATAATAGCTGCTGTTGCTTTCCCGCGCCTCCAGTGGTGATGCTGAAATTAAGTTTGAATTGTGGCTTCTAGCATAGAATAGCATAGCTACGATGTACTTCGTAGATTGGACACTAGTGATACTCATGTTTTTCTTCTGAAATCCTTATTCAGATTGCTATCAGAAGACAAGGTAGGTGTGGTCCTTGATTTCAATCTAGGATAAAAATCACAAAAGCATGAGGATTACTACTCCTGGCCACGCCCATCTTCACCGTAACTTGGGAGGGAAAGGAAGTGTTGGTGTAGTACTTACTTAACGAGAGGCCCCCGACTCAGCGACACCCTCATAAGTACCACGGAGTTGGATATTGGGGAAGGTATTCATTGGGTCAGGATTTGCCTGTACATACCCCTACAAAGGTTTGAGCTAGACGATTTATCTTTAAGATAATTAATTGAATTTAATTTTTCAACAATTTAATCAGATTTGCAAAACAAAACAAAAACGATCTGATTACCATCACAGATATAAATTTCTTAACTTTCCATTACTATCCAGCAAAAATATTAAAATGTAAAAAACTGTTAGTTCATCTACAGATTCTCATAAGTATCAGTAGTGATGCTTCGAGTGCATAAAAATGCAAAACTTGTGATACCTCTCGCACAGATTTCAAAAGTTCCACCAAGAATCGCGTTTCATGTAATTACAAGTAACGTTTGCCACTCAAAGCATCAATAATAATCTAATAAACTATGTCGTTGTCAACAAAATCAAAACTTGTGTTACCGCTCCGTCGATATCAAAAGTTTCGGTATCAACCGCGGAAACCAAACTCTACTAGATAGCCTATTACTAATCCGCAGAATCATTGAAACAGCTGAAAAAGCGCAAGTCTGTACACAAATTTAAAAATCATTCATATCTGCTTTACGCGCGCGAGACTCAAACTTTTGTAGACTACACAAAAAAAGGTCAAATTACAATTACGTCAATAAATATAAAATCCATCATCATCATCGAGGCGAACAAAATAGTTTATTAGTGCCTCAATAATTGAAAAACACAATTGTCCAAACAAAATATCCGTAGGTCAAACTTCGTCAAGATACAATAATTAATGATTTTAAAAAGTCAACTAAGTAGCTGCTTAAAATACAGCTTTTACGTGTGAAACACAAAGTCTCTTGAATTGTGATAATGTCGTTGCACGTTTGATATGTGTAGGCATCGAATTGAAATCATTGATACCTTTAAAAACAAAGAATTTTGTAAAGCTCCATGCAAAAGTTTGGTGTTCTTACATCTTCCGCGTTTCTAGTGTTATATCTATGAATGTCACTTCCTCTTTCAATTCGATCACACAAATATCGAGGCAGCAAACCATTTACTACTTTAAAATGAACACCATTGTCAAATACACAATTCTTTCCTTCACCAAGAGCCACTACAATCCATCAAACAAAAAGTTGAGGAAGTGAATCTGTTACATCTTAAAATCAAACGCATAATCTTATTCTGCAAGCGCTGCAATCTCGATATTTGTGTTTGATTTGCTAAAAACAAAATGGAAGGGCAAAAGTCCAAGTGAGGAGAGATGATTGATTTGTACAACTGTATTTTACTAGCTGTATTTAATTCGTTTTTCAGTCGACATAGGATTCCATACTTCTTGGCTATTTTCTTGATGACATTGTCAATATGTTGGTCAAATTTCAATTTATCATCAATAATCACGCCAAGATATTTAATTTCCCGTACGCGATCAAGAGTCTCGTCATCAATTTTCACAGAGACATTATCAATTGAACGATTTCGTGAAATAACCATATACTTTGTTTTACTAATATTCAATTTTAACTGTTTGTACTTCAACCATCTACTTAAAGAATGCAAATCTTCATTCAAGTGTTCAATCGCTTCCTCCAGATTTTGAGCTGCAATGAATATTACAGTATCATCAGCAAACAAATTAATATCACAATAACGTAAGACCCGTCGCATGTCATTAATGTACATAATGAACAAAAGGGGCCCTAATACACTTCCCTGTGGTACACCAAAGTCATTCTCCACGGGACACGACACATAATCATTGAAAGCAGTCCGTTGGGATCTGTCAGACAAATAGCTTTCAAACCATTTGTATGCAGAACCCGAAATTCCAAAGCGCTTAACAGTTTTCAACAATAAGGGCCGAGAAATTGTCTCAAAAGCGCGTTTGAGATCCAAAAACACAGCTAGAATAGTATCTTTACGCTCCATATTTTCTTTCCATTTAGATAATACCAAGTTCAATGCAGTTTCACAGGAATGACCTTCTCTGTAACCTGATTGTTCCGGTATTAACAAGTTATTACTATTTAAATATGTAATTAGCTGGCCTTTAACTACAAGTTCTAAAATTTTCTCTAATGTGTGCAACATGTTGATGGGACGAAACTCTTCGGCTTTAATCGTTCCAGCAACTTTTTGTATTGGAATCACTAGTGATTCCTTCCAAACATGCGGCACGTGCCCAGTTTGTAACGATTCATTTATAAGGTCCAGCAAGTTGCGTCCAATGACATGAAAGCAATCTTGAATAACTCTGTAGCTGACAATGTGACAAAGGTAGATCTTACACCGTAACACACCACGCAAAGGTGTCTACCCAACGTTACGGGGCAGATGCTGAAATTATTTTGAATTGTGGCAGACGATAATAGCTCATTAACAGTAAAACGTGATATTGATAACAAAACATGATATGAATTTGTCATAGATCATTAATTCTAGACCAACATTTGAAAAGGGCGTAACAGCCAAAACTTATTCCTTGTGATTCCTCGTCTACATATAAAGCTATATACGTAGACAAAGAATCAGAAGGAATAAATTTTGGCTGTTATGCCCTTTTCAAATGTTGGTCTAGAATTAACGGCTACACAGTCTCATATGATTAAAACGAGTTTTTATTCGTCAGACGTTTCGACACTGGATTAGTGTCTTCTTCAGGGGAAGCTAAAATTTAATACATATACTAATTATACAGTCTTTGATTATGTTTGGTGTTAGTCTTACAATGATTTGTTCGCTTTTTGTCTTATGTTTTGTCTAACTTTAACTGTCTGGTTATTAGGGTGTCGGTACATACTGTGAACAAAATTGTGTTTGTTGAATTTGCTTCGTTCATACTATTTCATGAAACTGTCTTACGTCTCGGAATCACTTTCCATTTCACTAATAACTGGAAAATGGCGCAGTTTTCCTTTTTACAGTCTCCTTATCGAAAACCCCATTCTGGTTGGTAGCCGATGGTGCCCTATCGGAATAATTTATCTTTCGTTTGAGTTCTTGCTCTTTCGCTTTCGCTTATCAGTTTTGGTGGTATTCTGTATGTAATGCAGCACAGCTGCGTATGTAGTCCATCAATATCTGTTCTCTTACTTACGATGTGGGGTGTGTTGGCAATGTGGCACATTTCTAGAAATGGTAGTGTTGTTGGCTTATAACTTTTTCTTATTGGCATTACATCCCCACACTGGAACAGAGCCGCCTCGCAGCTTAGTGTTCACTTAAGCACTTCCACAGTTATTAGCTGCGAGGTTTTTAAGCCAAGTTACCATTTTTGCATTCGTATATCATGAGGCTAACACGATGATACTTTTATGCCCAGGGAAGTCGAGACAATTTCTAATCCGTAAATTGCCTAGACCGACCAGGTTTTGACATTAACAAGAACATATCAATATCTTGAGCTATTAGTGTGTTCTTGTTAATAACAGAATATGATATTTTTATGATATTTCGGTGCAAATTTCTGTTTATTCTTATTTCAAACAAGTTCATATCATGTTTTGTTATCAATATCACGGCTTCTACAAGGCAATGGTCTGTTTTGATGGCATCGTTGTAGCTTGATTGCTGTTAGTGATTCCACCCATTCTCATTTATTGCATCATCTCACTCCGATGCGCGCTTGTAATTCTGCTACCGAAGGCAACTTTCAGTCGTCGCTAAATGATTAATTTTTTTGAACCTTCTTTCCCTTGTGTAAAATAATGGTCCTGCAAAGAGCCGATATATTTCCAATAATGCGAATTTTCAATTCTCCACCCCCCTAATTCCAGCTCTGACCAGGACTGACCGGAATTCACAGATTTCCATTAAAATCTAAAACAAACAGCTTTTATCAGAGCCACCCAACTATGATGGGGAAGATAGATTTTATACTGAGATTTTCGATAGAGTGAAATATCAATTTTAATAAAGAGATACAAACTATGATGACACATACCATCCATTTCCAAACAAATAAATAAATAAATTTCGATTTTAAGGACGGCTACGCAGTCTTGAATTATTCAAACTTCATCAGATCCCATCTCCGTGTCGAAACGTCGGATAAATATACAGCTTGTTTCAATAATTCAAGACTGCGTAGCCGTCCTTAAAATCGAAATAAAAATGTACAGTCGATTTCTCAACAGTAAATAAATAAATAAATTTCGTATAGCTACGTAGTCCTACGCACCCTTTTAGTTTTATTATTTTATCTTCCAAATTCTTTCTTCCTTTCCATGTTACTTATTCCTTCATTCTTTTTCCTTCTTCTTCCTTCCTTCATTCTTCTTTCTTCTTACTTTTTCCTACTGAGTTCGTCTGAATGTCTTCTAACTTTTCCTTCTCATTAGGGGAAATATGCATAAAATACGCCGGTTCGATAAAATGCGCCACCACCTTTTCTTGGTTTATATCCCTAATTTTGTCTTTAAATTGTAGACAGCTGAAGCCAAAAAACATATGTAAGCCGTCAAACGAAAAAACTCAGTCAAAATCTATGTATTAAAAATTAAAAATAAAATATTATTTCGGCTCATTCCAACGCAACTTTGGCGTTTCTGCCCTCAATGCTCTTTCTTTAGATACAAAAAAATATTTTCTCTATATTACCATCAACCTGAGACATGGACTAACTGAAAGGACGGAGTAAACACTAATCTTGTGTAGAAGAGTTTGACAATTTTGGTGGAAAATATTGGAATATTATGATTATCATTTTTGGGTGGCTATGCATATTGCAGAGCATCGCTCATTTTGGATTGAAATTCTCAATTTTGGAATAAAATCTTTTTGTTGCAATTTTGCTGGCTTTACATGGAAATTTTTGGACCATATAATGACTGATATGTTAGATTATTGATAAAAACTTCGAAAATACATGTTTTCGGAGGAAATCACCATTGAATTAAGTGATTAGCTTTGAGGTCGCATATTGACGACATCTCCCCTATTCTTTTTCCTTCTTCTTTCTCCTTTCTGGTGAGATAACACCACTCACTTCTCCCTTCACAGCATCTCGCTTGTCACATCCCAATTATTATTCCTCACTTCTAACCTCTTGCTTCTGTTTTCCTCACTACTCACTTCTTACTTTTCTTTTCGCAACTATCACATCTCACTTCTCATTTCTCACTTCCCACTACTTACTTCCCATTTGCTACTCATCTTGCACACATCTTACTACACAGTACTCACTTCCTTTGTACTTACTTCGCACTACCCTGTACTCATTTCGAACATCTCATTTCTCTTTTCTTAGTTCTCATTTATAACTGTTCACTTCGAAAATCTCACTTCTCTCTTCACATAACATTTAACTAATCGGCTAAAAGGCATTCGGCCATATTACCTTGAACAATACTCCTACATGTTATGAAAAGTATTTGATTTTTTGGGAATAAAATAAATAAATGTGTTTCCTATCTCGATACCTCCCTAACTTGATGGTCCCTTCAAGGGATTGAGTAAGATAGAGTTCACTGTAGTCGGAAATGGGCTTTGAGGTTTGATAATTGAATAGAATTGTGAAATACTTGAACATCGTGTTAAGTAAATAATAGATTAATAATTAATAATAGATTATTATTCCTCAGTTGGACTATTCGTCAAAAATCGATCTCGATATCTAGGCTGTAAACATTACAATTAATTGACTTATTTTCGGCAATACGTTTGTATGCCTAATAATGTTCTATATTTCCTTTATTGAGAATATACACAAAACGAATTCTCGGAAGTTATTCAATTGATGTAGAATATACTATAATAAGTGATTTCAAATTTTACGATTACTCAGTCTTTTAGTATGGAAATGGATATTTTTGTTGCCAATAAAAACACGTGCTTCGAATAAACTATTTTCGATTCTGAAAGATTGCATAAAGTAGATTGGTATTTTTATTGACATATATTTATATTCGAAATACAATAAATAGTAATATATATGACATCTGAAAACATGTGCTGTGAACCGAAATAAAATAGCTTCTTTCAAACAAGTTAACTGTTCTTATTTACCTAATATTTATAAATAAATGATATAATATAATATAATATAATATAATGATGAGAATGTGTCTGGAACAGCACATCGGTGAGAAAATATTCAATTACTCAGGTGGTGAGGTCACTAAGGTGATGGTTACAGATGGCAACGAAGAGATTAAGTATGTGCGACTGTTCTATCTCCCTCCGGAGGTACCAGATAAAGAAATTGCAGAGTTCCTCAATAAGTATGGTGTGTTGAAGAAGATCGTCCACGAGAAACGTTCGGTGGCTTCAGGATTCAAATGTTTTTCGGGTGTTCGCGGTATATACATGGATGTGAACAAGGAAATACCACCACAAGTCTACATCTGCAACTACAGGTGTCGTGTGTATTATTCTGGGATGCAGGAGAAATGCTTCGTGTGCAGAGCAACAGATCATCTGAAACCAGATTGCCCCTGTCGAGCTGGAACGGAGCCTAAAAAGGCTTGAATCCTCGTGAGAAAGGGTTCGCGGGGAAGAAGAGACTCTGGCGTTAAATTTCACAAATCTGAATAGTTTGGTAGGGAGGAAGGAGAGTAAGGAAGGTAAGATGGGAGTGTATGCTTCAACTGGTCAGTGTGATGGCGAAAAATGGAAGATGATAGCATCGTCGAATCAGAAAATACGGCAACATCGGATGAGTTGACCGCTAGTGGAAGTGGTTGGGTTAGCGTTCATTCGAAGATCAATAGAATTGGCTCTGCGAAGATCAAAAGTTCATTTAGTGAGGGCAATCAGTCTGTTAATCACAGTGAGGCAACCGAAAAACAATCGCAGAAGTGTTGGTGAACAACAGTTTTGCGAGTCTCCTCGAAACTGATGAAAGCGAGACTTCTGACCTGGATCCGAAGAAGCGTAAATTGAGTTCTGTCTTTAGTTTGGAAAATGAATAGATGGTATGTGCGTATTGCAACCGTCAACTTGAACGGTATCGTATGTAAAGCTAAACAGTCACTTGTGCGAGATTTCGTGAATATGAATGACATAGACATAGTATTTTTACAAGAAATGAGCATAACATCAACATCTTTTCTACCGAATCATGAAGTTATTTTAAATTATAACAATGTCAGTAGATCCACAGCAGTTGCTATTAGAAGGAACTTTGTATATTCGGATTTGCTAGTAGATCCAAGTGGTCGTATAATATCTTTTGTTGTAAATGGGATTAATTTCATTAACATCTACGCGCAATCAGGTTCTCAATATAAAAAAGAACGCAATGAATTCTTTACAGAGCAAGTGGCACTACATCTCAATAAGAATGTCAAAAATCTGGCTATAGGGGGTGATTTTAACTGTGTTTTGGACGAAAAGGATTGCAAAGGAGCCAATAATTTTTGTCCTGGTTTGCAACAATTAGTTGACAGGCTGAAACTCAATGACGTTTCCAAAAAGTTTACTAAGAACCCTGCTTTTACGTTTTTTCGCGGTAATAGTGCTTCCAGGCTGGATCGATTCTATTTCTCTACGGGTCTTATGGAAAAAATAGGGATTTCCAAACCGTGCCTCTTGCTTTTTCAGATCACCACTCGGTTTTAGTTAAAATTGAAGTTGATGAACTGCCTCCGGCGGTTCGTTTAAGGTCACCCTATTGGAAACTGAATTCAGCTATCCTAGGAAATGAGAATCTGGCAACAGCATATATTCAAAAATTACAAGCATGCAAGTGTAGAGAAAAATACCACAGAGATTTCAGTTCCTGGTGGAATTCAGATTTTAAATCCACGACAAAAAATGTTTTTAGAAGCTACTCAATAAACCGAAGCATTATTATTATTTATTCAGACTAAGGCCGAAGTGGCCTGTGCGGTATATAAGAGTCTCCTCCATTCGGCTCGGTCCATGGCTACACGTCGCCAACCACGCAGTCTACGGAGGGTCCGCAAGTCATCTTCCACCTGATCGATCCACCTTGCCCGCTGCGCACCTCGCCTTCTTGTGCCCGTCGGATCGTTGTCGAGAACCATTTTCACCGGGTTACTGTCCGACATTCTGGCTACGTGCCCGGCCCATCGCAGTCGTCCGATTTTCACGGTGTGAACGATGGGTGGTTCTCCCAACAGCTGATGCAATTCGTGGTTCATTCGCCTCCTCCACGTACCGTCCGCCATCTGCACCCCACCATAGATGGTACGCAGCACTTTCCTTTCGAAAACTCCAAGTACGCGTTGGTCCTCCACGAGCATCGTCCAGGTCTCGTGTCCGTAGAGGACTACCGGTCTAATGAGCGTTTTGTAGATTGTCAGTTTGGTACGGCGGCGAACTCTATTCGATCGGAGCGTCTTGCGGAGTCCAAAGTACGTACGATTTCCAGCCACTATGCGTCTCCGAATTTCTCTGCTGGTGTCATTTTCGGCAGTCACCAGTGAGCCCAAGTACACAAATTCTTCTACCACCTCGATTTCGTCACCACCGATGCAAACTCGCGGTGGGTGGCTCACATTGTCTTCTCTTGAACCTCTTCCTATCATGTACTTCGTCTTCGACGTGTTGATGACTAGTCCGATCCGCTTAGCTTCCCTCTTCAGTCTGATGTAGGCTTCCTCCATATTCTCAAAGTTACGTGCCATAATATCTATGTCGTCGGCGAAACCAAATAGCTGGACGGACTTATTGAAAATTGTACCACTCGTGTTAATCCCTGCTCTTCGTATTACCCCTTCCAAAGCGATGTTGAATAGCAAACACGAAAGACCATCACCTTGCCGTAACCCTCTGCGGGTTTCGAAGGGACTCGAGAATGCCCCTGAAACTCGAACTACGCACATCACCCGATCCATCGTCGCCTTGATCAACCGTATCAGTTTATCCGGAAAACCGTGTTCGTGCATTAGCTGCCATAGCTGGTCCCGATCGATTGTATCATATGCGGCTTTGAAGTCGATGAATAGATGATGTGTGGGCACGTTGTATTCGCGGCATTTCTGCAGTACTTGGCGAATGGCGAACACCTGGTCCGTGGTGGAGCGTTCGCCCATAAAACCCGCCTGGTACTGCCCCACGAACTCCCTTGCAGTTGGTGCTAGTCGACGGCATAAAATTTGGGAGAGTACCTTGTAGGCGGCGTTCAGCAATGTGATTGCGCGGTAGTTGCTACAATCCAGCTTATCGCCCTTTTTGTAGATGGGACACACGACACCTTCCATCCACTCCTGCGGTAAAACTTCCTCCTCCCAAATCTTGGTAATGACCCAGTGCAGCGCTCTAGCCAGTGCCTCACCACCGTGTTTAAATAGCTCTCCTGGTAGTTGATCAACCCCAGGGGCTTTGTTGTTCTTCAGCCGGCCAATCTCCTCCTGGATTTCCTGGAGATCCGGATAAACCGAAGCATAGCGGTGATGAATGAGAAAAGTATGTACTATCGAGCGATGCGGGAGTTTTCAGTGAGGCTAAATGTGGGGGATGACGTCTGCGCAGAAACGGATTTCATAAAAAGACGTCTAATCCAAATTGAAACCGCAAAACTATCAGAATTCTCTCAAGTTTTCCAGTCAAAATCCTTAATCGAAATTGAGAAAATCGGAATTTTCCAGATTGCACAACACAATGACAGAAAATTGGTGACTACACGTTTGAAAATAGACAGTGAAGTTACTACCGATAGTAACAAAATAAGAAATGAATTTTCAATATATTACAAATCGATGCTACAATCTAGTGAATCGTTGTTGAAGTCACACAATTTTCCGTCATTGAATTACATAACGAAAGATCTAAGTAATGAAGAAAAACAGAACTTAGCAAAGCCAATCTGTGAGGAGGAATTATCGAATGTCTTAACCAGCGCATCCAAGAAAAAGTCACCATGATGCGATGGATTATCCTATGAGTTTTACGTGAAATACTATGATATTCTTAAAGTTGATCTTCTAAATTTGTTCAATACATACTTTATAAACGGAGTTGTGCCACCATCAAATTTTAAAGAAGGAGTCATAACTTTCATTCCAAAATGCAGCATACCGTCTGTTGGTGATTTCAGACCGATATCGTTATTAAATACTGATTACAAACTCTTCGCCAAAATTTTGGCGAATCGTATTCAATCCGTATTGCCACATTTAGTGGGACCATATCAAGCTGCATGTCACAAAGAGAAATCTTGTGTGGACAATTTGAAAATATTGAGGAATTTAGTTGCAAAATCAAATAAAAATAGATCTTTCAAATTCGCCCTTCTAAGTGTAGACCTTCAAAAGGCTTTTGACAATGTAGATAGAAACTATTTATGGGCAGTTTTGTCAAAATTTGGATTTCCTATTATGTTTATTGAATCTGAGCATTGAGCATGAGCATGAGCATTATGACCGTTACAATTCCTAGTTGCTACTCCGTGATTGACTGGAACTTGTGAAATTGCACAGAGAACCATGTGAATGGAGCATGGGATATGCTATCCATTCTCAATGTACACGTTTCAGAAGCTCACGTATTTAAAGTCAATAACGGCGCCGGCCACGTCCTTACGGTCATATAGGAAAGGTAGGATTGTTAGTTCGACCCTCGTTGCTACTAGAGACCGAGAACACCTCTGCATCTCCACGATTGTCACGGGATGTGGTATTGTGTTAGTTGCATAGGATATTTTATCTGGATTCACTTTGGTAAGTGATGCGATCTAAGGGAAGGGATTGTATGAAATACGAAAAAAAAGCGAACCGTACAGATCAAAACAAAATATCTCGGATCACGCGACAGTTTTGCTTGCTATTCGAAATACGATCAATCGTAAAATCAACACAGAACTAATTCCCGACGACCATACTGTACACACTTGCTAAAATCACAAGAGAAAACACACACTGAACTGATTAGCTTTATTACCGGCCGCGCAATGCAGAACTCAATATTTCGACGGATCGCGCGATCGTTCTGCTGTCCGAAGCAAGAGAAAACACACACTGAACTCAATTTGGATTTCCTATTATGTTTATTGAATCTCTCAAAAAACTGTACAATGGAGCCTTCTCCAGGCTTCTGGTATCCGGAACTTTAACTGAGAAAATAAAAATCAATCGTTCAGTACGTCAAGGATGCCCATTAAGCATGGTTCTTTTTGTACTGTACCTTGAACCACTGCTTTAAATGTTAGCCGATGAAATATCAGGTATTTTATTTGATGGAAGTTTCGTAAAATTGATAGTATATGCTGATGACATCTGCATTATTATCAGAAATCAAATGGAATTTGAAAAAATATTCCAAGTGATGAAAATATTTTCAAAGGATGCTAGAATTAGTTTAAATGCAAACAAATCAAGCATATTATGCTTCAATGACCTAAACATAGTTTGTGATAATATAAATGAAAATATAAATGATAATATAATTGCAAAACTTTGAAATTTAAATATGTTACAAAAAATTTGGATCTTAAATACGTACATCTTATCAAAGTTATGGTACATTGGACAGATATTACCAGCACCGAATAAATTTATAGCAGAAACAACAAAAATTGTGGGAAATTTCCTGTGGATAGGTCATTTATTCAAAATATGTAGGAATCAATTGTATTTGATTCCAGAGAAGGGCGGATTAGGATTAATTGATGTAGGGAACAAAATAAAGGCTCTATTTGTTAGAAACCTTTTATACACATCAGTTAAAAATGGTTCGATGCCTTCACAAGATTTTCTATATAAATATAGAAAAAATCTTAAACTGGGAAGAACTACAGGAATCTACATGAAAAATGCGGAAAATCTTGTGAAGCTCACCAACATAAACTCCACCCAACAAATTTATAGCTATTTAATTGAAAATATGAAAATTCAGCCCACTATTGAACGAAAACGCTTAGATGTGACTTGGGAAAATATATGGTTTAATTTAAACTGGAAATTCCTGAATTCAAGCCAAAGACTAGCGCTATATTACTATGTTAATGATTTAAATCCAACTCGTAGCAAACTTTTCAAGCATAAAATTCGAGGAACAGAAAATAATTTATGTAATGTATGCGATCAAATCGATGATGTTGAGCACCGTTTAAAAACATGTAAGAATTTACACTGGGATTTTGCTAAGACGTTGATAATCAAAAATATAAGAATTAATGTAATAGACCCTTGGAATTATTAAATGAAGTGATTGGAAAAAGAATGAAAAACTGGCATTATGGATTATAGCAAATGTTATGGTGTACAATTTGAAACATTTTGTATCTAGCAATATAAATGATTTTCAACTAATTATAAATGCAGAAATAAGGAAAAACAAGAATGTATTTGATTTAGAGTTTAGTAATTACATAAATTTAATCATGTAATTTTATTATGTAAATTTGTGATATTATCAATCTTATGCAATAAAGGAAAAAAAATTGACATATATTTATATTTGAAATACAATAAATAGTAATATATATGACATCTGAAAACATGTGCTGTGAACCGAAATAAAATAACTTCTTTCAAACAAGTTAACTGTTCTTATTTAGCTTATTTACAAATAAACTGTATTACCTCGGTCATCCATCAAGAGCATATTTACAATCCCTGCCGTGGAGGCATGCGTTACAATCAATGATGAGAACGAGAAGCTTAGCGGTGCAGTGGCAAAACATAGCCAATCGGTACAGACAACACATGCACAGAGCCGCGAGCACGCTTTGGAAGTTTGGAACAGCGCAAAACGTGCTTCACAAAACACATTTGAATGAACGCGAGGCGAGGCGTAACGTTCGGATCGTCGCAATCGGCTTCAGTTAGTCAGAGGACTTCAACGCGTGCGGTGCTACGTGCCTCCGATGCAAGTTTTCTCCCCGGCGCGATGGGAGTTGTTCGTTGAGGTGTAGGATTTTTCGGCAAAGGTGACGATCGTTGCTGGCGGCGGGCGTGAGGCGTGAGAAAAAATCCCATATTTGTGGTGGCGTGTTTACGTTTTTGTGTATCGGCTTGGGTGTGGGCCGCTGTGTAAATGCACCGAAGAAGATATTCAATCCTTATCAACTGGAGATCTCTGTGGATAAATCATCGAGTGAAGCGAAGCACGAAATAAATCGCAAACCAGGAATCTGGGAGTACACGAAGCGCATCGATGCGCTGAAATGTTTGCAAGGAAGAAAAGTGCGGATATATTAAAAAAAACAAAATTTGGCTATTGATTGGATCATATAACGTAAATAGTGATAAGCATCTTCATATGTGCTGAATACGACAGGTGTTTGAATTGTTAGTGAGTGGAACGCATAAATTAGTGTTTGTAGATTCTGAGGATGATGCACCAAGCAAGTATGTCAGTGTGATATCGAAGGGATTTGCGGTTTAATGCCACTTACTGGAGATGGAATAACTCTGACGGTAAATAGAAACCAATTATATTCAATGACTGTATGGTTTATCTCATTTGTAATTATCGATTCATTGAGCATGGCCGTTGCATTTCTAATTAGTTCTGTTATAGGCACCGTCAGTATCGCCCTGTAAAGGTAATACAAAGTGGGATCTGTGGCATACTTATGCAACTCTTGGAGTGACGTGACACTTAGATCGATCATGAAAGTTGATGCTCTTTGTCAGTTTAGTAAAATATTCTGAACTGACGTAAACTTATTATGCAAATGCTAAATCATAGGTTTGATTTGTGGATTATATGTGATTCATGCAATATCAAATTTCTGCTTTGGCAAACATGTATGACAATTTCAAGGAAATAATCTTATGGAATTATGGGGGATATGGGGTCAAACTCGGTTGAGGAAAGATCATTAGCTTAACAACTTAAATTCATGTAACATGCTTCATCTAACTGGAGTTTCAGAAAGTCGAAGAAATAAGCAATACAAAAATTGAAGATAACTTTGGAAAAACTATTCGTATTATGGTATTCAAATCCTCTGGGAATTCAAAATAAATTCTAAACATCTGCAATTTAAATTATATGAGACATATTAATTTCTCTAAAAATTTTCTTTAAGTGAGTATTTATGCTCAGTATTATTCAGTGCGGTAGGGCAGTTTTAAAACCGTTACATGTTACATGTCTCTGGGTGTTTATATCCGCATAACTCGAAAACGACTGGATGGATTTTCTTCATTCCTTCAGCAGAAATGTTCGTTATAGTTTCCGACGGGTTTATAGAATCACTAATGAAGTTGAGTAAATCGTGAAAATAGTTGATAATATCGAATTTATTTTACTCCCGTTTTGACTCTGAGTATGGCGTGTCCCATTTGATTGCCACATAATTGATATATTTATGCAATGGGAAGCATAAAAAGCTTTCAATTATTAACTGTAAAAATGAGAGAACCATAAGTTTAAAAGCCGGTCAAATTCCAGTTGAGATGTAGAGCCATTGATGATGATACACCGAACTGATCACGTCTTATAATAATCGATTACGGGAATTCACGTCCAATTATCTGTTATTAAAAGTGAGCCATATCAAATCCAACTTCATGAAGAAAACTGGCATGAAAAATTATGAACATTACGTATCAGTCTGTATGTTTTGAGGCTGCAATTTTCATTTGTCATCATACTGGTCCACTGGTGGTACATATTTTGTTATCTGTACTCAATACTGTACTCAATACTAGTTAACGAGGCCATACTGAACATGACTGTCCAGGTCCCGGATCAGGGAATTTTTATACTCCCAGGAACAAAGTTTATGCTTGCTATGTGATGTACGAATGCATGCATGATAACTTGGCTTAGATACCACGCATCTCATACATGTGTAAATGCACTATGATTAAAGGGCTAGACGTTGATAATGTTTGAGCATTTGTAGGAACGGATAAAAAGTAGAAATCATAGTTAAGTGCAAATTGTTTTGGCTGTAGTAACTACTAAATAAATCGGTTTAATTAAGAATATTTGAATGGATTTGACTCACTAGGAAAGTGGATGATTCTTATTAATAGGGTAATAGTTACAGGAAACGGCAGATAGTAGTTTACATTTTCATTCAGTATTTGGTTTACATAAGATTATTTATTATCTTGTTGGAACATGATAAGTTCAAAAAAGAACGGATGAGATAGATGTCTCGAAATTCACTATTTGAGCAAATTCAAATTTGTAATGTGTTTTCCCTTTAAAATTTGCATGCCAATCTCCCATGTTGATTCTAGCCATTTTGCAGAACTTCCGGAAATAGTATAATACATAAAAGCTATAAATAAATGTTGGAGACTACAAGGTACTCTCCCAAATTTTATGCCGTCGACTAGCACCAACTGCAAGGGAGTTCGTGGGGCAGTACCAGGCGGGTTTTATGGGCGAACGCTCCACCACGGACCAGGTGTTCGCCATTCGCCAAGTACTGCAGAAATGCCGCGAATACAACGTGCCCACAGATCATCTATTCATCGACTTCAAAGCCGCATATGATACAATCGATCGGGACCAGCTATGGCAGCTAATGCACGAACACGGATTTCCGGATAAACTGACACGGTTGATCAAAGCGACGATGGATCGGGTGATGTGCGTAGTTCGAGTTTCAGGGGCATTCTCGAGTCTCTTCGAAACCCGCAGATGGTTACGGCAAGGTGATGGTCTTTCGTGTCTGCTATTCAACATCGCTTTGGAAGGGGTAATACGAAGAGCAGGGATTAACACGAGTGGTACAATTTTCAATAATGGGTCTGTTCAAATATTACGTAACGCAGTAGGGGGTGGGGGTTGTCTAACTTTTGTTACGATTTGTTACACAAAATATGGGAGGTGGGGGTCCTTCGAGATATTGTTACGCGTAACAAATTAATTGCATAGAGAAAAAAATATTTAAAAAAAAATATCTTCTAAATAGCATAAAATCTACAATGAATAATAATTTATTGTATCGTGTTTCAAATTCTACCAAAAACAAGATGTTTTCAAAAAATTGTATTTGTTACGCGTTACGCATAGGGGTGGGGGTAGTTCTAAGTTTTGTTACAGAATGTTACGAGGGGGTGGGGGGTTCTCAAAAACAACGTTTTTCGCGTTACGTAATATTTGAACAGACAAGTCCGTCCAGCTATTTGGCTTCGCCGACGACATAGATATTATGGCACGTAACTTTGAGAAGATGGAGGAAGCCTACATCAGACTGAAGAAAGAAGCTAAGTGAATCGGACTAGTCATCAACACGTCGAAGACGAAGTACATGATAGGAAGAGGTTCAAGAGAAGACAATGTGAGCCACCCACCGCGAGTTTGCATCGGTGGTGACGAAATCGAGGTGGCAGAAGAATTTGTGTACTTGGGCTCACTGGTGACTGCCGAAAATGACACCAGCAGAGAAATTCGGAGACGCATAGTGGCTGGATCGAATAGAGTTTGCCGCCGTACCAAACTGACAATCTACAAAACGCTTATTAGACCGGTAGTCCTCTACGGACACGAGACCTGGACGATGCTCGTGGAGGACCACCGCGCACTTGGAGTTTTCGAAAGGAAAGTGCTACGTACCATCTATGGTGGGGTGCAGATGGAGGACGGTACGTGGAGGAGGCGAATGAACCACGAGTTGCATCAGCTGTTGGGAGAATCATCCATCGTTCACACCGCGAAAACCGGACGACTGCGGTGGGCCGGGCACGTAGCCAGAATGTCGGACGTAGGGTACCCGGTGAAAATGGTTCTCGACAACGATCCGACGGGCACAAGAAGGCGAGGTGCGAGCGGGCAAGGTGGATCGATTAGATGAAAGATGACTTGCGGACCCTCCGTAGACTGCGTGGTTGGCGACGTGTAGCCATGGACCGTGCCGAATGGAGAAGACTCTTATATACCACACAGGCCACTTCGGCTTTAGTCTGAATAAATAATAATAAAATATTGGAGACAAATATTAAGAGATAATTAATTATTTTGAAAAAAATAAATAAATAGAATAAATCTTAAACATTCTTACCCCGATTGCATATCGATTTGCAGATGTCAAGGAGCTGGAAGGTGAGTAGGGTATGTGGTTTAGTAGCATCTTTATAAGCAAACGATAGAACATTTGTGAAGATGTTGGTAAGACGTGACTGCTAAGAAATGTATGTCACTCCGTTATGCTGACCATGAATGAACCACACACGATTACGGAGGAGTTTTAGCAAAATAATGTTTCCGTCTTGAGTTTTTGAGCCTGTGCCAGGAATTTGATCCTACTGGAAATACCAATGGTTGGAAGCAAAATTGAACGCAGCTAAGGCACTGCACAAGGAGAAAGTGAGAAAGAAAAAAGTTCGTTCATGTAGTGCCCTATTGCATGGTTTCCCAAACTGTGGGTCCCGACCCCCAGGGGGGTCGCGAGCAGATTGTTGGTGGGTCGCGTAGAACAAATATTAATTGCAGCTCGAATGCCGAACCTTTTGATCATTCTTTTCAGGAACATAACTTCAAGTTCAAACCGCATTTGTTTTTAAATATTCATCACCACGCTATTTTAGAAAACATTTATGCCTAAAAGCTGTCCTCTTAATGAAGTAAAATAAAAACATTTTGACAAACAACATCATGTTTGTCATTTTTTGCATTTGTACATGAAAGTAACGTAAATATTTTTGTAAAACTTGCCGAAACAGATGACATTCAAATTCAATTAATGCTTAATACTACTTGGTAAAACTTTTTCATAGGTGGGTCGCGAGACATATAGAATCTTGCTAGGTGGGTCGCATACCCAAATGTTTGGGAAGCTCTGCCCTATTGTCTTTGTCTTTTGCATAGAGAAATGAACAAAAATCACATGCCGCATTTGTTGCTACTATTTTACTAACCTGAGAATGCTGTGCTTACAAAAACAAGCTTGTACACTGGTCGGACACTCACAATTTATTTGGCATCTCTTCTCTCATGGGGTGTGGAATATGTACACATTCAAATTAAGAGAGAGTAAGAAGTCAACTGGTACAGCTGCACTGTTAGATGACTTTACCCATTAATCGGTACTGTGTTATTGTTGATATAATTCCCACCGTGAAAAATTTACCCATTTTCTTCAAAAAGCGCCACTACTCATTAAAATGGGTAGTGGCACTTTTTCAAGAAAATGGGTGAATTTTTCACGGTGGGAATAATATCAACAATAACACAGTACCCATTAATGGGTGAAGTCATCTAACAGTGTGTGCCGTTCTCATTGGCGTAACTACCTCCGATGCCTAGGATGGGCTGTTGAATATGCGATGAGCAGTGATAATTGCTAAATTGACTACCTACTTTGGTTATCATTTTTTAATACTCGTAGATTAGCAAGATGCTTCCGATGGTGATTCAAACTACTTCGGAGTTGGCTTCTATTAACCTAACGCAGTATAACAATGCACTATGGTCCAGGATACAGATTTACGCGGAAAGATGCATTTTACGCCAAAACTATATATTTTTTTTAGAAAAAAGTGTTGTTCTACAAAATTGTTTGAATAAAGGCCATCATTATGGTGTTATCAAAAAATAGGGTGGCCCATTATATAAAAAAAATATTTCTCGGAGTACTGACATGTATTATGCATCTCGAGAAAATATAGAATACTGCGGCTTCCTGCTGGTTGCTTCTCAGGTAATCGCAACAGTCACTAAACACGACAGAGTCAGAAAAAAACTTACCCACCGTATGCACTTGTCATGATAAACACTCTTCATGTACTCAGTGACTCCGGTTGCCTCTCGCTTATACAATCGAACACTGCTGTCATTTGGCGAAAAGCACGTGGTTTTGTTTTGGGAGGGAAAATTCTCCCTATCTTTTAACCCGTCTTGACGTCTACCTTCGCAGTCGAGCCTGCGTGAGTAAGACCGCCGCGAGAGTCTAGAAAAAGATAAGCGCGACAATAATGTTCTACAAAGTTATAGCGGAGCTTATTTCAATAAATTTTGCTAAAAAAAGCTTTTTTTGTATCTCTTAAGTTGGCTGATTTAGACCAATTTTACATACTTGGATTAGGGTGTCCCTCAAAAATCAGTATTTTTGATCTATTTTTTTTGTTTTTATTTTTCGAAAAAGTCGTCTTCGGGTGACTTTTAGAGCTCAAAAATAATGCAACTTTTGATAGGTAAATATGCTTAATATCTTTTGCCGATCAAAAGTTATATTCGTTTTTCTGTCAAAATTACATTTTTTACAAAAGTTGATATCTCCGATTAGGGCAGACCAAAAAAAAATGTTTACACCGCATATGAACGAACAATTCATATTCTTAAATTTGTAAAAAAGATAAATTTGTGAAGATGTTGATAAGCCGTGACTTTGCTGAGAAATATACGTCACTCCGTTATCCTGACCATAAATGAGTCACACACGATTACGAAGGAACTTTAGCAAAATAATGTTTCCGTCTTGAGTTTTCGAGCCTGTGCCAGGAATTGGACCCGACCGAAAATACCATCCATAACGCTATTGGTTGAAAACAAAATGGAACGCAGTTAAGGCATTGCACAAGGAGATTTTCGTTTACCCATTAATGGGTACTTGTATGTGCAGAGAGGAAGAGATAGCATATAAAAGTACCCATTAATGGGTAATCTCTTTCTCTTTCGTTCTTCCTAGAAATTTTGAAACAACAAGCCAGCTAGTGGCCTTGTTGTTTTCTTATTTCTTTGCAGTGAGAAAGAAAAAAGTTCGTCCGTGCAGCAAGATTTTTTTATGTACAGGTTATTCTACTTCGTCAGTAGGTGGGAATAACGAGCGCGGGAGGAAACTTTAATTTTCAGTGAAAAAAATCCCTAGAATTCCTTTATTTTTGCATAATGATTAATAAGGAAGGAATCATATTCTTTTAGCGTAATCGGGGAAAATGCATGTTTTAATAGAAGAATTTCATGACTAATTATATAAATATATTTATGTATCTAATCTTTACTTTGAGGCCAAAGTATGCTAGCAATAATATAATAGATGTTCCATGTTGAAGAAACACCCTGCACTTCTAGGTGACACACGACAACAATAATTTAAGAAAAACTTTTATCGTAAATAACCTTCACATACTGTCACGTTTAAAATGTATTTGCATGATGTTTCATAAATTAACACCGTAAGCCAAATTCAGCCTATTTACAGTAAACAATGGGATGCCATTAACCTCACTTTGTTCAAAACCACAATTGAAAACCATTTTTCCACACGTAGTGTTAATCCGGAAACTGAAAGTTTAGATTATCAATTTATAAATATGCTCATACTTCTTAGACAAAACAGACCTTTTTGTTCGTCTACATTAGCTTTCGCACGTGACCAGCAATAGTACTTGGGTTAAACCAAAAGTTTATAAGATAGGCAAAATTTTGTCGAAATAAAAATTAGCAGTCGGAATCAGTTCTTTGAGGGAGAGTAGAAATGACTTTTTTCCTGCTGTTTGTCATTATTTATAACATGATTTTTCATCATTTTCATACTGTTCCCAGAAACTAGATCAAGAATATGTCAGAAATACGCATATGACTATTGAATTCAATGCAACTCAGTTAATACCAAGCGATGCTGCAGATTCAAAGCTCCCCCAGACCTAAGCAATTTCATTGCCGCAACGGTGACAACTGTGAACTTCGTATACGGCCGCTCAGCTGGTATTCCGTTGTCTATGTCACTTTACCAGTCTTTTCACACTGTCGCTCGAGAAGAGCAGTTTTTCTAATTAGTAAGGTAAACTGCACCCCTCTGGAGCAAAACGACCTTATGGCGTATTTAGCGGCGTTTCAGACTTATTTTCAATAATGTTTACTTCCAGATTGGTAGTTCCAGATACGAACTACATGCGCTGTAACTATGGATCAACTGCTAAAAATATCCTTGAAAGGAGGTGCATATTACCTCAGTTTCCCTACATGTTTCTTATTTACAAAAGATTTTTAGACGCATTTTGCACAAAACCACTCAACACAAAATATAAAAAAATAAGAATCTTCCTATGGATTGAGTGCAGAATGGATCGTGAATGTGAAGTAAAAGTAAACATCGATTTCTACTGCGCGATTAGCAATAAACATACAAGATCAATCACAAGATCCGGAAAATTTTGTCCGGTTTTGTGCGGTTTGTAAGCAAATTCATGATTCCATTATACATTGCGATTTTGTTTATTTCCAACCATACCACACGTAACACCCGGCATATCGTTTACCAAAATGAACCCCGTCACACTGCCCATCCCATTTATCCGAAATCCCCGTGATTACTCGTGGAAGTGCAGATGATTCGTCGGCTTCCATCAAAGCAAGTATCACGTCAAAATTTTCTTTCCCATTCCATAATTGATCTGCACTCGGACACGGCCGGCGCTGGTATTGCCCAAATTTTAGTCACCAGTTTTTACACATTTAGGATGATGTTAGTCCCAAACATCAACTGTTGATTCTCTGTGTAGTTACAGCTGACCAGGCAATAACGGAGTAGCAACCGTGGGCGGTCAATCTTCTTCTTCTTCTTCTTATTGGCATTACATCCCCACACTGGCACAGAGCCGCCTCGCAGCTTAGTGTTCATTAAGTACTTCCACAGTTAATAACTGCGAGGTTTCTAAGCCAGGTTACCATTTTTACATTCGTATATCATGAGGCTAGCACGATGATACTTTATGCCCAGGGAAGTCGAGACAATTTCCAATCCGAAAATTACCTAGACGGGCACCGGGAATCGAACCCAGCCACCCTCAGCATGGTCTTGCTTTGTAGCCGCGCGTCTTACCGCACGGCTAAGGAGGGCCCCAATCATGCTCATGCTAATGTTTCTTATTTACAAAAGAGCATGACATTTCTATATCATGTACGAAGAACAATTGTGTTTCTCACAATCTGGTGTGAATCATAGACTAAATTGAAACAATACTTGCGTACTCAGTAAATGCTTGGTTTGTATAATTTTCATATCGGATAAAAGTGTTTAGTAATTTTAAGTAATTAGAGAACTATATTATAAGATTAAATCTGGTATCAAACGGTTCACAAACATGATTGACGACAATAAACAAATAAATCCTGCTGTTTAGTAGTAAATGGACTCTGTCGCAACTTTCTCAATTAACGTAATTCTCCAATACCTTTCTTGTTCATGCTGTTATCAACAGCAGCTAGGGCTGTGAAGAATCACAATCACGTGTGAATGGAATAGGCGAACTGGTGTTTTGAAAATCTTTTGGCACTCAATATTCAAAAATATAAAAATAACATTCAATAGTTTTTGACTATTGTATCTCTGCACTATCCTCTCATCGCATATGCTAATTCACAACTAGTATTTATTTTCAAACTATCTGAAGACTTCTGGGACGATCTTCGCCAAAAATCTCTGTACTCTAATTCTTGAATTTTGTGCTGGATTCGGGAAGTTAAATCGTATAGAACTCAAAGCTAGAATACATGCAACGTAAATTCATACGTTATGCAATTCGTCACCTACCAGTGCCGGCAGCAGATTATAAAAATAATTATGGTAATTTTTCTGGAATACTTCCTAAGCATTAAACTGCTAATATTCACTTAGCATGACTTTTCACATAATATTATCAGTTTTTTTTTCTGACGGCTCAATTTCAACGGCAAACAATTGATTTTGTTTAGTAAGTTACGTGGAATCTGTTCTGTTTTTCAGTCTCACTGAACATATATCTCATCTCATCGCAAAACAAGTGAAATACAGTACAAATCTCGGACGCTTTTTTTTCGCTAACATGCGTGCTCACTGCTGAAAAATAAAAAAAACAAATCAAATTTCGTTTTCATTGCTTATATTTCATCAATCGTGGATTGAAATGGGAGATGTAAGATGAAGTGCTGAACAGTTCCCCTATTTACGTCTTATATTCTGACCCGCGGACTAACGTTATCTAAACTGTCATTGAAATTTTCACTTGTGTTGTAGACTACGGTTACATCGCAGAATTGATTGGAAGTTTGGGTGAATTTTGGTTGATGTTGGTGTTAAACACTATCACACCTGAGATTGTCTGCTGATTACTATGCTAACACAATTCCTCAAGAAAACATTATTCTATTGAATGGAAACAATGTGAAAGAAACCTAGGAAATCCGTATTTGCTTCACATTTTATTTCCCATTTTTACAAAAATTCATGCTTGGATGAAACGCTGAAGAAAGCAGAGAAATTCAAAAGTCGATAATAAAGAACGTAATGTAAACTAAAGAACTATGAATTCCATTGGAATTGTACCAAATGTAAATTAATTGAACCTCTTATTTTTATTTTCAATCTGTTTATTAAGTCTACTAGTTCAATATTTGGTAATTTGGATTGAACGGACTTGCTTGCAATCTTCAGCAATATTTGTTTGTCCAGTCCCTATTCAAATTTTCGTACGTTCTTATATAGAATTGTAAGAAAATTTAACAAATGCGGACGGTACGGTGTACTCCATCTTGTCGAGAAGTCGAAGAAAGTCAAGCAGTCGTAGGCAAAGCTTTGAACGAATCCAAACATTTCTACCTAAAAAAGGTAACATCCCGAAGTTAACTAAAATCAATCAAAGTAGATAAACGTTATGTTCCAACATCGATATCGTTTATAATTTGTGCCATTTTTTAAACTCACAGTTAAGGCCATCTGCTTTTCATTGATTTATATTTAATAGGATTTGATGATGAAAAAAGAACAAACGAGCTACAGTTTAACAAAAATATTGTTTTGCTTTGCTATGCTTCAGAATATGTTTCGAAATCTAACCAAAACCATCGTTATTAGCTGGTTATGGAACAACTTGTCGCAAGGGCAGCTGTTGTATAATTGGTAATACGTCCGTGTACTTAATGGAATAGTGTGGGGTTCAAGTCCACCGGCAGACGGTAGAATATTTTTCGCAATATCTCATAAAAAAACACCTTAAAATGGCAAACTTAACTATGTGTATCAAAATTGAACATCTGTTCCAAAAAAGTTAAAATCTGACTTCCCTCACAAGTCATTAATCAAGAAAAATACATTCAAAATGTGTGGAAAGATAAAACGTCCTGTATTGTATACCTGAGTTTCTATTAAAGTCCACTACAATTTTGGACATGGGCATGTAACAAAACAGGGAGATTGTTTTCAGTATTTCGTACTTTTTTAATTGCACCAGATATTCTATATGAATAAAATATCCAGCACAGGATAACAGCATAAAAGAAGATTATATACCAAAACCCAAAACCCTTTTTCTCCAGACAATTAATGACGCAATACTTCGGGGGTGTTTCGTTCTTGACTTAATTCGAGTGTCAAGTTCATTGTCTCAATTTTTACTGTTTTGCCTTTCTCGTATACTAAGTATAACGGTAAAGGCTATATGATCGCTCCAAAACAAACTTTTTTATAGAAGGCCCGAGACCCATAGTGTTATATACCAATCGACTCAGTTCGACGAATTGAGGTGATGTCTGTGTGTGTGTGTGTGTGTGTGTGTGTGTGTGTGTGTGTGTGTGTGTGTGTGTGTGTGTGTGTGTGTGTGCGCACAAACGACGCAAAAATGTCACAACTTTTTTAGGCACTTATCCTCAACTGATTTGCTCGCAACAAATTGCATTCGACGCAGAATCCTTTTCCCATTGTTTCCTATTGAAAATTGGCCAGGTCGGACTATGGGATTGGATGTTATGGCTAAAATACAAATTTATACGTGTAAAAATCGCCTAAAAAATATCACTCATTTTTCAAGCACTTATCCTCAACCGATTTGCTCGCAACAAATTGCATTTGACGCAGAATCTTTTCTCATTGTTTCCTATTGAAAATTGGCCAGGTCGAACTATGGGGTTGGAAGTTATGGTCAAAACACAAATTTATACGTAAAAATCGCGTAAAAAATGTCACTCAATTTTCGGGCACTTATCCTCAACCGATTTGCTCGCAACAAATTGCATTCGACGCAGAATCCTTTCTCATTGTTTCCTAGTGTTATATAAATTGACCAGGTCGGACTATGGGATCGGAAGTTATGGCCAAACCACATTTTTTTGTTAATAGAAACATCAGAAAAGAAAAATGTCACCTATTTTTCGGACACCTAACTTTGATTGATTTACACGCAACAAGTTGCATTCGACGCAGATTCCTGTCCCATTGTTTCCTATTGAAAATTGGCCAGATCAAAATATGGGATCGGAAGTTATGGCCGAAACACCACTTTGCCTTTTGTTTGCAAAGTATACAAAAGGTTATATGTTCGCTCCAAACCAAACTTTTACAGAAGACCTGGAGACCCATAGTGTTAGAGTACTAATCGACTCAGCTCGATGAACTGAGATGATGTCTCTGTGTATGTATGTATGTGTGTGCGCACCAAAAGTGCGAAAAGTTTAGCTCACTTTTTGGTACTTATCCTCAACCGATTTACTTGCAACAAATTCTATTCGACGCGGGATCCTGTCGTATTGTTTTCTATTGAAAATTTGGAAGATCGGACTATGGGCACAAAATGATGACGAAAATGCTTTATGTTATAAAAAGCCCGTAAAAAGTTTAGCTCATTTTAATGCACTTACCTCAATCGATTTACTCACAACAAATTGCATTGGACGCGGAATCCTATTCTATTATTTTCTATTGAAAAATGGCCAGTAATAGTCCAAACCTTTAGAAATTATGGCCAAAATACTTTTTGCCTTTCTTGTGCTACAAAGTTGTACCGGAAGGCTATAATTTCTCTCCGAAAACGAACTATCGGATGCTTCCACACTGATACACTTCCCTCCCTCTTCATACGGGAGTTTGGCAGACGGACGGTCGTGAGATTTATATCATGACAAATATTGCCTCCGCTCGCTTGATGGGAATGACATTTTCGTTTTCTTTTGTGTAGTCAGAGCTTCAGTTTAACAAACATCCAAATGTGATATTCTTAAAATATATAACTGGGTAAAATAAAACAGGGGTATGTACATCAAAAAGATTGGAAAAGGAAAAAAAATGTCGAAATTCTTATTAGCATATTGTAGATCAAGTTGAAAGAAGTTGAAGAAGAAGAAGAAGAAGATCAAGTTGAAAACCGAACCGAGATCTCGCGTTTTTAACTGGATCTACAATATCTTTGCTTGAAATAATCCGATTTTCAAGTTTTACCGGCCAAGAAGTTTTTCTTTTTACTCTTAGCTACTAGCTCATCTACTTTCAAGCAAACACATTTTACGAAGGTCGAGAAAGGCACCATCACCGCTAGGTGGATTAATCTGGGTTTTTTTACATATTCGGGTATTTTCCGAGAGTAGCATGATCCTGGATCACTCACGCAATTTCGCCCCTGTTTCGAATGAGTAGCATGCTTTTTTCGAAGGTGTCATAGTGTTACAACGATACGAGCCGTTGAAGGTTAATTAATGTCTATGCTCCTTTCATTTAGGTTCGAAAATTTGTTTCGCCTTGAATGTTAGTTTTCAATACCCTTAAGTCGTCATTGAAGAATCACAATGTCGATATGTCTGCTGTATAATGTAGGTAACTAAGATGCTCGGCAGCACAACGAAATATGTATTTACAGTCAGCGAAGCGTGAGAAAATTCTCTGATAAAGAACCTGTTTCCACGAAGTATTTCTGTCCGATCCGGAGGCTATAATTATTAGTCTGCCCCGTACCTACACACAGGATATTTCCATTTGGCGCGCTGAGCCTCATGGCTGGTTCACGTTCCGTTGACTTGGCCCACCGCGTTGCGTGGCTCTCATTCCTTCATGTTAAATGCGTTTGCACCACTTTCGCTGGACTCTTTTGCGTTCGTTCTGGTTGGGTCATATTCATATTCTTCCTCACACTTACCCACGTCACCGTTCGTTGTCGATTTAAACTCTACAGAACGAAGCCGAATCGACCGCAAAAAAAGCAGAGAAAAGAGGTTCGGTTGTAGGTCGGACGAATAATCATTATCGTCATCATCATCATCATCAACTCAAACTCATTATGGAACGGAAAAAGCAACGGCCAAAGGGAGAAGAACATACATAAGTTTATGCGGCTTTTGACATTCCCTTCCGGTTTCCAATATGAAAAATATGAAATTTGTTCGCTATGGATATTCAACTTCAACACAATGTTGCAGAAGAATTTGATCTATTGAGTAGGAATACAGGTTATGTGTAGATTAAAAATATTTCAAATTTTCTCCAACCTTTTTAAGCTACGGGCCAATTTTCAGAATTAACATCTACTGGTGGGCCAGAACATCGACACATGAGAAATATTTTGTTCTGAAATTTAGATCTGAGTCCGTCGTTGCATTGGAGGTCAATAATATCCATTTGAAACATTTCCGGTACATTATTCACATCAGTAAACAAAATTGAGAAAATTTAAATTTCATTACTGTTAAAATTATTGAATAGGCTTGAACATTGCAATTGACAGAATTGCATGAAATGTTTTCAACAAGATGAAGGAAATGTACTAGTTTTAGCAACCAACTGTAGCAAAGTGTTAATTTTGTTTCAAAAGAATTAATGCGGGATAATAAAAGTTGGTCCCTCCTTAGCCGTGCGGTAAGACGCGCGGCTACAAAGCAAGACCATGCTGAAGGTGGCTGGGTTCGATTCCCGGTGCCGGTCTAGGCAATTTTCGGATCGGAATTGGCTCGACTTTCCTGTGCATAAAAGTATCATCGTGTTAGCGTTGAGTGCGCTGCTCTCCGAAGATAATTGAAACGGCTTGAGGCGGAATAATGTATGGAGATCGTTGGAAAATGAAATTAATTAGATCAGAACGCTGGATATCAGCTTTAGAGCTCTGAAATTGATTGACAGCAGCATATTCGTCCTTGCATTGCTGCGGTACAAGACCAGGGAATTTATGACTATGCTGATGAGGCGACAGTAACAGAATTGGCACCCCCTGCTGACCTTGTTGAAATCGGTGGTTTATGTTGCGAGGGACTCAGAACCCGGGTTGGGGTTCCCGGGCAGCCCAGTCACTGGAGGGGTGGGGACCTATAGACTTGGGGTAACCAAGAAATGCCCGAAAGCCTCGTGTTGTGGGAGCTTACTTCCAAGATTGACCTCGGGAAGTCTGTGAAACCGTTAAATTAGTTTGTAAAGGCCCTCATCTTTAAAGAACTGGATGAGAGCGACCGTGCTAGATAGTACATCCCTGATGCTAACAGGTATCCCGTAGGTATTCCTGAGAGCCTGATATTTGGGCCATCGACAGACATAATGTTCAACGGTGTCGACGTCGCAGGTTGTATGAAAAGAGCTCCCATCAAAGTTAAGCGAGAGCCGCGTGTGTCCGGTTCGGAGCCGGGAGATGATTTGCTGTTCTTTCAGGTTGGATAGGTCTGCCGAGTAGCACACTTGTCACATATAATCAGTCACTGTGACTCATATGCGACCAAATCCAGTCACATGCAACAAAACCGATCTGAACTGTGCTACTAGGGCTATCCATGTGGTCCCCTTAATTTTCCGAAGGTATCCAGATGTTGTGGCAAACCAGGAACTTTCCCAATTTTTTCGTACGGCTTTCTTTATACAGGTTCTTACGTCTTCCAATGGGACGTATGTCCTAAACCACTGGCCCTGATATCGGACTCCGGCAAGGAGATCTGTCGTGATGTTTCCAGGCACTCCGCAGTGCCCCGGAATCCAAACAAAGGTCGTGTTAGGGAGCATGTTTGCTAAGATGTTTTGGATCCAGGGGTGCTTAGGCTCGTCGCTCTGAAGTGCGGAAATGACGCTGGAAGAGTCAGACAGGATGAGAATTGGTTTCCTTGATGAATAGGTGGCTGCGATAAATGCAGCGACTGCTTCGGCCGAAAAGATGCTGCACATATCCGGGAGACTGTCTGACACAGTAAAACCGGTCCCGGTGACTCCCGAAACCGACCCATCCGTAAACCTGTGTTCGTGGTTGGGGAAATCTCTGTTAAGAAGTTCGGCCATCAAACTTCCAAGAGCCATGGAATTGCCACCCCTGCAGAAGTTACAAGCTATAAGCATGAGCATGAGCATTATGACCGCACAATTCGTAGTTGCTACTCCGTGATTGACTGAACTTGCAAAATTGTACAGAGAACACAATAAATGGGGCTCGGGATTAGCTCTGTTCCTGGAAAGCATCGATTGGAGGAACTTATTATCAACTTGTGAAGTAAATGACGCCACGGCAATATATTCCAATATCTTGCTTTATGCGATTGACCAGTACGTTCCAAAAAAATAGTGAATGAACCAAAACATCCTGCATGGTCGAACACGTTGCTGAAAAGACTAAAATCGAGAAAACGACGGGCACTGCGGGTATTTTCTAAGCATAGAAATGTCAACAACAAACGACGTTATACTGTAGCCAACAACAGATACAAACGGCTAAACAAACGGCTTTACTGTGCGTACCAAACAGATATCCAGAATAAGCTGAAGACTAATCCGAAGCACTTCTGGCGGCATGTGAACGAACAGCGAAAAGAGAAGGGACTTCCATCAACTATGACCAATAGTGTTTCGAATGCTTCTACGGTTGAAGCTATCGCAGAATTATTCCGCTCGCACTTTTGTAGTGTCTTCACTGATGAACGCCTATCCAGTGATGACATTCTTCAAGCAGCTTCCAACATTTTTCAGTATCCAGCATTCGGAAGCTTAATAACGGTTACAATTCAGGAGGTTGAATCGACTGACAGGAACTTAAAAATCTCAACGAATCCTGGCCCCGATGAAATTCCTTCAATCGTACTTCGCAACTGTATATCCTCCGTCTCATTACCACTTGTAACAATATTTAACCTATCACTTCGCAATGGTATTTTCCCTGACATCTGGAAGGAATCCTATGTTTTCAATCTTCAAAAAAGGGAACAGAAGAGTAGTTTCAAACTATCGTGGAATCGCATCTTTAAGCGCGGCATCGTAATTATTTGAGAAGTTAATTCTGGATTACATGACATTTAATTGCAGCAGCTACATTTCTGAGCATCAACATGGTTTTACTTCCAACAGATCAACGGTTACGAACCTGATATATTATACTTCCTCGATTGTTCGCGAGATGGAAAACGGTTATCAAACAGATGCCATCTATACTGATTTCTCTGCAGCTTTTGATAAAATCAATCACCAGATTGTAGTAGCAAAGCTGGCACGTCTTGGTTTTGAGGGAGATTTTCTCAAGTGGATTGAATCATATTTGACCAAACTGCTCGTCTACATTTGAAGTCACATCAGGGGTTCCACAAGGAAGTCATCTTGGGCCGTTTATATTCCTACTGTACCTCAACGACGTAAATTTTCTTCTAAGCTGTTGCAAGCTGTCATTCGCAGATGATTTTAAATTGTATTTTACCATAAAATGTGCTGCCGATGCAATGTACCTACAAGACCAACTAAACATTTTTGTTGGCTGGTGCGAAACGAACAGAATGGTGCTCAATCCTTCAAAATGTTCGGTAATAACTTTTACACGCAAGCATCAACCTGTTCTTTACGACTATCATCTGAAAGGTTCAATATTGAAGCGAAAGTCCGTTATTAAAGACTTGGGTATTTTATTGGATTTGAAATTAACGTTCAAGGACCACATTTCATACGTAACATCGAAAGCATCGGCTCAACTAGGCTTCATCTTCCGTGAGACTAAAGGGTTTAGCGACGTATATTGCCTGAAAGCTCTGTACTGTTCCTTAGTCCGTTCTTTACTTGAATATGGCTCGATTGTGTGGTCTCCATTCCACCAGAATGCCATTCAAAGAGTTGAAACAGTGCAGAAAAAGTTTATTAGGTTTGCGCTTAGATTTTTGCCGTGGAGCGATCCAGGAAACCTCCCTCTATATGAAGATCGATGCAAATTAATAAATTTAGATGTTCTGCACGTTCGTCGAAACGCTTCGAAAGCAACTTTCATCGCTGATCTCCTGACGCATCGAATCGACTGTGCTGCTATACAAGGACAGCTTAGCATCAATATTAGAAGGCGAATTACGAGAAATGCTGAATTCCTTCGCTTACCTACCATGAGAACAAACTACGGATTTTACTCACCTATTAATAGTATGTGTTGCGTTTTTAATCGGTGTTTCAGTGTTTTTGATTTTAATTTGACCAGAGCTAGTATTAAGACATATTTTTTACGTTTATTGTCGCGGAATTGTGATTAGTTAATTAGTGTAGGTTTGTTGCTTTCAAAAATGTCAATTTTATACATAGTTTTAAGAAAGTTCTGTCATTAGGAAACTGTATTCTGTTGATAGAAAAGATGAGAAGGTTTTGCGCCCATTTGATAGAGAGTTCTTGTATGCTCAACTCAAAAGGGCTTTTCCCTCCTCCCAAAATAAATAAATAAATAAATAAATACCCATTCTCAATGTACACGTTTCGGGAGCTCAAATATACAAAGTCAATAACGGCGCCGGCCACGTCCTTACGATCATATAAGAATGGAAGGATTGTTAGTCTGACTCTCGTTGCTACTGGAGACCGAGTATACCTCTGCATCTCCACTATTGTCTTAGAATAGGATATCGTTTTAGTTACAAAGGATAATTTATCGGAACTCTTTATGGTAAGCGATGCGATCCATGGGATGGGAAATAACACTAATACGAGTTGAAAGTTAAAGCATGCACGCCCGGTGGCATATGAAAACTGAGGAGATTTGCGTTTTGGACGACGCACGGAAGCGCAACACTCTGTACTCACTTGCCCGATGGTTACAGCAAACTACTGAAGAACGCGTTTTTTCGACCGCGCACGACATGCGCATGAGCCACCGAACACAAGATATGTATTTTCTTTCTTTCTCGACGACTAAAACACGCACTGCACTTACTTGTTCGATGGCTATTCTTATTACCAGCCGCGCAATGCAGAACACAATATTTTGGCAGATCGCGCGATCGTTCTGCTGTCCGAAACAAGAGAAAACACGCACCGAACTCCCTGCGGAATTTGCAAGCTATGCTGTTTAAAGTTAATTGTTTCAACAACAAGCGTCAATGTTTCAGGAATATTGATCGTATTCGCAAATAGACTTCTTTGGTGACAAATGCAATGTCCAGGAAAGTATATCCTGTGATCGCTATGTTTTCTTAGCAATATCATAATGCCAGTGTTCTTCCTGGAGCTCCATCAGTTGTAAGGCCACTTAAGTTTGTAGAAAAGAGTTCACGTTTTTATGAATACAACTATCTATGCTATATTTATCACATCAGTATTTGCATCGATTGCATAAAAGAAGAATCTGAAGCAGGCGTATTTTTCACCTACCGCCGTCGAGGGTGGCAATGGATCTGGGATGAGAATGGGTCAGCGCCCACACCGACAATCTGGAGGTCAGATAACAAAATCCTTCAACAAGGTGTCTTAAAATTTGGTTTTCTTATCTTCGAATACATTAAAAGTATTCTACAAGCATTCTATGTATTTGAAACAGTGACCTATTCTCACCCCCGTTTGGACAATTTGTCACCTCCGTTGACGGTAACATAGATTTCTAATCTTCTGTTCCACATCACCCTTAAAGGCAGCTAAATTAAAAAAAAAAAAGGATTTAAAAGAAAAAAGAAAAAAAGGTTCTCTTAAACTAAGAAACAAGACAATAAACTTATTCATTATGTCAAAAGATATAGGTAAATCATAATCATTGGGCCCGCGGTCATGGCTCAATTCTCACGTTATGACCCTGAAAAAATATCCCAAAGTGGTGGTCCTATTTTTTATCCTTTCGGAGGTCTGTAAGTTCGAAGTCTGTGGTTCGAAAAATATGAACCTTCGGTTGAGGAAAATTCAGGTAAATCCCCCCGGGCAAAATTTCAGCTCGATTGAACAATTACAATCCGAGATACAGCCCTCCAAAGTTCGTCATTTTGTATGAAAAAACGGCCTCTGGTCTTATATTTTAGTCCGACACTGTACGTACACTTAGTTTCGAGAAAGGCTGAGAGGTGCTTCACTTTACCGTTGAATGGCAAATTAACAAATCAACAGGTTATGCTTATATTAAAGGCATAGTTTACAATAAGACAAGTTTGATTATAATAAGAAAATAATCTCACTCAATATAATAATTGTCTTCGATAGCAAGGAGGAGTCAAAAAAAGATTGGAGTAGAAAGCTAACTAATAATGACTTTAAAGATTCTACAAAACGCTTGAACGTGGACAATCGTTGTTTAGCAAACCCATTCCCGCGAATTGCGCAATTTGCCATTAATCTGTTTTCGGTAAATGCTACGTGCCTGGGAAAAGCAGCGTGATCGCTACTCGTTGTTGATGCTGTTGGTTGTAGATGATAGACCGACCCCAAGAATATAGTCCCAAACGACTGCCGCAGCATGACTGCGGAGAACCAACTACGGTGCATACATTTTCTAGCAATCAAGATAAGCTAATTAGAAGGACCAATTATTAAGATTGTTCACATTTACGGCGATCTCCATTTCTTAGATTGATATTGTTGCCCAACTCACTCCCCTCATATTTCAAACGTAACGGAAGTACAAAACTATATGACCACGCAGTGAAACCGTTGTTGTCAGTGTAGCCATAAATGAAAATAATCGGAAATTATGGGAAAACAACACGTCGATCTCATGGCGGAAGCACAAATTACCCGCGGATAAACAAGCAACAGAGCTTTCTTCCATCGAAAACAATTTATCTCAATTTTGGGTGCAATTTGGAGAGCAAACACCCGATCATCGGGGCAATTTCTGTTTGTATAGCTTTCAAATAAGTGTGAATTTCACTTTGCCCAATATTTAATCCGCGGGTCGCCTCTGTAGGAAATAGCCATGGGCGGGACAGCCGAGATAATTGTTTAACGCAATTGCTGACGAGTCCGTATATAATCCGCTGGTAACTGGAATATTGTGTCATTTTCCTCATCGCCAGACGGCCACAGCTCGAGTGTTTTTCCTCTCTAGATCGCGGGGTGATCCAATTTTCGGCTTGCATCACGCTCTCGGTGTCTGCGCTTCTGCTCTGCCTAACCTATCGATCGTTAATCCAGCGGAGAGCAGAAGGCTTCTTATAATTGGAGTGGCTAAGTGGCTTAATGATGGCAAAATGTGTGCCCGGTTTCAGCGTATCCGAAATATTCGATGCGTTATTTCAGCTTCGATTTCTCTAGTGGAGTAGTTGTGATGGATTTTTCTTTTTTTGGGCGTGTAAGCGCCAACGACAAAACGACGGGTTCAATCATAGCAAAACGTGAGTAGTTTGGTCGACGTCGTAGGTTGAACTCTGCAACTAATTTCCATTCAGAGCTGATGCAAACTTGTTCTGGAATGCTAATAAATGCAACAGCTGCGTTGATAGACGGCTTGTTGTGTGGGCAATCTTCTAAGAATAAAAAGTGAATAAATCTTCGCGGCTTGAAAGAATGTGTAATGAAAAAAAATCAATCCATTTATATTGTTCTGATGTGAGCAATGATTTACATTACCCACTGCCGAAAGTTCAAATAGCTAAATTAATAAATCAAATGACAGATAAAATAGCGTAGTCCTTAGGACAATTCTCATGAAGGATTTAATCAGTCATGTGTATTGCGGTTGTTAGGATTTTCCAACAATTTCAAGCATATAAGCACATAACAAAACCTGTATCGCACAAAGCTACACGCCAGTCAAGCCAGATTGCTTTATATAAAGCTGTATGTAAAGCTGTTTAAAGCTGTTTTTCAAAGTTAAGCTATCTAGAAGCTGTTTAAAGCTAAAGCATATAATATTTCTTGAAGCATAAGTTTAATAATAAGCTAAAGCTGTTGTTGCTTAAAGCCAGTTGCTTGAAGCTAAGCTTTTAAAGCTGGTGCCAGCTTAAAGCTAAAGCTAAGCTTAAAGTTTAAGCTGAAGCTAAGCTTAAAGCTATTAAAGCTGCTTAAAGTTAAGCTTAAAGCTAAGCTAAGTTAAGCTAAAGCTGTTAAAGTTAAGCTAAAGCTACAAGCTTAAAGCTAAGCTAAGTCAGCGCTGTTTAAAGCTAAGCTAAAGCTGTTTAAGCTAAAGTTGTTGCTTTAAAGCTGCTTGTTGCTTGCCGTTGTTTGCCAAATGTTTGCCGTTTGCTCAAAGCTGCTTGCCGTTTAAAGCTAAGCCAAGCCATTAAAGTTGCTTGCTTGCTTGCTGTTAAAGTTTAAAGCGTTTAAAGCTAAGCTAAAGCTTGTTTAAAGCTTAAGCTAAAGCTAAGCTAGCTTGCCAGCTTCAAGCTAAAGTTGTTTAAAGCTAAGCCAGCTGTTAAAGCTTAAGCTAAAGCTTGTGCTTAAAGTTGCTTTAAAGCTAAGCTTAAAGCTAAGCCAGTTAAGCTTCAGCTGTTTCAAAGCCTGTTTCAAAGCTAAGCTTCAAAGCTTGCTTAAAGCTAAGTCAGTTGTTTACAAGCTTGCGCTAAAGCTTGCTTAAAGTTAAGCTTTAAAGCTAAGCCAAAGCTAAGCTAAAGCCTGGCTAGTTAAGCTAAAGTTAAGCTACAAGCTAAGCTTAAAGTTGCTTAAAGCTAAGCTTAAAGCTAAGCTGTGTTAAGCTAAAGCTAAGCTAAAGCTAAGTTTATATGCGAAATTGTTAGATACAAAATACAAAAAATGTAAGAAAAGCTTACAAAATTGTTAGATTTTTATACAATATTTGTATAAAAATCTAGCGATTTTGCGTATGCCCAGTTGATATACAGGTTTTGTTAGATTCTTATACAGAATTGTTGGAAAATCTAACAACCGCAATGCTTCACATAGAAGCTGATTAAACCCTTCATAGGTGTCCTAGGACTACATATTTTACAGAATATTTTGATTTATTAATTTTTTTTTACCTCAGGTGCGCTCAATTCTTGTCTGAACTCGTAGAGCTTTGGAAGCTGAGTTTTACTGCTGTTCTCTTAGACTGAGAGTTACACGTAGGATGATTTACTTGTTTTAGTTGGCTTAATGACTGCTCTGAAATACGAAGCGTATAATTGATTTGATTCAAAACTATTTTATGTTACCAAACTAACGTTCCGAACTAATAGGGAAACTGTTCCGTTTTCCATATATTCATCTCATCACAAAACAAAGAAATTTGTGCTGATCTTGTCGCTTCTTTTTGCTAACATACGTACTCACTGCTGAAAAAATCACAAAAATAATTAACAAATCAAATACGGGGCAGCAGAATACGAAATGGGAGCTATGAGATGAAGTACCGAACCGTTCTCCTATATTTTCAAATTACAACATTAAATATTTCGTGTCTTTTTATCCATAGCAGCACAATTGGAGTTGAACTGGTTACAACAACTTTATTCTTCTATGGTGTCTCGACTGTTAAATATATGTGATGGGATTCGGCTTCGCAGTCTCAGAATTGTTCAAACAATAATGTTTTAACTGCCCGACGTTTCGGCTGTGTTTGGCAGCCTTCTTCTGGGGGAAATTAGTTTTACTGTTTTTGTTTACAACGAATACGGCCATTTGGCGGAAATGTCGATGAAAATGTCATATCCGTATAAAATGTCATTTTTAGGAGGTTGCTTATCTGACGAGTCGTTGTACATGTAACCGTAATCGCTTGAGCCCCTCAGATCAACTCAACATCCAGTCTCAAGATGGTGTAATGGTCGAGCTGCACCACATTGATTACATGATTCAAAATTGTTTTCAAATAGCATTTTAGAACATATCAGACTTCTCGAATCTTATTAGTTCTATATCGAAATGCTTTAAGCTGATTTCTTACATTTTTTGTATTTTGTATCTAACAATTTCGCATATAGCGCATATAACAATTTCGCATAAAGCTAAGCTAAAGCTAAGCTAAAGCTAAGCTAAAGCTAAGCTAAAGCTAAGCTAAAGCTAAGCTAAAGCTAAGCTAAAGTGTCAAGTTAAATGCTAAGCTTACAAAGCTAAGCTAAGAAGTTAAGCTTAAAGTTAAGCTAAGCCAAGGTTAAAGCTAAGCCAAGTTAAGAAGTTGTTTCAAAGTTAAGTTAAAGTTAAGCTAAAGTTGTTAAAGCTATAAAGCTATTAAAGTTAAAGCTGTTTAAAGCTAAGCTTAAGTTAAGCTAAAGCAGCTGAAGTTAAAGCTAGTTAAAGCTAAAGCTTAAGCTAGCTAAGGCTAAAGCTAAAGCTAAAAGTTGTTAAAGCTAGCCAGTTATTAAAGCAACTCAAACCGCTCAAAGCCTGCCCAGCCCTGCCTCAGCCTGCCCAGCTCACAGCCCGCCTCCAGCTCACCAGCCTGGCTCAAAAGCCCGGCCCAGCCACCAGCCTGCTCAGCTCTGCCTCAAAGCTCGCTCAGCTCGTCTGGGCCTGGCCTGCGCCTGCCTGCCTGCTCAGCCTGGCTCAAAGCTCAGTCAAATGTCACCAAGCTCTGCCGCGCCTGCCCAGCCTGCTTCCAGCCTCACCAGCTCGCTCAGCCTGGGCTCAGCCCGTCACGCCAGCTCTGGGGCTCGCTCAGCCTGCTCGTGCCTGCTCAGCCTGGGCTCAGCTCGCTCAGCTCGCTCAAAGCCTGCTCAGCTCGTTTCAGTCACTAAGCCTGTCACAAAGTCACAAAGCTGTCAGCTGTCAGTGCTCACCAGTTTCGTCAGTGCCTGCTCAGCTGCTCGTGCCTGCTTCAGCTCGCTCAGCTCGCTCGTGCTCGTCAGCTTCGCTCAGCTGCTCAGTTTCGCCTGCTCGCCTTCAAAGCTCGCTCAAACCAGTTTCAAAGCTCGTTTGCTTGCCTACTTAACGCCATCGTTCTCGAACCTTCTGGAGGTCATAAAATTAGAGCATTCGTTATTTTCAGACAGTTAGAAATCACAACATTGTTGCTGTTCCTGCATATTTTCATTACTAGATTAAATAATTATCATTTTCTATCCCTTCATTATTTCGGTGACAATAAGCGGAAGCAAGTTTTTTTTGCGATATGAGGATGTTTTGAACAATCAGTACGCAAATAGTTTTTTCTCTCTTCAGTCTATCGGAATACGGTATGAAGAGAAGAATTTTTTGGAAAGAGAAGAGAAATTATAAATCTCTATTAAAAAACGAAATTTTTCATTTTTTTCTTTAACCTTCGGAATTCGGCTGCTATTCTGCCAAATGGCCCTTTCTGCCAGAAAAGATTTCGGCTAATCGACATTTAAAACCCAATGCCCTATTCAGCCAAACGGAATTTTCGACCATATGATCTGGTCGGCCAAACGACCTTTTAGGCCAAATGACCCTTTCTGTCAAACTACCATTTAGGCATTTTCAGCCAAATGACCAATTCAGCTATATGTCGCTTTGGGCCAAATCGGTTTTCGGCTTATTAAACGTTTCGGCCAAACTTCCAATTCAACCGGATGACTTTTAGCATAACGTGCTATTCGGCCAAATGGCTTTCGGCTGAATGACCCTTCCCTAGAAGATTGAGTTTCATTGAGGAAAATATGTTTAGGTAAGATTTCTTTAGATCTTGCAAAAAATCTTATCTTTCGGAAATACAGCTTGCAAAAGTTGGCGATGTTCAAGTTTTTTTTAATTCAAAAAAACGTGTTAACATACTTACATATATCTTCAGCATTCGGCGTAGTCATTCCCTATATTTGCGAATGTATCAAGGAGGAGTTCCGCCCTAAACTCGTATTAATTTGGGATATCCCACCAATATGCTACCTATAGTGCACGGGGCCCTCCTTAGCCGTACGGTAAGACGCGCGGCTACAAAGCAAGACCATGCTGAGGGTGGCTGGGTTCGATTCCGGTGCCGGTCTAGACAATTTTCGGATTGGAAATTGTCTCGACTTCTCTGGGCATTAAAGTATCATCGTGTTAGCCTAATGATATACGAGTGCAAAATCAAGACAAAATTTTCAAAACGACTTATCTGCTTTTGTAAACAATGATTCGAACGACGATTTGACGAATCTGATAGCTCTCCCACGCAAACTGACACCATCAACAGGTAGCGGAAACCTTCACCTACCTATTGGTGGTGCTGGTTTGCGTGGGAGAGCTATCAGATTCGTCAAATCATCGTTTGAATCTTTGTTTACAACAGCAGATAAGTCGTTTTGAAAATTTTGTCTTGAAATGGTAACCTAGCTTAGAAACCTTGTAGTTAAAAAAACTGTGGAAGTGCTTAATGAACACTAAGCTAAGAAGAAGAATAAGAAAAAGAAGAAGTGCATGTATTTCCTTTCTATACTATGTAGCTACCTGAGATACGGTACACTAATCATTTAAAGGGTTCGAGGTTTTGTCAGTGCTCACCTCCCCATCTCTACTTTTAAGCAGCACAATTTAGACCGATTTGGTTGTAGTAATTTGTTTATCAAGCATAATTTCCCATAACGTCGTGGTTGTAAGTATATGCGCAAAAAAATTACTCACTTTTTAGGAACTTATCCTTAACCGCTTTGCTGCAACAATGCCAACATGTCATTTAGAGTATTGTACAATTGTTCCCTATTCCAAATAAGTCGGATCGAACGATGGGCTTAAAAGTTGTGGTCAAAGTATTATGTTTGAAATGCACGAGAAAGGCACTAGTGCCGCAAGGTGGATATATCTTTTTTTCTTCATTCAAACATTAGATGTACAAATTTTAAACCATTTTTATAAAGGGTATTGAACGTTGCTATACAACCAAATCATCGAAAATCCGGTTCAAATGTTTTTCTACAACAAATCATCAGTTCAAAAGCGATTGGAAGCCATAGCCCCTAGGCCAGTGACGTGCTCCTAAGTCGTGAGTACATACCGCTCGTAAATCAGTCTGATCGATGGTGAAGCAAACGCATTCGAAAATAGGTTTTCTAACATTCTCCACGCATCCAAAGGGATAGTTGGCAAACAACAATGTGGAGTAAAACCTAATAAAATTTGTTTGATTGTTTCATATTTCAGATTTTCCGCATTTCAGAAGACAATCCTTTTTTCAACTTTTATTACATTTTATTTTAGTGTTCTTATTTTCAATTACAATCAAGTTCAACACTACGTGCCTTCCACTGATTTTATTTTATTCTCTTTCATTTCCAGCACATTCACGCCGCGATGCTAATTGGAGACTTCAATAGCAATTGTAAGTATTATATGTCAGTTATGTAAAACTAAACTTCATATTGCAACATCTTATCTATATCTATAGGTTTAATTATTGTCATTGATTAATGCTAAAAGACGAAAAGTTGTAAATTATTTCCTCCGAACAAAATAAAACTAATTGATTATTACCGATCCAGCAACCTTTTGATGCAATACCAATTTCCAAACTATATTGTCTCCTGCTTATGGAATAGTTTAAAATGCAGATATTGTATGCTCTTTTTATGTGTGAAGAGTGGAAATTGGTCTGTTGTTCGGGTAGTTAACAATATTAACGAAGGCAACTAGTATGGTGTCTGCTTTTCAGTTTGGGTCTCTTAGTGCTTCAAACTCTCTCACTTGTGCTTGACTAATTAAACGCAAAGGGGTTTGACTTGGGTTATTCCTCGCTTTGTACATGCATTGAACCATTAAATATCAACAGGATGGCCTCAGATCTGTTATTCAAATTATTTAAATCTATACTTCCTGTTCTGCATTATTGATGGTAATATCTATATAATTATTGGATAAATCTGATCTCCTTTCGATCGTAGATTTCAACTAAAAGGCCTTTCTCTTTCTACGTTAGCATAGTAATTTTGGTCCGAGTCCTGTCTTATAACATGACACTGAGCATAGTGTTAATGGCATTCGCTTCTGTATCCGCCATTGTAAAAAGATATTTTCTTCACGATCAAGGCTACTGATGCTGATCAGTGACATATTATTACCGCAGGCAACATCGTTGCATCGATTATACCGTCTCTGCGTTCAGCCAATAGCACATTGATAGACTTTCTCGATGATCGCTCAATTAATGCGTTAATTATTGACTGATAAACCAGCCAAGCAACTGCGAGATGACCGCTTATTATCTATAACCATCTCTTTGGATGCATCATACGATGACTGATGTCTACAGCAAATGACGAATAGGTCGGTTTTATCAACTCCAGTGAAGAGAAAATGGCAACATAAAATGCGACTTTTTAGTATCTTCAATTATTTTGAAAAAAAAAATGTTCAAATAAAGTGCTATGCAAACAATAAACTTTCTGCAAAGGGGAACCCGTTCATCCTAGCCGGACATGTAACTCAATAAAACGAAATTTGAACGAACAAGCCAGCTTTCATCGACTGAGGTGAAATGCAGTACTCAACGCCTGAACACAAATAGAAGAAGTACAAGAAACGCTAATAATAATTGAAGACGCAGCCAACAAACATGTTGTACTCGGTTTCATTTGTACCAAGTGAGCCATAATCGTGTGACCCTATTGCTGTGCGATGTAATAAACACTCCGCAAGCCATGTTGAGGAGATCAGAGCGGAAATGTGCCGAACAAATCTTGGTCATGTTCGGTGCTGTACGTGCATATGCGAACAATGTTTTTTTCCAGCCAGAATTGGAAGGCCCAAGTGGGATGGCGAACAAACGAGCTTGATTGGAAAAGTGAACGTGATATAATTTCAACGTTTTTGAATTGAAAGCTAATCGGCGATTTAAACACGATTAATCAATTTACTCTCAAGGTATGGAATATTTCCGTTTTCGGGCATAACTTGCTTGTCAGCATAACTTTCATTTATTGGAGAAAACCATTGTGATATAGTTTGGTTGTGCTTTAAAAAGTTCTGTAAAAATGTTTTCGAAAACATCACATTATTTATGAATTTAATGTTATGATTGATTTTTTGTATACATACTTTATTTCTGTGATTTTTAGGTGTTATAAGTCTCCAGTAGCCTCGCGAGCAAAGGCGTAGGATTGGTCCGGTCCAGGATGTTTTCGGGTTGGAAACTTTCTCGACACCCTGGGCATAGTGTATTCATTGGACTTGCCACACAAGATACATACTCATGCAATGGCGGGCATATAAAAGCTTCCAAATTATAACTGAGGAAATGCTAATGGAATACTAAGTTGAAAAGCAGGTCAAGTTCCGGTTGGAATGTAGAGCCATTGAAGAAGAAGAAGTTCATCACAATAATTATTATAGAGTGCAAAACATGTTTTAAAGTTTTTTTTTACCGCATTGACGTTTGTTCTATTAAGCTCAGGTGCGAGCTAATTTTGTTGATTTATAGATTTAGGGTGCAAAGTATCAAAGTATTGAACGAAACTTACATGTTTTCACCCGGTTTGCAATACCTAATTCGATACCGAGGAACTCTTTTTACTTTCCTAAGCCAGTTTTATGAGTTCTGTGCAATTCGCTTTTCTCCGCTGCCAGTAAATATAAATATACAAAATGCGTTTACCCATTGTGACTAAAGATGGCATAATAGACTAATTTCCACGAACATGCAATAAAATAATTGAGTTCATCCCAGATACGAATAGAAATGGCAGAAAGAAATAAAAACTTCTTTTGCTTGCAAAACAACTATTTGGCTGACATAAGAAATTCACACGCGATGTAGATAGAAATCGCTATCAACTCAACTAGGGAATGTAGCACTGCGCAGTGCGTACGGAAGGCCTACGCTCCATTAGTCTAGAGAGCCTGGAGCACCATAAATCACCGCACCCCTCGCGTTTAGCACACCACCGGCACTGGGACTGCAGCCAAAGGGATGAGTGAGGGTACGCCATTGCATTGTTTGTGCTGCATTTACACGTTGGTGCATCCATTGGTGTGCATTCATACGTGAAATGCCGGAGGTCTGTGCCTTCTTTGTACCATTGTACTGGAAACACGGCTTTTTCGGACGAAACGATACGGATTCACATTATTGTTAGGTACATTCGGTCAATTGAATGCTCCGGAGATTAGCAACCACAGGTCGCTGGCTGCTGAAACGGAAACGCATGATTGACTTTTGGCGGATGCCCGGCGCGGCCCGGCCGGTCGGCAATGATGATGCAGCTGGATAGACCACAATTTGTAGCGATTATGATTTGCCGCTTGATCGAGTGGACAGCTTAAGGGGACATGTTTAATTGTCTAAATCATGGCTTCCTCGAATAATTACCGTGTATTATCCTTGGAGGGTACGGAATAATATAGCCGTTGTAGACGGACCTAAGCGAGATGGAACGGTTTGATGTTGCTTTGTTTTTCTTTTGTTGTATCCAATTGAACGCTTTAACGATTCCTGAGCGCTCTTCACTCAAGAGAGTCTTGACGGTCAAGTTTATGGTGCAGTTGCACTAGCATTGGTAATTGGATAGTAATAGCTTTGAGCAATCGATGAGTTTGCTATGCACAGTTTACCTGCAGAAAGATTCTATGAGAAAAACGAACTAATGGAAATAATTATATGGAAAGAAAATGTTGAAATAAAAGCTTGCTTGCACATCATCACCTCTTCTTTGTTGCTGGAGGACGGTGTTGAAAGTTTTAACGATGATTCTTACTTGCTTGTATAGATTTTGTTTGGTTCACACATAGGTTCATTGTGTGTGTTAAAATACAAATGAAAAAGTAAAAACTCTCGTCTTCCGTTGGCTTATCAGACCATAGGTTTTAGGAGCTTTAGTTTTAATCTTTAAATAATAAAAACCAAAACTCAGTTCTTCACCTGTCAAGGTTCACTTCTCCTTTAGATTCTCCCTTCCGGTCCAGGGGGTAATGATTCCTTTTTCATTGCACAATTGCGTGTTGGATTTTGTCCATTGATGATCCCAGCCTAACTTGACTACTATTTAAGAATACACAGTTAGAATTTTCGTGTAAAATTACGTTTATTTTGATGCATATATTTGGAGCATCAAAATATGTACATTTAAAATTAAGTTAAAGATTAAATTTACTTGAATTAAAAATTCAATCAGAATCGTTGAATTTTACACGTGTGATGTAATCAATGCATGTAAAATTAAATTAATTTTTATCGCCCCCTTTTGTTTTTCCCATACTTATAAGATAATAAATAATATATGAAAAAATAACTCTTTCTTATTTTTTTTTATTAGTCAACAGTTTTATTATTTAAATAAATACAAATTCTATCTATTCATTCAATCATTGTATATAACATGATGCGGTGAGATAAGCACTTCCATGCACTTTCATGCAATGAAACTGTGCAATCTGTTTCTCTGAAACAAAAAGGAGACCCGGCGGCCAAAATAAAACAGCTGTAAAATAAGAAATCTTTGAATTTAGGAATTTAAATATTAGCGCAAACTATTCTTACCATACACGTAGTTAATCCATCGTTTAGCCTGAACTTGTTCACGATTTATTTCATACAAAATGAATTTGCATTCTACTTGAGAATATGCTTTAAAGCGTTCGGGGACGCCATATTGTTTCAACGTTCAAATAATGCCGATTGAAATTTACACGATCGTGTAAAATTAAAGTTTTATTGATGGAAGATTAAATGAATGTTGACTTATTTTTACATCAATTGTAAAATAAGTAATAATTCGTGTAATTTTAAATAATTTTCAATGTTCCAAATATGTGCATCGATTTTGATGGAAATTTAAATCAAAGAACAAATTCAATTACTGTGATTTTACAACAGATCTTGTTTACACGTCGTTGAAATTTAAACATTTTTTTCTGTGTAGTTTCTCAGGTTCCAAACCAGCATATATGCGGTAGTGTTTCTCGAAATTCCACAGTGTCCTAGGATCCAAGCAAGGTACAGGTGGTGGTACAGGGCATATTGGCGATAATGTTCAAGGATACTTCGGGTGGTCACTCAGCATGGGGCAAAGTATCGCACAGGATCGTAATGGATTTGCCGGCTGGGGAATGGGGAAGAGATAAAATTGATGTAGCTTTGGCATAACATGCTGCATAGGGACGGTAGGCTGTCCGATACCGTTAAGTAGTTTCCAAATAATTTTATCTCGACACCGCAGTGCGAAAAAATCCATCGATGTACCGAGCCTCATGCCCGAGAAAAACTGTATTTAGCAGTTCTGCTACTGATCTGCGTAGTACCTCGGAGAGAACGTAGGAGAACGGCAACAGCCTTCATATGCTGGATCTGGTCCCCTTGTACAGGGATAGGGGTCTTATGATCTCCGGATGTTGCAAAAGCGAATGCGGCAACTTTTCGACTTATAGCCAGTTGTGCCCCCCCCCCCCCAATGCTTAAACGATTGCATTTGCCTTTTAATTAATCCTCCTAAATTTTTAGCAAATTTGGATGTAAATTGAGTGAGCACGCGCGGTTTGAAGTTTGTATGAAAATTACTATGAAAACAGTACATCGGCAACATAAGAAATTTTACAAGGAAACAGGCCGTCTTTTTTGCGAAACGATTTGATGCTCTCAAGAAAAGTTATTATGGAAATACTGAATCGTGGGAAATTCAATTTAACGCGTAAAAGAATAACATCAATATCAATAATGAGCATTTTTGTTTTCTTCATAACTTTGCTTCCAAACGAGAAATCGCTTCGCAACAACAACTGCCTTTCAGCTTGAGAAGTATTCTGTGTAGTCAATGTGTTGATTATATTTAAATAGTTCATGGGTCACCTCACGGAACGGTCTTTCACATAAGGGTCAGTTTTCACAGTAATTTCCATACAAACTTTAAATGACGTGTGCACAGTCAAATTACATCCAAAATTGCTAAAAATTTAGGAGGAGTATTAAAAAAAAGTCATAATTTGAATCACTATACTGTACACGGTGGTGGCATGGTAAGACGCTTGTTTTAGCGCAAGGCGGGTAGGGTATTGAAGGGTATTGAAAGGAGAAGCCTGTAGGCTATACGAAGGGAGTTGTTGCAGACTTCAGATAGCGTGCTCACAAACTCTCAATGTGCTGACCTAGAGCCCTTAAAATATTCGACTGTCAATCAAGGCCTCTCCTAACCGGTACCGGGTGGCCATTGTTGTTGCTTTGTTTTTAAGAGATGGACTAAGGAATTATGAAATGAGCCGCAGCCTTAAACGAATATACCATCAAGCACACAGATCCATCCTTGTAAATCATAATTTATTGTTATAAGAGAAAACCATGTACAACAGCATCAATATACGAGCAAGCCAAAATTCGTAGCACTAAACCAACGTTGAAACGTATTCATAAAATATAAAATCAACAATTAAATAATTTCGACAAGAAGGTGCTCTGGTGAAGGTGGTGGTTAATAAATTTGATTTATTTTATCTCTTAGAATTTTTTTTAAATAGTTTCGTTGGGTGTTGATTTTATGCCATTTATAAAAAGGTGGTCGATTGTCGGCACCCCCAAAAAAACATTAAAAACGGAAAAATATGAACTGTTGCCGTTATGGCTGAAAATGTCAAGATTTACTATGTAAATGACAATGAAACTAATTACATTTCAATACATTATACATATTTAATTAAACTTTCAAAAATTTTCATTTTCGCTCACAACGTAGCTAATAACCTGAAATTAGGCAATTAGGGTAACGGTACCAATAGTGGAGGTATTAGTAGATCCACAAAAGAAAATATTTTTTAAAAATTGATATTTGTGGGAAATTTTCAGCTTTAATATCTAATAGATAAACTAATAAATTTGCTAACAAAAATGAGATAGATGTCATTTAACATCAACAATTACCAAATATTGCTTGCACCACTATGGGTACACTGTTCCTTTAGTGGCGGTAAAAATTAATTTTGGTTCCTTTAGTGGTGCTATCCATTGGTTTCTTATGAGACTAGCCAATATTGGTACAGTTGCACCACTATAGGTGCAAGGGAGTCAATTTTGTTAAGGAAAATCATTGTTTTCAATAGTTTTTCAAGCGAAATCTTAGGATAAGTTGCATTTAACAGGATATTTAAAGCACGACGCATCAACTGAAACCATTGTAAATGGTATATTTATGATAAATCTCATTAAAACCCCACTACCTCCACTATTGGTGCTACCTCCACGAAGGGTACGGTTACCCTAACTTTGATATGGCTTGATGTACCTTTGGAAAAAAGGGTGCCGACAACCAATCATGTTAAAAATGATAAAAAAGTTTTCATTGTTAATCGAAGCATAGACATCTGTTTGGATCGGTAGTCGGCACAAAAAGATCGTGCTTATACAGCGCATTCATGACATATGTCAAAATATCCATATCTGTTATCTGTCAAAAGTTACGTCGGGGTGCCGACAACCGACCAGTGCCGGCAACCGACCACCTTCCCCTACTATGACAGTTGTGCGTTGATCGCGTATCGATTGGGGTGCCCTTTAAAACGCGTGTGAAATTAGTGTTGGATTCCGGGAGGCTTGTCCTTAAGACTGGGTCGGAAGTGTCAATGACCCACACACACTTTTCCTGACCGACATGGTGAATCCCAGGAACCAGCCCCATCGGTTGACGACGCAGATAGCTGCTCGGGTTTAGTTTCTGATTCATCGTCTGCATAGAAAAAAAAAATGATAATGTTTTGGAGTAGCTCGCGAAAAATTCCTCTCGTAGCGACGAGGAACAGAGTTACCACCAGAACAGGGAATATCTTCTCCAAGTCTCAAACGAACTCTTCTTTAGATCTCGCTGTGCTCAACGACGGAGGTCCCACCTTCTGTAAAGGTCACTCTACAATCTCTATCGATGTAACTGCGGTAAGTTCATTTTGCAATCCTGAAGTGAGAAGCGAGGCCCTACTTGTACGGAAGTAACCACTTCTCCATACTGGTATTTCCGTACGGCTCTTACCAAATGACCCTGATGGCGCTATGACCTCGCCGACTCGGACGAGGATTTTAACAGGTTAGACACACAAGCTCCTGTCTCCCTTCATGAGTTCCCCCGAACTATCCTAGACGATGCTCTTTCATCGAAACACAAACAGGCCCTCGCCATGCTATCCGATGGTGGTACAAGGTGACACAAAGAGCCGTTAAAGCTAGGAAAAAGGCAATTCGAGCTCTCAGAATACTTCTTCCTGTTGACCCTCTCAAGGATAGTGCGCTGGATATTTCCAGGAAATACATCGTCAGTGTCAAATCGTTATAAATTAAGCTAAGAAAAGGCAGAAGGAAGAATTTCCCAACTCCGTGAATCCTGCTCAATCGGCAGCTCAACTGTGAAGAAAAATCAACACTCTCAACGGGAAAATAGGCTCTTCTCCTATCCTTCTCGACCAGAAAAAAAAACGAAATATTGCGAGCCCTCTCGAGTACTGTGTTCCTTGGACTCGGCAAATGGGTACTCTGCCGAATTTCGCTGTTTCATCTTCACTAAGGCCGAAGTGGCCTGTGCGGTATATAAGAGTCTCCTCCATTCGGCTCGGTCCATGGCTACACGTCGCCAACCACGCAGTCTACGGAGGGTCCGCAAGTCATCTTCCACCTGATCGATCCACCTTGCCCGCTGCGCACCTCGCCTTCTTGTGCCCGTCGGATCGTTGTCGAGAACCATTTTCACCGGGTTACTGTCCGACATTCTGGCTACGTGCCCGGCCCATCGCAGTCGTCCGATTTTCGCGGTGTGAACGATGGATGGTTCTCCCCACAGCTGATGCAATTCGTGGTTTATTCGCCTCCTCCACGTACCGTCCGCCATCTGCACCCCACCATAGATGGTACGCAGCACTTTCCTTTCGAAAACTCCCAGTGCGCGTTGGTCCTCTACGAGCATCGTCCAGGTCTCGTGTCCGTAGAGAACTACCGGTCTAATGAGCGTTTTGTAGATTGTCAGTTTGATACGACTGCGAACTCTATTCGATCGGAGCGTCTTGCGGAGTCCAAAGTACGTACGAATTCTAGCCACTATGCGTCTTCGAATTTCTCTGCTGGTGTCATTTTCGGCAGTCACCAGTGAGCCCAAGTACACAAATTCTTCTACCACCTCGATTTCGTCACCACCGATGCAAACTCGCGGTGGGTGGCTCACATTGTCTTCTCTTGAACCTCTTCCTATCATGTACTTCGTCTTCGACGTGTTGATGACTAGTCCGATCCGCTTAGCTTCCCTCTTCAGTCTGATGTAGACTTCCTCCATCTTCTCAAAGTTACGTGCCATAATATCTATGTCGTCGGCGAAACCAAATAGCTGGACGGACTTATTGAAAATTGTACCACTCGTGTTAATCCCTGCTCTTCGTATTACCCCTTCCAAAGCGATGTTGAATAGCAAACACGAAAGATCATCACCTTGCCGTAACCCTCTGCGGGTTTCGAAGGGACTCGAGAATGCCCCTGAAACTCGAACTACACACATCACCCTATCCATCGTCGCCTTGATCAACCGTATCAGTTTATCCGGAAAACCGTGTTCGTGCATTAGCTGCCATAGCTGGTCCCGATCGATTGTATCATATGCGGCTTTGAAGTCGATGAATAGATGATGTGTGGGCACGTTGTATTCGCGGCATTTCTGCAGTACTTGGCGAATGGCGAACACCTGGTCCGTGGTGGAGCGTTCGCCCATAAAACCTGGTACTGCCCCACGAACTCCCTTGCAGTTGGTGCTAGTCGACGGCATAAAATTTGGGAGAGTACCTTGTAGGCGGCGTTCAGCAATGTGATTGCGCGGTAGTTGCTACAATCCAGCTTATCGCCCTTTTTGTAGATGTGACACGACACCTTCCATCCACTCCTGCGGCAAAACTTCCTCCTCCCAAATCTTGGTAATGACCCAGTGCAGCGCTCTAGCCAGTGCCTCACCACCGTGTTTAAATAGCTCTCCTGGTAGTTGGTCAACCCCAGGGGCTTTGTTGTTCTTCAACCGGCCAATCTCCTCCTGGATTTCCTGGAGATCCGGAGCCGGGAAGATTATGTCCTGCGCGCGTTCTCCCAGGTCCATCACCATACCGCCATCTTCGTCTGCTACATCGCCATTCAGGTGTTCTTCGTAGTGCTGCCGCCACCTTTGGATCACCTCACGCTCGTTCGTAAGAAGGTTCCCGTTTATGTCCTTACACATATCAGGCTGTGGCACGTGGCCCTTACGTGAACGGTTTAACTTCTCATAGAACTTTCGTGTGTTATTAGCGCGGTACAGTTGCTCCGTCTCTTCACGGTCTCGATCTTCCTGCTGGCGCTTTTTCCTCCGGAAAATCGAGTTTTGTCTGTTTCGTGCCCGTTTATATCGTGCCTCGTTTGCCCTCGTGCGGTGTTGCAGCAATCTCGCCCATGCTGCATTCTTCTCTTCCACTAATTGCTCACATTCGCCCTTATACCAGTCGTTTCTCTGATCCGGGGGCACCATACCAAGTGCAGTGGTTGCGGTGTTATCAATGGCGGATCGAATATCTCTCCAGCCATCTTCAAGAGACGCTGCGCCTAGCTGCTTTTCCGTTGGGAGTGCCACTTCCAGCTGCTGCGCGTATTCTTGGGCTAGTCTACCGTCTCGTAGCCGCCCGATATTAAGCCGCGGCGTCCGACTTCGACGCGTGTTGTACACCGTCGAGAGTTTTGAGCGCAGGCATACTGCAACGAGGTAGTGGTCGGATTCAATATTCGCACTGCGGTAAGTGCGGACGTTCGTGATGTCGGAGAAGAATTTACCGTCGATTAGAACGTGGTCGATTTGGTTTTCCGTTTCTTGGTTAGGTGATTTCCATGTGGCTTTGTGGATATTTTGCGGGGAAAGAAGGTGCTTCGGACTACCATTTTGCGGGAGGCTGCAAAGTTTATGCGACGTTGGCCGTTGTTATTCGATATGGTATGCAGACTGTCCGGTCCGATGACCGGTCTATACATTTCCTCCTTCCTACCTGTGCGTTCATGTCACCGATGACGATTTTAACGTCCCGCAGTGGGCATCCATCGTATGTCTGCTCCAGCTGTGCGTAGAACGCTTCTTTCTCGTCGTCGGGTCTCCCTTCGTGTGGGCAGTGCACGTTGATGATGCTATAGTTGAAGAAACGGCCTTTAATCCTCAGCTTGCACATCCTTGCGTTGATTGGCTGCCACCCAATCACGCGTTGGCGCATCTTACCCAGCACTATGAAGCCGGTTCCCAGCTCGTTGGTGGTGCCACAGCTTTGGTAGAAGGTAGCCGCTCGATGCCCGCTTTTCCACACTTTCTGTCCTGTCCAGCAAATCTCCTGCAGCGCCACGACGTCGAAGTTGCGGGGATGTAATTCATCGTAGATCATCCTGTCGCAACCTGCGAAACCTAGCGACTTGCAATTCCATGTTCCAAGCTTCCAATCGTGATCCTGTATTCGTCGCCTAGGTCTTTGCCGATTATATCGAGTCGCATTATCTCTTATATTGCTCGTAATGATTGGTTTTCTAGGCGGCTTATTGGGCCTGCACAAACCTCCTGTCTCGTCGGAGGGCCGTCGTGTCAGGGCTGTTTAGCGTCCCACCTAACACCAGGACTTGGGCTTGTGCGCTTTGAGCGGCACACGGTCGCTTTGGTAGGGCCTACTTGCGGATACATGCAGCTTTTTATAGAGGTTTAACAGGGCCCACTGTCAAACCCCACCACATCCTAGGCAAGCCCCACAACTCGAAGATGGCCTGGGGAGGGATCGTCAAGCCCTTGGACATAGTCCCTGCTGCCCTTAACCTTTCGTCACATTGATAACTGAAAAAGGCAGAGCTGTGTTTTTCCGATTCACACTCTCTTGTTCCTTCATGGTACAATTCACGGGTAAAAGTAATCGCGAAGACATTCAATCGCACCTGTCCGCCCCTAGGTGATGTCATTCTGTTTGTGGTTACCGGGGATACCCCCAGCCGTACCCCAACTAGAATACAATTTGCATTCAGAGTAATTTCTACGCACTTTTGGTATGAAAAAAGCCATTTTGGTATTTTGGCGATAACTTCGAAACCCATAGTCCGCTAGTCAGCTAAGTCAGCTAAGAGCAAGTGCCTAAAAAGTGAGTAAAAATTTTTCTTGTAAAAAAATAATTTTTTGGCCATAATTCCGAAGCCCATAAGGATTGTTCGTTCATTAAAGAAAATGAACACCTGTTTTTCAACGGAACATATTTCGTTGTACCGCAGACCAAATTTTCTTGAAGCTATCAACAGGGCTTGCTTCTCTTCCATCTTCCTTAAGATGCCGCTTAATTGTTGATCTTTCGATAGGACGCAGTTCAGGGCAGTTTGGTGAATTTTGGCATTTTTTGACAAAATCGACTTTTTCCTTCTTCAGCATCTCCAACGTAGTAGAAGCGTAATGAGCCGATGCCAGATACGGCCAAAACAATGGAGTATGCGTATGCTTACGGTAGATGGATAGATGTCGTTTTTCGATACATTATTCTCTTTAATTTTCACCGTTGTTTGTGAAATACGGAGAACTCTTTAAGCCACAGGATCAAATGGCTTGCCATACCAAAGCCATTTCCATATTTTTTTCGGTTCGAATATATCGCACGTCATCAGGGACATCTGTCCTCTGTTCAGCGTTGAAAAATTGTGGCCCTAGGAGTGTACTGGTATTAAATTTGACGTATGTCTCGTCGTCCATAAAAATGCACTGTACCATTTGTGCAGAATTAATCTGCGAGTTGATAAACTGATCCAACCCATTGTTCGAAATTTTAAAAGTTTTTCAAAATTTTCCGGGATTTTCGCAAAAGTAAACAAAGTCTTTACACATAGAGAGACACTTCGTTTTTCGAGTTATGAAGGAGAATGTCGTGATTAACACGGTCAAATGCAGACTTGAAGTCTGTATATTAAGGGTGGTTCAAAAAATCGATTTTGCTCCACAGTGCTCATCTGATTCTTTACCATGTTCTGAGTGTCCTCTGAAAATTTGAGCTCATTTGGATTAAAACTGATTTAGCACAAGCCGTTCCAAGTTTGCATGCAAATTAGTATGGGGAAATAATTTTTTTCATTATACTGTTAATGACGTTTCCCCATTAACCGCAGGTTAAAAGAAAACCTACATAGCTAAAAGGAATACTCAACAGCTTTCACCCAACGAAAACCGCATGTTGATTAATCGCCCCAATCATTAGTAATCGATTTTAAGACAGGTTGCAAAACTTTAGTCATGATCGTTAAACTTCTTTGAGGGCATCACTGAAATGTGCAGTGCAACATAGTAGCCTGAATTTGTGTGTGCTATCTTTCGCGCCACGAGCAGCAATGTTGCCTGTTGATGAGTTATGCGATTTGCTCCAGAAAACCACGGTATAGATTAAATTCGATTACTAATTATTGAAACGATTAATTGAGATGCGGTTTTCACTGAGTGAAAGCTGTTGAGTATTCCTTTTTGCTATGTAGGTTTTCTTTTAACCTGCGCTTGATAGGGAAGCGTCATTAACAGTATAATGAAAAAAATAATTTCCCCATACTAAGTTGCATGCAAACTTGAAACGGCTTGTGCTAAATCAGTTTTAATCCAAATGAGCTCAAATTTTCAGAGGACGCTCAGAACATGGTAAAGACTCAGATGAGCGCTGTGGAGCAAAATCAATTTTTTGAACCACCCTAGTATATATACTACATCGACTTGTTTGCCACCATCCATAAAGCGCATGCACATGGACGTAAACTCGACCAGGGTGGAAGTCACTTCGGAAAGAACCCATGTTGAGCAGTACCCTAGTAACATTTTGGTTTTATACTGGTTTTATGACACTCTTGTAGTGTAAATTATGCTCTTCTTACTTAAAATGTTATTTGGGTAGAGATGTAATTTTGGCATTTTTTCGAAAAGAGTAATTATATTGCGCATATGTTTCCTTTTTTATGGATCGGATATAGTAATGACGTTTTCCACGCCGTGGGAAAGGTGGCATTCTGTATAGAATGGTTACGTAACTTTATCAACGGTCTAAGTAGAGCACCGAGCATTTGGGACGATGGAACGTCGTCTGGTCCGGATGACATGGACTGCTTGGTGTAAATGATGAACTTTGTTAGTACTTAAAAATCACTATAATAAAGAATAAAAAAAATGGACTACTTGAGCATTCGCAATGCCTGTAGTACGTGACCTTCAGAAATTTCAAAAATTCCAAACTCGAAGCAGTCTTAGAGTATCTTGGAGAGCATCGTCTATTCGAGGTGGATTCTAGGAAGGCCTTTTTGAAGTGCTGAGCAAATAAGACGCACTTTTTAGATGCAGTATCGGCAGATGAATCATCATAATATATGCTTGTAGGCAACCCGTTTTCCTTGTGTTTAGTTCGAACAAACGACCAAAATCGTTAAGGATGTAATCGTAGATTCATCTGCGTTCGATCAATATACCGTGCGTACGATAGACGATTATAGCTTGTATATATGTTGCTAGCCAATACAAGGCAACGCTTGAAGTACGGATTGCTATTGTGTCGGTATTTTCGAAGGGCAGACTGCTTACAACTTTTTAGTTTACGGAGATTCCTGTTTGTCTAATGAGGTTTCAGCGGAGGGCGCTTGAGTGGTACAAGGAGCTCCACAACTTGCCGAATTTTATGATTAAATATATGGTGATCATATCATCTAGTTCACAATCAGATTGCAGAAATCTCCAATTGATTGATAGAAGCGCATATGTTAGGAGATCATAATCGGCCCGACGATAATCAAATTAAGTTCTATCGAAAGACTGTTGAAATTGCCATCCTTATGTCGACCTCGATTGGTGGATGAGCAATAGCGGCAACAACCATCTGTTCCTCTGCGTCCGAAACGCAGGTATCGTCCTATCGTTTACCTGAGCTAAATCAAGAATCCTGAAACCTTAACCGTCGTATAGTGCATTCAAGGATCGTGTGAGTCTAGAGAAACTAGTATCAATCTTGAAACCGCCGTCCTCGGAGTCCACGGCATTTCGGGGTGGTTGTAGTCAACTTTCGATTTTCAACATTAAACATTAAACTATTTGCATGCAACGCATCAAAGAATTTAATCGCCAATATGTCAATTTTAAAGTGCATTAACCACACCACACTAAGTCTAATCCAACAAATGGAATACCACCAAACTGTTTTATGTAGTTTCCATCGGGCGGTCGTGTCTTGCACATAGCCCTTCTGATTTTACTCCAAGAGAAGCAAAACAGCAACGTGATTCAATGTTAACTGCGAGATGCCAAGAAAAGACCATTTTGCTCCTGAGATTTCCGTCAACAGAACATCACCACCTCTCGAATCGCAAAAAAAGCTCTACCATATCACACAAGATTTAAATAGCATCTGTCAGTTGTGTTTGTTAACTGAAATTAACCTACCTTAAACGTTCACATTGACAAACAAGAATAAACAAGGTTTCTGAATTTGATGGATTATAAAACGATCAAAACAGAATCCGGTTATAGTTATAGTGAAATATTTGTTTTCCGTACACAATAACTCAGCGGTGATGCGCATGGGTAAGCAAAAATAATACCACGGCAATTTCAGATACGCACTAAGATGGTTCACCAATGCGTCAAAGTCATTCGAGAGAAACAGTATCAAGCTAAACTGAATATAAATAGATTTATATAAATACGCACTGAATCAAATCTATAAGAACACGTTATTTCAACCTTACGTGTCACTCCCGTCACTGCCTGCACAAACTGATAGTCAGAATCTGGGAAACTGAACAGCTACCGGAGGAGTGGAAGGAAGGGGTTATATGCCCCATCTACAAGAAAGGCGACAAGCTGGAGTGTGAGAATTTTCGAGCGATCACCATCCTTAATACCGCCTACAAAGTGATATCCCAGATCATCTTCCATCGTCTGTCACCACACCATTAGTGAATGAGTCGTGGGAAGTTATGAAGCCGGCTTCGTTGACGGCCGCTCGACCACGGACCAGATCTTTACTGTACGGCAAATCCTTCAAAAATGCCGTGAATACCAGATCCACACGCACCGTCTATTCGTTGATTTCAAGGCGGCATACGACAGTATATACCGCGTAGAGCTATGGAAAATGATGGACGAGATTCACTGATCAAAGCAACAGTGAATGGTGTGCAAAACTGAGTGAAGATTTCGGGCGAACACTCCAGTTCGTCCGAATCGCGCCACGGACTAAGACAAGGTGATGTACTTTCGTGCCTGTTGTTCAACATTGCGCTAGAAGGTGTCATGCGGAGAGCCGGGTGTAACAGCCGGGGTACGATTTTTAACAGATCCAGTCAATTTATTTGTTTCGCGGATGACATGGACATTGTCGGCCGAACATTTGCAAAGGTGGCAGAACTGTACACCCGCCTGAAACGTGAAGCATCAAATATTGGACTGGTGGTGAATGCGTCAAAGACAAAGTACATGCTTGTGGGCGGAACCGAGCGCGACAGGGCCCGCCTGGGAAGCAGTGTTACGATAGACGGGGATACCTTCGAGGTGGTCGAGGAATTCGTCTACATCGGATCCTTGCTAACGGCTGATAACAATGTTAGTCGTGAAATACGAAGGCGCATCATCTGTGGAAGTCGGGCCTACTACGGGCTTCAGAAGAAACTGCGGTCATAAAAGATTCGCCACTGCACCAAATGTGGTATGTACAAGACGCTAATAAGACCGGTTGTCCTCTACAGACATCAAACATGGACAATGCTCGAGGAGGACTTGCAAGCACTCGGAGTATTCGAGAGACGGGTGCTTAGGACCATCTTTGACGGTGTGCAAGAAGACGGTGTGTGGCGGCGAAGAATGAACCACGAGCTCGCCCAACTCTACGGCGAACCCAGTATCCAGAAGGTAGCTAAAGCCGGAAGGGTACGATGGGCAGGACATGTTGCAAGAATGCCGGACAGCAACCCTGCAAAGATGGTGTTCGCTTGAGCGCAGCGAGCGAGATGGGCAGACCAGGTGCAAAACGACTTGGCGAGCGTGGGGCGTATTCGAGGATGAAGAGATGCGGCTTCGAACCGTGTATTGTGGCATCAAATTGTTGATTCTATGTTATCTGTTTAGATGTAGACTAAATAAATGAAATGAATGTGTCACTCCCGTTAGTTTTTATAATAAACTAGTTGATCGAAGTTGAAAACTATAAATAACATATCAGCTGAAGGAATAAAGAAAATCCATCCAGCCTTTTTCGAGTTTTGCGGATACGAACACAGATTCATTTTTATATATACAGATGAGCATGGACACTTATGTGTACAACAAATGCATAGGGGGAAATTGAACAAAGTTCTGATGAAAAAATCCATGCTTGACTCCACCCCACAGATTGATCCGCTTCAATGAATTAGGGAGAATTGGGATTTTATATTTTACTCTTTGTGTAATTAATTTTGGTAAGAAGATGTGTTATTATTGATTATGCGATATTTTCTAGTCGCAGTAGCTGACAACAATGCAATGGTTTAATAAATAACGAAATCTCGCCGAAATTTCGTAAAAGTGATTATTTCGGCGTGTGTATTACATTAGTGCGGATGGACTGTTTTGACTGTTCGATCCCTGGTTTGGTAGGATTAAATTTGGGTTATTTTGCATCAGCTGAAATTTGAAAGAAAATGTACCCATGTGCGAGTATATAAGATTCCTTCCTATACATGACGAATGTTTATGTTTTAACTGTTTTCATATTTATATGCCTTGATATATGCTTATCACAAGCTAAATTTCTGTCTGGGGCATGTCATTGAATTTTCAAAACATACTGGAAATCCTTCACCGTGACCGTTTCACGTTCCAACAAATGCCAAAATGACAATGATCTTGCCACAGTTCCAAGAACAACGGTTGCGCTCCTATTATTTAGCACCTTGGTATATTTTGCCAAACAAAAAAAAAAGTGTAGCTCAGCATGTGGCTTGAAGTGGGTGCGTACACCAAACAAAAAGGAAACCGGCCACGAAAGGTTAAGTTGATAAATCCAACTGTTGCCGTAGGCGACGGGGCGATCAGTCACATTCCACAATCCACGGATAGAGAAGGTTCAAATGGTGAGGCTGACAACACGCACACCAGCTGTTGGGATGGCTAATGGAATGGCGGAGGGTGGGAATGGTCGAAATTCAACAGAACGTAGCGAAGAGTATCCCAAAGAAGGTATCTAAGATAAGCACACATCATCGCATATTTTACTGCTTTTTGGACGCTAGAAAACTTTCATCACCACATCGGACCGACTGACGGTCAAGCAGAAGATGTTTGATATGAGGAAACAGCAAAAAACAGCGTTGCCTTCTATGAGTCGCATTCTGCACACCCAACTTCCATGCCATTAGCCAGCACAGTTTTGACGGTTTCTGCATTGTATATCAAACAATAGTGCTGTCCAATGAGCAGCTCGAAGTAGCTCGAAGTTGTTCCCGTCCTGCTCGTTCTTTTTTGTCAACAAACGGGCATGAGCGTGACAGGAACAACTTCGAGCTACTTCGAGCTGCTCATTGGACAGCATTAATGAGAAAAAAGTTTTATGCGCCTAAATAAATAATGGTAGAATGCTTTCGACTATTTGCAGAATTTATTTGACTAGTTGAAAACAAACAAGAGCATTCAGTTACTAGTGTATCTGTTCCATTATGGTTAACACGCTTTTATGTATATTAGTCATATTTGTAAACAGACAGAATTCAGTTTAACATTTTTCGTTTCTTTTGCTAGAATGGAGTGCTCACTAAAAAAATACACCCCACTCTATAATTCATTGTTTTTTTCCTATGGAGAATATTGAACTGGAACCAATTATTTTGAAAACGTCGCTGTACTTGAACAAACCTACATTCTATGATGTAGCGGGATGATTGTACTTTATGGTCATATGATGCTTCATGAGATTTTTTATTAAGTCATTGAAAAGTACGACAAAAAAATGATGTTGATTCCAAAGTGATGAAATCCGAAATGAAACTAATTTGCGTGTACTAGCAGTATTTCACTTGTTTAAAATATATCCACAAAGCGTAACTTACTTTATGGTGATAGAAATATTTCAGAACACTTTTTGCACTGATACCCCAAATGTCCTCGTCATTTGATGCCACTATAACTTAAACAGTGAATTCAGAAAGATTTTGCAACATTAGCTTTACTGGGAATTCTCTAAATATTCATTGAAAATTATAACATAAAGTTCGGTTTAGTACTCTATTTATAGTACGTTTCTTACCCAGTCATTTGCGTTTATCGTAGCATTCCTTTATAACCTCGCATCTTGCCACCGAGTAACAAAATGTTTCATGAAACTGAGCCAAGCTTTTACGATTTCATCGGTTAATTACCCAAGGAGTCGCAAACAGCGATCGGCTTTGCATCGGAACAGAAGCCAAGTGGTATGCAAAAACATAACAGAAACATTACTGCTTAGGCATAGAGCATTATGATTTAAACGTTTCCCCATTCTTCAGTCTGGCGTGTTAGCAGCTGTCGACACGGCCCGTGAGAGCAACAGCATTTAGCGTAAATTAGTTGTTGTACTTTATGGGCAAAAGATTCCACTAACAATGAATGAAATTTTTCTCTTGTTTGTTATGTTTACCAGAGTACCCCATAAATCACTAAGCGATATAGAAAGGAAACAAATGGGTATGCAAAACATACTTTCAAACGGTTGGTTACAAAACTCAAACGTATCAAGGTTCATCAACGGTGATGAACAGGGTACACATTCACGGCGCTATTTTAGTACACCGGATTTTGGCACTTTATATGCGATGAGAATTCGGTGGATTTATATAACTCAAAAATTTGAAAAGCAGTATTGTGGTTTGTGTTTACAATTAATTATAAAACTAAACATTATACACGCTACGGGAACCTTAACCATAACAGGCTGTGAGATCTATAGTATCAAAAAAGTGTAACCAAATCAACATTTCGTGCTAGAATTAGTCAAGTTGTAGGTATAGGATAAAAGATGGAAATTGTTTGAAAGCCCATTTCCAGTTCTAGCGATTGCTAGAACATGAGAAATATATAGAAAGATACAAAGTAGGAGGAATGGAACGGGCCTGTGATTGAACCCACAACCTCCTGCAAATGAGGCAGAAGTGGAAGCCATATGACCACCAAGCCCAAATTTTGCGTGGCATCACTCAGCCTTTCCTATAAGTGATATCGGATGTTAGATGATCAATCATCATTCATAACTATTAAATTTATGGGCGACGTACTCATACAATTTGGCTGAAGTAGCTCAATTCATTAAAAAATTGTCCAACACCCAGCGCTGACCTTTGTTATTCAATTCCACTTTTTTCCCACCGTGCATTGTCACGTCATGTCGCGGCGGAATAGTCAATTTTGTCTTCACGTCGCGGTGCCAAAACCCGTCAGGTAGAAGCAAGCAGGAGACAAATTATGGCAATTACAGCGTGCTAATCATTTTGACTGTGGTTGCGCTCGTGCCGTCATCTTTGGAATTTGGTCGTGTTGGTTTTGGTTAATAAGGTTTTATGCTCCTGTACGTTATTCATATTCAATTCACGTTAAAAATTCAATGCAACGAAATAATTTAGGACTATGCAAACATGAAGTCAAATTTTAATTAATTAGTTCTCACCAAGATTCTCACTGATAATTGAAGTCGGATGGTTTTTATTCAACTGTCATTGCACTCTGAAATTTGACAGAAATGGGTTTACATCAGTAACGTTTCTTCAAACTTGGGCTTGTACCATCAGAATTGTAATAAAATAATTTGCAATTTATTACTCTTCATAAATAACTTTTGCTCATACTAAACAACTGTAAACAATTAGTTGTTTGTCGAGATAGTGCAGCACCTTATAGAAGAATGGAAGGAAAACTATTATTGTGGGTAATATTTTCTCATGGGAAGGAATAATTTAACAAATATGACTTGCGTGACAATTTTTATGCAATAAAACATAGAAACTTAGTTTTGTTGACCGTAATTATGGTACTTTGTGTATTGGACACTCATGGTTCTGTAAATATCTCTGTTCAAATTGCGATCAGAAATCAAGGTGGTAACAATCCTTAATTTCAGTCAAAGACAAAAATGACAAAAGCATAATTATTATTACTCCTGATTACCCCCATATTTGCCATAACTTGGAGGAAGGACGATGGACGCGGTAAGACGCGCGGCTACAAAGCAAGACCATGCTGAGGGTGGCTGGGTTCGATTCCCGGTGCCGGTCTAGACGATTTTCGGATTGGAAATTGTCTCGACTTCCCTGGGCATAAAATTATCATCGTGTTAGCCTCATGATATACGAATGCGAAAATGGTAACTTGGCTTAGAAACCTCGCAGTTAATAACTGTTGAAGTGGTTAATGAACACTAAGCTGCGAGGCGGCTCTGTCCCAATGTGGGGATGTAATGCCAATAAGAAGAAGAAGATGAAGAAGATAAGTACCATGGAGTTTAATATTGGGGAAGGTAAATTAATTTAAAACTGTAATTGTTTGTCTGTAACTTGATTTGTAAGTGTCTAAGTCAACGGCATCTTTGTACGTAGTTACTACGCACCGCCAAGGTAATTTCTGGAACAGTTGAACCAGATACTGCATGTGCTCAACGACAAGCTTATCGACCAAAGTCCGGTTGTTTTCGCAGCAGATATTAATGCCTGGGCAGTATAGTGAGGCAGTAGACTTACTAACGAAAGAAGCTACAGTTTGCTGGAGGCTCTAGCTAAACTGGAAGTTGGACTGTGTAACGAAGCCATCGTTAGCACATCCCGCAAAGAAAATAGGATTCCGAGCAACCTTCCTGTGGGGTTTCAGTAAAATGCCTTCAGCGTGTGTTTAAGGTGATTATAGAATGAAGCCCGTGGTGACTGCCACACGTCGGTTGTGTTGATTTTGGCGCTACGTAAATTATTCAATTAATAAGTGTAATGTAAAGAATAAAACGCGAGTGAAAAGTGGAAACCAAATTAAAATGTTTCAGCATTCAAAGAAGTGTGAATGACAATCATAAAATAGAGTGAATAACGCAAAGAAATGTCGGTTTGCGATGAATAGTTCTCCCATATGTTTTTTTTTCTTTTTCTTTTCTGTTGCTGAGGAACGAGCGCCTGTATTAGCGGAAAGTGAAAATAATTCCGTGACAAAGTGCTACCTATCCCAATTGTTCGGAAAAAAGCTTTTTGAAGTGTATCCGATAACGAGAATTCATCGTTGCCGTCTAAAAAAATCTTGAGTGTAAAACGTCCCTGCTGAGATGCTGAAGACTCCGGTGAGATCAATCCATACATTCCTTCTCTTAACTTATTTTTTGTCACTGCTTATTTGAAAATAAAACCAAAATGTAGCCTTAAAACCCTACTTCCCCACAGAAAGCTTATAAAATAATTAACATAAACATTATTGGAAACTCTGCTACAAAGCTTGTTTCATTTCCATGCGTTCCAGTTTTTGAAGTTCGTCAACAATATGTTAATTTTCAAGTTTCCCAAAAGATGGCGCAAGAATAGCTTGACGACAAAAGCTGATAGTCGATCTAGGGGAAGTTGTCAACGATTAGGACTCTGAAGATTCGTACTAGCACCAATTTCTTTATTGCTTTCAATAAACAATTTCTTTATTGTTTTCAATATCAATGCATATTATTTTTACGGACGGAGATTTAGGCAACTAGTTATCGAATGCTGCGGATTGGTATTTAGATCTTGTTGGTGGAAGCAAGCGGATCGTTTTGGTGTTCGGATGCCTGCCGATTATTCTAAGCATCCTCCAAGCCTACACGGTGGAAGATTTATGTTGGCTATAGGGGGAACAGAGAAGCTTTGAGCGCTGGTATCATTTTCAAGTTCGTACTCCTTGAAAAGCCGAACCCTCGTATTGTACACTTTAATAATATAAAGCCTATTCTAGATTCTTTCTTTTAATTTCTCGTGCAACGTTGATCGCTCTGGTCATCCATGGCATGGCGAATTGTACAGCTATCCAGCTCATATTTTTATAATCTCATATTCGAACATAACCATATTTTTATTTGAGTTTTTTTATATTCTCATATTTCCATATTTTCATATAGCCATATATTTTCATACATACAATTACGTTATCCTGCACAGTGGACGAGAATGCGCGATGTGAACTCTAATTTGAGTTGTAAGAAAAAGAAAATAGTCTATAAATCCGTCGTACAAACAAATTTAGATTGGATTTCCAGAAGGAATGGAGGATATTCATTCAGCTGTTTTAAAATTATGGCATGTCGCTGTTCTAAAATAATACGACCAAAAAACCAATGCAATTCTGTACATGAGATATTTTTATGTTTATTGTGCTTATATTTTATCAAAGTTTTGATTGTCATCATTTACATGTATGCATATTTTATTGTAAACATCCCACTAAAAAGAGCTATATAATTTTTCTTGTTCCATATGATTATATTTTCATATTATAATGATGCTTTTTACAAAATTTATGAAAAAACTTTTTTTCATATATTTTTAAAGTCACTATACTTAAAATAGAAACCACTGGAGGAAATAAGGGGAACTAAACTGAAATACAAGCATCAATGTGCAATGATGTATGGATACTTAATATTTGTTCATTTTTAATTTATTTTTAATCAATTACATATCACCTTTTAATTCATTTTACGAAGAATACAGTAGGAAAACGGTTGTGGTAACAGAATTTATTCTTTGATTCAACCATATGCGGATAGGTGGTTGGATTTTATCTTATACATAAAATTTTGTTTGTTTCAGCAACATTTTACGGACGAGGGCTCTGGTGCAACATCACACAACAATGCCAACTTATAGTTTATCAATTATTATTATTTTTTTTTTTTCAGAGGATGGCTAAACATTGTTGTTTGATTATGATTCATCTTACTATATGCCACACACATATTATTTATATCATGTTTTTATATTTTTATGTGATCATAGATGTATTCATACGGCCACATTTTTTTAATGAAACAAAACAAAATTATATAATTTTTTCATAATTAGGTCCCCATTAAACTAATCTCAATCAATGCTGATGAACGATCTGGCACAAGATTATACAACAATGTCAACTTTAATTTTAAAAAAATATTATTAATCTTATTTCAGAAGTATGCTGATGATTGCATGGTCATTACTAAGGTATTTTCAAAGTTGGTTTATTATTTATCGCACTTTTTATCGTTTACATATTATTTAATACCAAATGCCATTTTTTTACATTTTGATTGTTATATACATTGAAAATTTCGCTTTTTCGCCATAGAAAGCATTTCATAATTACCCATCCAAATTCCAACTCCAGATATCTATGAAAGTCACGCGAATGCTCCGCATCTTCTAAAGTAGGTATCTAATCAACACTTCCTACCCATATCCCACCCGATTGTAAGGACCTGGCCAGGTGTTGAACAAAGAACTTATTGAATGAAAAATATGTCAGGTCCCAGGCTGTTTTTCTGGCGCATCTAACATCTCTATCGACAGCCAATACATGGTGTGTGGTCAGTTATGCTAAGCTATGCTATGCTATAGAATGAAGCCCGTGGTGAATTTCAAATTCACCACACGTTTATGTACATTCATTTCCAAAAGCCCAAATCTGGCGTAATAGTTTTCGTACAGTGCCGAAAATAAAATTATGATTGTTTAGCATAACTGAGCAAACGATCTTCCATTATTTCAGCTCCATACGCGTTATGATTCTTTCATCTCGTGCTCTTGAAAAAAATTTTGGAAAAGTACGTGGTTTACAAAATGGCCGATTTCTGGCTTCATTCTATAATCACCTTAAAGATTCACACCTCAGCGTGTCAATCGGCGAGCAGCAAGCCATGACTCTGTTTCTTCTGGTTAGATCTTCGCGGCGTGCACAAGCATCACATTTTGACGATCCTGTCAGTCTACTTTTTGGATCCTGTCGCTAATTTCATAAGATGAGTTAAATTCAAGTGGTTATATTATGAAGAGTGATATATTTTTGTTTGCAAAATCACAAGGCGCGTTTGGAAGACCGTCGGAAAGGTATGTGGTTTGCTGAATCACAAGACGAGACGCGCCTCGAAGGAATCTATGACAAAATGTCGAAAAAAAGGAGTGATAGAGAGATAGTTCTGTTAGAGATAAAATAGATGGTTGAATTAGGAAATGAATAAAACTTGTATAGATCGAGAGTTGTTCTATACAGTTGACAAGAAATTGCCCTTTTATTTTTCACTATTTTTAATAAACAAATAAAATTCATTCAATGAGTGCAAATAATAGATGGATATCTAGGTTTTCTAAATGTCATTTAGATCTGTTAAAACAGTGCACGACTGAGCCACGCAGACGCGTGCATTTAAAATAAACCTGCGTGTAATACACGCCGGTGTATTTGATGAGCGCCATTTGTGTGCGCCATTTCGACAAATCGAAGTGACATATAGAAAACTAAAACATCCATCTATTAGTTGTACTCACTGAATGAATTATATTTAATTGTTAAAAATTGTGAAAAATAAAAGAGCAGCCAACTGTGTAGGCCAACTCTGGTGCGAGATTGATTCTCTCCGTTTCAGTTTCTTGTCTATTTCGACCTTTTGTCCCTTTCGCCTTCTTGATATTTTGCTTCTTTCGACCTTTTTTCCCATTCGACGTTCCATTCGACGTTTTGTCCCGTTCGACGTTTTATCCTTTCGACTTTTTGTCCCTTTCGACCTTTTGTCTTTTTCGACCTTTTATCTTTCGACATTTTGTCTTTCGACCTTTTCTCCTTTGTACCTTTTGTCTGTCGACCTTTTGTCCCTAACCCGCCTCGAAGACCGTCGGAAATTGGTTTGTAGTTTGTAAAATCACAATATGCGTCTGGAAGACCGGTGGAAAATGCTTTGTGATTTAAAAAATAAAAGTGGTGTCTGATAGATGTATAACTCTATTCTTTTGCAGTTTGTCAAACTACAAGGTGCGTATGAAAGATCAACGGAAAATGGCTTACGATCTAGAAAATCTCAGAGTCCTATGAGCATTGATTTTGGTTAAAACAAATTTAGGTTTCATGCAGCCACTTGGCGGCGTTAGTGTATGTGAGACTACCAGCTGAGCTATGATTATTATTATTATTGTCTTTATTTAAGAGGCTTTCAGCCCTTGGCTAGCTCACCTCTGAACAATTTAACGAATTCTGAGAGAAATGAAAAAAATATTCTATTCTACACTGTTCGGAGCTGTTCGGAAAGCCAAATAAATTATCTGGAAATTTATCTTGTAATGTACTGATTTAGTAGCCATAGCGAGATTACCTGTAGGATCAAATATCTTGGAATATGCAAAATTAATAAGGTTGCCGGATTTCTTACACATAATAAATCAAGCTATTCGAATGCTCGAATTCATTATGCGTGACATTAGTTTAAGGTTATTGTCATTTGGGTATCATATCTCAGATTTTTCGGAATTTAAGATAAATGTAATATGCAAGACGTTTATTCGGAAGGTCAACATTAATATGCTGATGTTCAAATTGATGGTGTACTATACGCGAAACTGGAAGTTGGAGTACGGGTTTGGATTGGATTTGAATTGGATTTGGATTGGACTTTGGATTGGATTTGGATTGGATTTGGATTGGATTTGGATTGGATTTGGATTGGATTTGGGTTGGATTTGGATTGGATTTGGATTGGATTTGGATTGGATTTGGATGGTTTGGATTGGTTTGGATTGGATTTGGATTGTTGTTGGATTGGATTTGGATTGGATTGGGTTGGTTGGATTGGTTTTGGATTGGTTTGGATTGGTTTGGATTGGTTTGGATTGGTTTGGATTGGTTTGGATTGGTTTGGATTGGTTTGGATTGGACTTGGATTGGTTGGGTTGGACTTGGATTGGTTTGGATTGGTTTGGATTGGTTTGGATTGGTTTGGATTGGTTTGGATTGGTTTGGATTGGTTTAGATTGGTTTGGATTGGTTTGGATTGGTTTAGATTGGTTTGGATTGGTTTGGATTGGTTTGGATTGGTTTGGTTGGTTTGGATTGGTTTGGATTGGTTTGGATTGGTTTGGATTGGTTTGGATTGGTTTGGATTGGTTTGGATTGGTTTGGATTGGTTTGGATTGGTTTGGATTGGTTTGGATTGGTTTGGTTGGTTTGGATTGGTTTGGATTGGTTTGGATTGGTTTGGATTGGTTTGGATTGGTTTGGATTGGTTTGGATTGGTTTGGATTGGTTTGGTTGGTTTGGATTGGTTTGGATTGGTTTGGATTGGTTGGATTGGTTTGGATTGGTTTGGATTGGTTTGGATTGGTTTGGATTGGTTTGGATTGGTTTGGATTGGTTTGGATTGGTTTGGATTGGTTTGGATTGGTTTGGATTGGTTTGGATTGGTTTGGATTGGTTTGGATTGGTTTGGATTGGTTTGGATTGGTTGGATTGGTTGGGATTTGGGTTGGTTTGGATTGGTTTGGATTGGTTTGGATTGGTTTGGATTGGTTTGGATTGGTTTGGATTGGTTTGGATTGGATTTGGATTGGTTTGGATTGGATTTAGATTGGATTTGGATTTGGATTGGATTTTAATTGGATTTGGATTGGATTTGGTTTGGATTGGATTTGGATTGGATTTGGATTAGACTTAGATTGGATTGGATGTGGATTAAATTTGAATTGGATTTGATTCGGATTGAACTTGGATAACACAGATTTTCTTTGGTTGTTTTTAAATCTTGGTTTTATTAGGTTGTTTTTAAATCTCATTAGTAATGAAGTTCATGACCGCTTAATTTTTTGATTTTATTTGGGTTTTGGAATTCATATTCTAAATCTTTGTTCATAATTTCGTTTCGGCTATTTAGGGCCATACACTTCCGTTGATACAAACGATGGGATCCCGCTAGAGGTTGTGAAAATGAAGTTTTTCGACAAAGACCTACTAGTCGAGTCACTTCGTTTGGCAAGTGGTAATCTAAACCTAAATGCAGATCATTTAACAGAAACTGTAGCGAGGAAACGTGACGCATCAATGCCGAGAACAAGGGAACCACACAATAGGTGCCTTTCGGCTTACTGGTGGAAGGAGTCATTTAGAGATCTTCGTGCAAACAGATCGCGAGTAGACGAGCGTAGTATAAGGTAGCATTTCGGCGTTTAATCGCTAGTTGAGCAAGTGGAACTGCTACAAGAATTGTGCCGTGAAGCTGATGGCAGCCGATGAGGTGATGCTTATATGACAATAATGGCAAAGAGCAAAGGACCAACGACGCCAGCAGAAATGTGCCAGGAAAAGCTGAATACTGAGGATACTTGTTAAGATTTGCTTCTGAAATTTCTACATAACAAAAAGTGTTGTTTAGATGTAGTTTTGGAGTTATGAAGACAATCTTATAAATTACTTTGGGTATATTTAAATAAATGTAACCCCTGCGGTTGACCAACTACCAGGAGAGCTATTTAAACACGGTAATGAGGCACTGGCTAGAGCACTGCACTGGGTCATTACCACGATTTGGGAGGAGGTGTGGATGGAAGATGTCGTGTGTCCTATCTACAATAAGGGCTGAACGCCGCCTACAAGGTACTCTCCCAAATTTTATGCCGTCGGAAGCCTACATCAGACTGAAAAGGGAAGCTAACCGGATCGGACTAGTCATCAACACGTCGAAGACGAAGTACATGATAGGAAGAGGTTCAAGAGAAGACAATGTGAGCCAACACCGCTAGTTTGCATCGGTGGTGACGAAATCGACGTGGTAGAAGAATAGGTAGGTAGTGTACTAGGACTCACTAGTGATTACCGAAAATGATATCAGCAGAGAAATTCGGAGACGCATAGTGGCTGGAAATAGTACGTACTTTGGACTCCGCAAGACGCTCCGATCGAATAGAGTTCGCCGCCGTACCAAACTGACAATCTACAAAACGCTCATTAGACCGCTAATCCTCTACGGACACGAGACCTGGACGATGCTCGTGGAGGATCATCGCGCACTTGGAGTTTTCGAAAGGAAAGTGCGGCGTACTATCTTTTGTGGGGTGCAGATGGCGGATGGTACGTGGAGGAGGCGTATGAACCACGAGTTGCATGAGCTGCTGGGAGAACCATCCATCGCCATAAGAAAGCGAGGTGCGCAGCGGTTGCGCAGACTGCATGGTTGGCGACATGTAGTCATGGACCGAGCCGAATAGAGAAGACTCTTATATACTCCACAGGCCACTTCGGCCTTAGTCTGAATAAATAAAAAATAAAAAATAAATGAATAATATTCCCAAAATCATGAATCAACATCATGATTTCATGAACTTCTCAGTTCATGATTTTTAATTCATGATTATGGGTATGCTTTTGTTTCCGTGTAGCCCGTGTACTAGGTCAGTGCATTCCTTCCTTAACAAGAGTTAACACTTTGAAATTTGAATCAAACTAGTTAAAGAAAAAAAGAGATTACAGTTTCTTAACAATGGCTGGTAAAATCCTCTGATATTTGGAGAACAAGTCCTAATACGGTAGAACGATTCATCAGAATCATCATACCGAATTGGAAATATGTTGGTAGGTGATTATGGTAGAAGATTATAGTGGAAATCAATAAATGCTTCAATCTTTCCATTGCAGATTCTCTAACAATTATGAAATTTAACTAAAAATGCTGTAAACACTATTTTATGGCAGATTTTATGTGTGGAGCCATTTCGCTCAGCAAGTGCGCTAAAGACTGCCCATCTACCACAATCAATTCCGTAATTAAATATATACCATGGGCTCTCCTTAGCCGTGCGGTAAGATGCGCGGCTACAAAGCAAGACCATGCTGAGGGTGGCTGGGTTCGATTCCCGGTGCTGGTCTAGGTAATTTTCGGATTGGAAATTGTCTCGACTTCCCTGGGCATAAAAGTATCATCGTGTTAGCCTCATGATATACGAATGCAAAAATGGTAACCTGGCTTAGAAACCTCGCAGTGAATAACTGTGGAAGTGCTTAATGAACACTAAGCTGCGAGGCTGCTCTGTCCCAGTGTGGGGATGTAATGCCAATAAGAAGAAGAATATATACCATAAATCAACCGCATGGATCAACGGAAACTGAATAGAATACAAACCATTATTTTACCATTGGAAATTATTAGATTTCAACGGTTTTGAATTCTAAATAATTCTAAAATATACCCGTATCGAAAATAAAGACGTAGTTCTATTAGCAATAATTGCGTTTGTACAATTTTCCTAGGAACATTTCCAACTTTTTATACAGAATTGGTCTCGCTGAATTTTAAGAACTTTTTTTATTGAGAATCAATCTGGGTTTCAAAACGTAAACCTTCAACAATTGTCCTTAATTAACAGTTTCCTATCTTTCAAGGCTGTAGTTAAGCAATGATTAACGTTTTCTTTTTTATCTTGTCTTTTTTGTCTAGATTTTCTTACCAATAAGCTTCACAGTATGACGACACCACCGTAATGGAAACAGAAAGCATTGTCAGTGAACCTCCGCCCGGCACGAGAGGATTTCCGACTGAGAGATCAGCATCAATGGTAAGAACATAAACTAAGCATTTTTATCGAGTTGCTCTATACAATGGAGCCAAATAGACATAGACGACAGATCTCGTATAATGAGCTGTGGTTCCTTTAACCCTACAGACTTTATTGGGTGTGAAACAACCGAAATTGGTTTGGGGATTCGAATACTTAATTCAAAGGCTAATAAGCTTGCGCTGACTCGGTCGCTAGACTCTTTCATGCCGGTTGTGCGGTTTGGCGGTGCTTTTGGCTTTAGGCTGCACCAAGGCCGATGATTTTCTAGGCGTGAATAATGCGCCGAATGCGAGAGAAGGCGAATCGTGTTTGTTCTATGGGAACGTGGCGGAGGGTATAATAGGATGATGGGTTTTGGTTTGAATGGCTGCGGAGGCACTCAACCCTTTTCTGGTACGTCACGCGGTATAGTGCTAATAAGTGTGAGGCCACGGTTGGTGCATCTGGCCATTGGACTATAATTAAATTGAAATTATATCATTCGACCATGCTCACACCTTTCGGTTCTAGCATAAAATTAGACGTTGATTGATGGGTGCTATGTTAATTAGGTGGTTCAGATGTCCGTTGATATCTACGATCAGATGGTGGAATATGTATTTTATAGGTAATGCACAGGGAATCAATTTTTCTGAAATGCGCTTGCGAAACAAGCGACAAAAGAGAACCAACGACAAAGCTTTGTTTTTGTCGGAGATAATAATGACAAAGATCCGAAAATTTTTGTCAGCAACAAAAAAGAAGACAATCTTGTTGCTAACTTTTCATCCCGTTATTTTGCATTATTTCTAGAGCAAATTTCGGTTTTATGCTATCATAGTTTCTGCTTTTATGGAAATATTCGAGAATCCAACAATGATTACAATATTAGCATCGTATTCTCGGAAATATCAGAGCATGCAAGGCAAATGATTCTTGTCATATTGTGTTCGGGTTCTGATAAAGGTTTGTCGCTAGGTGCGTTTGTCAGTAACAAACTCTGTTGACGACAAAGGGTATATTGTTAGGCGTTGCTCGAATATTGATTCCCTGGTAATGCATTATATGAATTTGGTTTATGCTTCAAATTTCTACCGCGTTCGATCTTTCCTAGTAGCCACAATAATCAAAACTCTCACATGTAAGCTCGAAAGTGCACACTACAGGTTTTTACAAACAAAGTAACGCAATTTTATGAACTAAACTATAATATTGCGTAGGAATTGAAACTGGTTGAAAACCACTTTAAAATCACCAGCGTATTTATTCCCAAGAGTCTCCATGTAAAACACAAATATTCAATTGTGTCTCCTTCCACCTCCAGACCATCATATCACCCCAGGGAAAAGCAAATCACCATCAATTACTACATCTCCAACCACATCAGCCGCCGAGGGTGGCGCAGTTGGAAACACTGGAAGCCAAGGTACGTCATGCTCGCTGACCAGAAACATGCAACACAATAAAAGGTTACTCCAGTTCAGCAACTACAATAAACCCCACATGAAATCATTCTGGCGATAGTCATTAGAGCGTTGCTATGCCGTCTACTTACCATTATTCCACCTGTCGTTGCAGATGGCTAGTATAGAAGTCTCGCTGAGCACCGCGACGCCGCGAAGAAGAAAAGGTACATCGCTGGGAGGAGGCTCCCTTTCGGCTCGGTCGTCACCGCGACCGGACTCAGCCCCAGCCAGGGAAATGCGGTCTGCCCTACAAGATCGGGAAGCGGTAATACAGAAGTGAGTGCAATATGCGGTATGCGTTTTTACATGTTATCAAACTCTTAAAAATACGTTCTTTGTAGCTTGCGGCTGCAACTTGGCTTGGGAAAACTGCCGAGACCTACAGGGCCAGCATTTGACGATGTAGAACGACCAGCGGCCGAGCAGAAACTCGCGAAGCTGCGAACTGACGCGGACAATAAAAAGGTTGCAATAAGGAATTTGAAAAGTGCATTAGATAAGCTGGATATCACCGAGTAAGTATGGTTGGATTTAATTGTTCATAGATTTATTTTTCGTTGTATTTGTTTTATTTAATATTTATTGAAGCAATTAAACGTTGGCAATGGTAATGAAGATTAGCATACCAGATTGCTCAAACCTTTTCCTAAAAGGGAAACTATATGAAAGTCAATGAATTCTCAAGTATATTTTAATCTTCTAAAAGTGAAAAACCTTCTCAAAAGTCCTAAAACTTAATAGTCTAAAAGTCCCAAAATATAATATCTACTAAACCTTATCACAAGCTTCAGGGCTCCATTTTTGGAATATTTAAGGAAGCTTTGATTGATTTTTTTGCTGATCTCACCAAGATAGTCAAAATCAGATCAGCAAGTGTAAAAGTTTTTCCGCAAAATGTATGAGGGGTTGACACCTAATTTAAGAATTGATACTTATTATGACTACTGGCTGTAAACCATATCCAATTCGATTGGAAGGTGGGATCAACCTGTGCTCTTAAGATATATTATTGATTCCGAAATACTTCGAACAAATGTTCTGAGAGGATTGAAGGCTGCCATTCCGGTAAACGATTTCCAGGAAAGAAACTTTCCCGAGATCTCCGATTTCCAGGAAATGTACATGAGTTTCCGAATTTCCCGGGAAAATAACAAACTAAATTATTTTGTTATTTTTTAATTTTTTGCAAATATGATGGTGACTGATGATTTCGGCAAATTATTTATATTTTTCAAATAACATCTTTTAATCAATCCCTTTTAATCGGTCCCTACTACTTTTCAAGAGCATAAATTGCTTTCGAGATAGATTACACCCCATATTATTGGAAAATGAAATTTTATCTGTAGAAACTACAGAATTGTACGATGCTCTATATTGCGTGTTGAAGAGAGGTGAAACGAATAAGTTTTTTCAATCGTTCGTTCATTTAGTAGATATCAAGGTAGAATAGCCATTATGGAAAAATAGCACATATAGAACTCATCAGGACACTGCAAATCTTACTCTTGTGTGAGAGAAGTTGATAATACTTTAACCGGAGCTTGACATGGCGAATGTATTGCAAAAGGGGTTAAACACTTTTCGAGCCTCACGAAAAAAAACTACCAACTCTTTGGTCATTTGAAAACAATGAGGTCAGGTATAAAGTTTCATTTTATAGTTATAATAAATTATAATATATTACAATAAATAAACAAATAGTATTTCACGACAAAATATAAGATTTTGAATTAGTTCCGAATATATTTTTTTTATTTCTCGTTTCCCGGGAAGTTGGTTCTCGGGAAAATTGGAAGCTTCTATTGAAGAGTCTTTCAGCTGTGTTGTACTTTAACATGACTCACTTGGTGTCCTCTGCGAACAATATATTATCAATCCAGACTAACATTTCTGGTTCATTCTGGTTTTCATAGATCATGCTTAGCGCTATTAGAGTGCTGCTAAGCCATGTTTTGGACAAGATGAACCTGAAACATCTTTAGAATGCTTTTAATCACATTTTGCTTAGGCATTCCAAAATACATATTTAGTATTTCTTTAGAAACTCCTAACGAATGCTTCCTGAAATTTTTACGCAAATTTCTCCTGCAATTCTATCTGATCCGAATGCAATATTTGTTTCCAGAAATGTCGCCGAAAATTGGGAAATAAGCAGTTGTCTTAATTTTTTTTAGAACTACTTTCAAAATCGTCTTTCAATTGCTACATAATGCTTCGAAATTCATGCCGATCAATCATGCCTAAAACCAATCTTTTCATATTTCCGCCATTCTTTTCCCAAACTCCTCCTTCATCCCGTTTTCCTTCTGACATTTTCCGACAACTTCTTTTTTCTCATTTCTTTAATTACTATTTAAACATCTTCCATTTCCTCCTAATACTATCCAAGAATAGATATTTTACTATTTTATATCGCATTTTTATGTCATCATCTGCAAGTAGGTAATATGTTTTATAAAGCAAGTTTTTTTTTCAAGCAGTTAGCATAGATTTTTCAGAGTGTAGGGATGGTTTTAAGCGAACGTAAAACACGGAGAGAACTTAAATTGAAATACAAATTAGGAAAGGGACAAGCCTGTGATTAAACCCAATGTGGGGGAAAGGTTTTTATCGATCATTTAGTAATTTGCGTTCGATCATTTAGTAGTTTGTCAATAACAAAAGCTGAATTTCAAAATGTGTTGTATGGTGGACTTCTCGTGCGAAGCTTAATGCTTAATGATTTCGTTGTTTGAATTCCACTAGTAACCCAAGTAACATTTTAAGATTTATCATGCTCTATAAGAGGTTTTCATGACCAGTTGCTTATAAAACTTATAACTCCACCAAAAACTCTTCATGACATCATTAAGATAGCCTTCCGGCCTAATGGACCAACCTAGAAGAAGTTATTAAAACCGTATTAAGAGTAGTAATAAAACTACAATAAAACATTGTATTAAATTTGTTGATACTCTATAAGAGGTTGTCGTGACCATCATAAGAGTAACAATAAAACTGTTTCAATTTCATATTATGGATTTTATTTATTGTCATTCGATTGACTTTGTTTTTATTTTCAATAGATAACAATGTCCCCTATGTAAATCTGATGTGTGGAGAATAATGTTTCTGATTTTATGTTGAAAATGTAGCATTATTTAAGTGGTTCATACAGCAGAATGACATGCGCAAATAAATTTATCGTGAATATTGAGTTTGAAGAAGCTTAAAATCAACGCGCTTCGAAATTATCGAATAATCACATGAAAACAGGAAATAAAATATTTTTCCAAACTACTCAAAATATTTCAATTTCAAATAGTTTGTTATAAAGTAATCATGCTTCTATCAAAAAACCTCAGAAATAATTTAATTCCACTATAAAACAGTCTATTTGATCGAAATTGATGTATTTTTTTCAATCACAGCTATGACGTTGATCATTATTTCAACATGGCGACATTCCTTTTTATGAAAACAAAAATCTGGCGATAAATAGCTCAATGGCTTTTGTGATAACCTCAATAATTCTCATTGGTTACTTCATGACCGTTTTAAACATGCTATAAAACTTTGTCATGATTACACTTCCCTACAACAGATGGCCTTCGGTTCGATAACATGCAGCCTAGTGGCTGAGGCGGGAAGCACTTTTTCATCCTACGGGCAACGATGCCAAATCTGTGGAAATAAAAGCTCTCGGTGGATTTGCGGATCCGTATAAGAAATCCACGAATGCTAGTAATTTCCTGAAATTAGTGAATCTACGAATATATGGAATATTACTAATTCGTGTTTCGTTGTAATTTGTAGGAATCAAATATGTGTATGTCAATTGCAAATTCTTTAACCAGGTGGACATGTGCTTGAGGAAAAATGCAAAAAATTATTTCTTCCTTTTTTAGAAACCGGAAACTCGAAATCATCGTGAATTAAAATGATTCTTCATCGTATCGGCTTTTCATGAAAAGCCGCAATCCAATTAAGTGCATATATTTAACAGCATTTCATATTTATGTGTCTCATTTCTCAAATCAATATCAAAACATTAGAGTTACAGTTGAATAATTTTCAAATAACCCTGCTCATAGAACAAAATTATAACTGGAGCGATTCCAAGCAACAGCATCAAAATTTAAGAAAATTTTTAATTCATGATTTTCTATTAAGTTGAAACTTTGCACAGTTTTTCAATTTCATCTAAATCGTCATTTTTCGATATCAAATCTTCATATTGAGTCACGACTAACTTTTCAAAAGGGTGTATGTGAAAATGGTTCAAAAATATTTAAAAAGCTGCACAGCAAAAACGGAATGTTCGATTGTTATGATTTTTTCAGCAAAGTTAGACAACTAAATAGTGATTCTTAAGAAAATGTGCACAGTAAAAAAAAAAATTTTTTGCCTTTAAAAATATCATTTTTGTCACAAAAACTCAATTTGGTGATGGTAAACTAATAAACAAAAAAGTTATGACATTTCAAACATTTCACAATTTTCACATATAGTAAACAAAAAAAAATTTCCGTGTATTTTTTTTTTCAAGAATCGCAGTTTGATGCTGATTTTATTGTTAAGGGCCTTGCGTGAGTTAAACAAGCTGTTTGTATGATATTCCATATTTATGTATTCATCGATATTATGTATATTATATGTATAAATATTATATGTATAAATAAATAAAAATGAATTAATATTATCCTAAGTATTAAATTAAATGTGGCAGTTACACAATGTTGTTATAGAATTTCTAAGAGTTTTGGGTTTGAATTTTGGTATGGGTTATGATATCATGAAAACAGTTTATTAATACTTATTTTTTATTTTTTTTTATTCAAATTTTTTAAAATATCGAACACTTTTGAATTATTATCAGCACAGTTTGAGTATAGTTTTGCTTTAATTTTATTTTCCGACAATGGAATGAAACAGTGAAATTTTTGGGTTCCTTGGATCGTTTTCGCGTTACTAAATTGCTCGCTGAGCTCTGAAGCCTTTATTTCGTACTCTTCAGTAGTAGTAAAACAAAATGATAATTTGGTTAAATCTTTTTTTTTCTACGATTTGCCCAATCAAAAGTTCTTTCGCAGTTTTAATTGGATGCTCACGTTCTTTGGCTAAACTTGCTCTTGTGGCCATGCGCTTTATTGTTCCTCCAATAGCATCACAAGGACCTTTGCCATGTGATGTAGCAAAAAATGCCATTCTGCATCAATTCCGTACATTGATTTAAATTGACATAGGCTCGAAAAATTCTTACGATTTTTGTACTGCGACGCTGCTCCATCAGACATGAAATATATCTTTTGACTTCTTTATGCTTATCAACGCGTAAAAAGTTAATCATTTTTTCAATGAACAAGTTTACGGATACTGAATCGTGTCTTAAATCTTCGGAAATTATAATAAAACTTAAGTGTTCAATTTGCGTACTTCCATTAAAATAAATAACGAATGGATGAATTGTAGCTTGTTGTACGTTCCAGTGATGGGACTGCACTTCATCTTGCAATACAAAGCTGTAATTTTCAGAAAAATCACAAATGACTAAAAATTCACCATTTTGTAATGTATTTTTCGTATTTTTTAAAAAGCTGGATTGTTCTGTTTTAATGAAATCGTGAGGGATTAAATTTTCTAATTTCAAGCAAAAATATGACACAAACTCATCTACAGGTTTTACAATAGTTTCTATGTCACACCTATCCGTGGTCACCCATTGCTCAAATGATAACTGATCAATATATTTTTCTTCAAACTCAGCGAATAAAGTATTTTCCAATGATGAAGAATCTGGACAATCCGAACAAGATCGTAGATAGCAATTTGATGTTGTATTTTCACACAAAGTCTTTTGTTAACCAGTTAACATTTTAATATCCTTTGTTAAATTGATTCTTTTCAAACTATGTAAAATAAGATTAATATTCTCATGGGTTGTGCACACACACATTATGTGTTCCTGAATTGGAAAGAAGCTTACATTGCCTTGGCCGAAGGCTTGCAAATGGGAAAAACCTATTTTAATATTATCGTGAATTTCCTTGAAGCGTGTGTACGCTTCTTTCAAAGTCGTCATCATTAATCGTTTTTGGATTGCTTGACGCTTTCCATCTTTTTACTGATACATAATCTTTTGACCAGGCATAGCTCGACTTACTTCATCATCTTCAAAATATTGAACTACTATTTCTTTTGTCTCATCTGTTAATGCAGTACTAGACCTAGTATTTTTGGTTGAAAGACAGTTATTCTTCAATTGTTTTGCCTCTTTTACTGTATTTCTATTGGTTTTGAACTCATCAATGGCATCCTGAATAGACCACGAACTTGGCAGCATCGACAAAATCAATAATTTTTCTTTCCTTGTCGTGGCTGCATTCGAGAACCTTTCCTTCATATTTATAATTACCTCATCGTACTCTGTATTTTCCACATCATCAGGTCCTAATTTGAAGAGGTTTCTTCGTACAGCTTCGTTTATTTCACGGTATTTTTTCTCCGGGTAATAAACGTAGTCCATCTTACTCCATTTAATCGGAGTCACTTTTATCCCAGCTATGCCCTCGTTAAAGCGTTCGATGTTGACCTTTTGGATACACTCATCTTCCGATTGATTTGTTGAAACAGATTTCGCTGATGGTACGGTGGCAAGGCTCTCAGCACTTAATACTTCTGGTAATTCCTCAGTTGTTGTCGATACATCTGGCAATTCCTCAGTTGCTGTCGTTTTCGAACTTCCTGCGCTCTGCTCAACCGATGATATACAGATTGCTCTTTTGTCAACGTTTAGACGGCAGGACGTGCAAATGCGTAAATTTGTATTCAATGTGGACATTGGAGCATAACCAGTCGCTTTCAGTTTATCTATGGTGCTTTCGGTGAGATTTCGTAACTCTTTTGAACACTTTTTTCCATCAAACGGCCTACAACAGTTGAGAAAGCGGCTACTCATGTTGTTCGTAATATTTCAATAAACAAAATCACTTTTAAGTTTTTACTGACTAGTTTGGTGTCATTTGCTTGACTGAAGAAAAAATTACTATAAGATCTTTAACAACCTTAGTAGTAGTAATTTTTTTGCTTTTTCGTGAGCATTGTCATGGTATGTACCTATCATGCATTTGTTGTTGTTGAAGATACCCGTTTCCTCCCGATCATAAAGTCTATTCTCTAAGAGGTATATTTTTGCAGGTAAACTATAGACGTACACGTGTATATAAATCTTTGATTTTGCAGCTTTTGTCTTAAAAATAACATTTCTGATATGTTTCTATCAACGTTATTATCAACAGGTTTCAACACTATTAAAAGAATTTTTCGCCAGTCACGTGCAATGAAAATTATGACACTATCAATACTTTTGATCACAACACTGGATCGTGTCTAAGTTTCTTATAGATGCTATGAATAATTAAATCAAAATATCATGAAAACAACTTGTTTAAATCACGTCCCTTAACAATAAAATCTGCATCAAACTGCAATTCTCGAAATAACTTACACAGAAAAAAATTTTTTTACTGAATGTGAAAATTGTGAAATGTTTGAAATGTCATAACTTTTTGTTTATTAGTTTACCATCACCAAATTTTTATGGTAGATAGCCAATATAATGGACCGTTTTCCCTAAAAAATTACGTTCAAAAAAGATAAGGTTTTGAGATATTTGAGTTTTTGTGACAAAAATGATATTTTTAAAGGCAAAAAAAAATTTTTTTTCACTGTGCACATTTTCTTAAGAATCACCATTTAGTTGTCTAACTTTGCTGAAAAAATCATAACAATCGAACATTCCGTTTTTGCTGTGCAGCTTTTTAAATATTTTTGAACCATTTTCACATACACCCTTTTGAAAAGTTAGTCGTGACTCAATATGAAGATTTGATATCGAAAAATGACGATTTAGATGAAATTGAAAAACTGTGCAGAGTTTCAAACATTTTCGAAATGGTCGCTCAGGATCGACTGACATGCCCCCGTGGAATGCCTTGACAGAAATCGAATTGTTTTTGACAAACCTTTATTGGTATTATTGGATAACACCGGAGATTCTTTCTTAGGACCAGGGGATTTTTTACCTGTCGCTTTTTAGTTATTTTTTTTTAATTTGGGAAATAAGAAGCATCTTAAGTTTATCAGAAACACATGTCACTCACATTATGTCGGTAAAAACATGCTAATCTCATTATGCGTCTTATTGCATGATTCAGGCATAAGTTATACAGCAACACTGCTTTCCAAATTCAACATGGCAAATAGATCGAGTTACGTTGAGTTGTTTTAAAGCAGTGACCCAAACTGGTTTTATGACGCATTTGAAAGCAATATTAAAACTATTATCAAAACTTCAAAGCTAGCAAAAAGTTTAGTTTTAAAACATGGTTTATAAGAGTTTTATGGATATCTCCAGAGTGATATAAAACCTTTGTTCGATAGCATTGTTTATGACCACCATAAAACAATAGGCTTTAATTATTCCCACAATAAAACCTTATTAAGATTCATATAAAACCCAACGGTCACAGAATTGTTACTTGGGAATGGAGTTATAGCTATAGTAACAGACAAAATGATAAAAAATTCCAATCATTTAGTTATTTGTTGAATTTTAATATCGAACCATCAGACAGAGTTGTAGAAAAACCTTTGCACTTCACTTTGAAGTCCACCATAGAACACATTTTGAAATTAAGCTTCTAGAATCAATTATGTGTGTGTGTCATCCTCTATCCTTCACCCGCGGGGGGCGTTGGTCAAGTAGTACTACGAATAATTTGATCAGATCTCATGCCCCGTAATAGTACCCTTTTTGTTACAAAAACTAGTACTACAAAAAGGATTCACTTCTGAAGCATGAAAGGTTTATTCAGAAAGTGTAGGGAATGGGATGTACTAGTTATTCGTAGGGTAACCGTACCCTTAGTGGAGCTAGCAACAGTAGTGGAGGTAGTGGGGTTTTAATGAGATTTATCATATTTTTAGACTTCACGATGGTTTCAGTTGATGCGTCGTGCTTTAAATATAATGTTTAATGCAACTTTTCTTAAGATTTCGCTTGAAAAAACAATTGAAAACAATGATTTTCCTTAACAAAATTGACTCCCTTGCACCTATAGTGGTGCAACTGATCCAATAGTGATGAGTCTCATAAGAAACCAAAGATAGCACCACTATAGGAACCAAAATTAATTTTTACCGCCACTAAAGGAACAGTGTACCCATAGTGGTGCAAGCAATATTTGGTAATTGTTGATGTTGAATGACATCTATCTCATTTTTGTTGCGAATTTATTAGTTTATCTATTGACTAAGATAATAAAGCAGTAAATTTCCCATAATTATCAATTTTTGAAAAATATTTTCTTTTGTGGATCTACTAATACCTCCACTATTGGTACAGCAAAACTTCACAAGGACGCCCTCATTCGTATTATCTACTCATGGAGTAGGTCGAGAAATACCAAGCGTGAACAGAATACCTGGGACTCCCACAATATCCGCGGCAATAGCAGCAAACGATGCCCTGTATGTATGTAGAGCTATATTTGAGAGTTTATAAGTGTATAAAGCAATTAAACAAATGAAGTAAAAAGTAATTAATTGGAACGTGCTCACCGGTTTAGTTCCTCCACTATCGAAAAAACTTCTGTTTTTAACAAGGCATATCCAAGAAGATAGTTACCCTTTATTAATAGCAAAAGCAAAATTAAAAATGAAGCTTGGTACCAATCTCGATTATGGAGTTCAACGGGGAATGTTTATGCGACTTCATTGCTACTAGAGTATAATTATACGATGCATGCAACGAAATCAGATTGAAGCGTATTAGATTTATGTGATAATGTGTCAAGTATATAAATTCAGCTTCTGGAATAAATTATTGAAAAACTAAAAAATGATCGAGTGCAAATTACAACATGATCGATAACATCCTTGTGTGTGAGAAAACTCATTCTCAGTCTTTGCCCAAAGATGCTTATTCTGAAAAAATAAGAAAACACCACTACACGAAAGTTTAGATATAGAAAGTATAGAACTTTTTTTATGCTATTTTTTAAAAAAATGTTCTAGATCCCTAGATATAAAAAATAATTTTCCACAAGACATGAAAAGGAGAGTATATACTATCGCGTGGAAAATTTAGAAAATAATACTAACCATAGAGACACCGTGCAAATCTTGGGCATAATTCAAATCAGGCGCAAGTGAAATTCTATCAGACTCGTGGCCCAGAGACTCTTTTATGGTTTGACTCGCTATTTGCATCATTGCACGAGTTTTACGCGTTTTTCTCTCGTGAATAGATTGAATTAATTTTCATCGCTTGAAATAATGCAATGGATACTAAATCAATAAGTAACCATACGTAAACGTCTCGTTTTGGTTTTGAAGCGTTTGGGGGCGAAATCATTTGATAAATGTTAAAAAAAATTTTTTTTCGGTCTGATGGTCTTCTGCCACTTTCGGCCTAGTGGTCTTCTGCCAAATGGCATGTAGCCGAATAGTTTTCGGCCAAACGACCCTTCTTCGTTTTGTATTGACAATGATCTTAACAGTTGTATCCAAAATATTAGGTTCAGAAACTCACTCATTTTTTTCAGCACGATCAAATAGAGATCTGAGTAGGCGAAGCCGCGTTCTCGGTAACAGTTCTATTATTTTGTCGCGTATTTTTCCATGAATATTAAAAAATGTGGATTGTCAATAGAATATCAAGTGTTATCGACAAAATATACAGATTGATGATTTCCTCAAGTTACGCTCCTTTGGCACAGGTATATTACCTACACAAGTTAATAGACATAATTGATTCCTCGAAATATTATTCCAACAGCCAGCCACCGCAAATTCAAAAGAATTAAAAAAAAACGTTGGCTTGGATAGTGGAATTTTAAAGCCATTTCTAGGACTAATTGTATATCGATGGAAGTTATTTATAGTCGACTTTCTTGAAACAAATGAGAGGATGATGAGTTCTGCTTTAATCAGAGCAATTCAAAGTATGAAGTCACCCAATCAGTTTGTGGCGTAACCCCTTCCCATTCCGTGATCATTTACCAAGGCTCTCATAGATGTGTAAAATTTATCCGCAGTTCAAAAAGCACGTGCTATCAAAGCCTTTACGAGTAGAGTTTTATCTGGAGGAATGTTTTTCTTAGGCGACTATCTGGCGCTTATTTTACGTGGCGTCTGAAAATAAGCGGAGGAGTAGATTTTTTCATGAGGGGTACAATACTGTTAAATCGAATAATGTAGTTTTTCAAAAAATGCTTTCTACATAATGTGTCTGTAATGTTATTGTCAAGGATTTGCTATTTTTGAGGAATTCGGGCAATTGGTTTTCGGAGCATTATACAATTTCAAAGAACTTCGGATGATCCCGATTTTTGTTAACTGAAATACTGTTTTGTCTGAGTAGTGCTGGAGTAAAGCCGCAATGGTAAAAATAACTTCGGTTGATAATACAATTAAAACACACAATCCTTTCACAAAAAGATTACTCATAGAAAATAAACAACCTTGCCAAACTTCTTTAAACATGTTTTGTGTTCAAAAATTATTTTTTCATATGCATCGTTTCAACTTACCCCGGGGCTCATTACGAGGAAAAGGAGAAGGAATATCAAAACTAAATAGTAGTTCAAACATGAACCTTTTTCATCATATTTTTAGTGTCGATTGTAGGAGGGTTGAATCCATGATTAGGAAAGGGAGGGATGAAAATTGATTAAGTTTAATTTCAGAAATGTGTAAGGCAATAAATTAATATCGCAAATAAAGATTCTTTTTATATGGTACAGAAAGGTTTTTTGAATCTGTTGAACCCATTTATTCAGTTCTTAATCATTCATTATAACATAATGCACTTAATGTGCGAATAAGTATCAATAGTTATAAAAATGTAAGCAATAACAACGGTAAGCATCGACCAATTTAAGTACTTACTTCAACCTGGTAAATAAGATATATTCATTCCACTTACGGAAAAAAAGCTATTAAAAAAATATTACAAATTGTCTCAACTTTTAACAGCTCATTTCTACACTTCGCCTTTCTATGGTTTCTTCTTGTTAAACTTCTTTCTCGCTTCGTTTTCCTGCGGTTTTTTCTTTATTCTTTATTCTTTATTTGGAGCAGGGAAAAGCCCATTCGAGTAGAACTGCTCTTGTTGTGTTATTCAAATGGGTACAAAACCTCCTCATCTTTTAATATCAACAGAAATACCATTATTCCGATAACTTTACATAAAAATACTGTCCTAGTTAAACTACCTATTCTGGTGTGTTGTGGGAAGCAGAGAGTTGTAAAGCAAACTGTTTTCGGAGGGTACTGTGAGAAAGGTGAAAGCCATATATCCTCGAGCAGGAATTGAATATGCGACACATACTAGCGAAAGGTGCATTTCGTGCACCTCTTAAGTAAATAAAGGGAGTTGATCGAAGTTAGCGAAAGAGGATATTAAGGTTCAATTGCGAGAGCAAAAATTGATTGCAATAGATCCGAGATGAAAAGGGCTTTTGAAACGTCTCGACGATCACTAAGGCTCTGTCTCAATTGGAGAATTAAACTGAAATTAAACTTAAAAGTGACATTTCAATAATTATCAAATAACCCTGCTCGCAGAGCAAGATTAGTTTTGACAGATATCGAATCATTTTGCATCGATGTCTTATTGGAATTGCTGGGTAGCACCAGCCATTCTTATGACCGGGTTATTTGCTAATTTTCGAACTGTCACTTTTAAGTTTAATTCTCCAAATGAGACAGAGCCTAAGCAGATCTAAACTAATAAGCTTCTTCTTGTCCTTCTGTGTCGTTTTTTTCCTGTCCTTTTTCTTCCTCATTCTTAACCAGTCGGTCTACGACTTCTGGTGATGTAATGACCTCCGTTCCAGTGCAGACTCGACGCCTTTTATATTTTTCGAGAACAGGATCTTCCTTAACATGATCCAGCAGCATGGCTTCAAACGAATTTTCAAAAAATGAACTCTGGTTTGCGATGTCCGGTTATTTGCTGACCACGGATGGTGCATCGATTTGGTTTTGATGTGGTTGGCGTTACTGGTCATTGTTGGGAGTCAGAACAGTGTAGTTCTTTCTTCCGAGGCCTGCAGTTAGCCTATGAGCAGCCCTTCCCTTGGCACCGACCATTTTGATGCGACTTTGATCCAAACAAAAGCTAGTTTCGTCGATATTGTAGATTCTCTCTGGAGGAACGTTACGGGTAACCTCTTTGAGTAGCTGAAAATATTCGGAGATCACGAACGGATCAGCAACTCGTTTCCGACCGACTGTGGCTTTGTGGGATAGTGTGGACTTGTGCGATAGTAATCGTCACCTGGAATGTCGTCCTTGAACCATACTAAAAAATATTTCCTTTTTGCTAAGACCGTATCCCCACTTCTCCATAGTATTGATACAAGATGCCATCCTTGCTTCCACTTTGAAGGGAATGGCAGTAGATCTGCCTCTGGAGCTGCTTTTAATTCCGCTCAGCCCTTTGATTGCCGGAACAAAGTAGGTTTGGGTATGTTGTAGAAACGAGCCGATTCTGCTAGAGACATTCGGTTGTCCCGCACGGCAGCTGCAGCGACACTCAGTGCTTCCTTAGAATATGTGGACACCGTTTTATGGATGTATTTACGAACCATGTTGAATTCTGGATTAAAACATTACTTAATTGCAAGGATGACGTTTTTATTCGTTGTTTCAACCTGCCCCGCAGCAGTGCTTGTCTGGTGCCCTTACAACAGAATTTGGATTGACCGTTTTGAAGCAATTCAACGGAAATTTGTCCGCAATGCTCTTCGAGGCCTTCCCTGGAGAGACGTTTCGAACCTCCCACCGTACGAACACCGATGCACACTTTTGGGTATCGAAACACTAGAGAAGAGAAGGTCAAATATGCAAGCCGTTTTCATCGCAAAGATCCTTACGAATGAGATTGATGCCCCTGCTTTGCTCAACGAATTGAATATATATGTGCCAGAGCGATCACTAAGACGTCGTCAGTTCTTTCAATTGAGTGCCAGGAACAGTCGCTATGGACAATTTGAGCCGATAAGATTCATGATGTCGACTTTTAATCTATTCTTCGACCGCTACGACTTTGATGTCAATGCAGCTGATTTCGGACGCCGATTAAGCAACCAAATCCGTGAATAATAATTGTAAATTATGTGTTAGTTTTAAGCGATTGGAGTACCTTGAATGTGTTTTATTTAACTAGACTAATTTTCGTTATTTTAATGTGTTATATTTGTAATACTGTATGCTAAAAAAAAATGCAGGGTTTTTATGCCAATTTTTGGGCTTTTCCCTAACAGAGTACTTCATAGAGACAGATATAGTCAAATGAAGATATACAAGAAAAATAAATAAATAAAAAATTACTCATTTCTATTTGCCCCAATAGGATGAAAATTCGGAGAAACTTGAAACGCACAAAATCTAAGGAATTAACCATTTCTTCCATCAATTTTATTAGTAAGCGATAAGCATTAAGCTTGTATGACATTAAATGATGACTTACCGTGGAAATTTGATGAAAGAATACTTCCAAACAATATTAAAAGACCTTTTTCATTGGCAAACCAAAAAGGTGGGTTGAATTTTACAAAAGACGAAAAGTAAACAACTACAGGAAGTGCCTTTAGTAGTTGCAATCTTCCGAGAATGACAGTCAAAAGGTGCGTTTAGGGGATTCCAGGGCTGGTAGCGATCAATGCTGCTCAAAATAGTGACTTTAGTGACCAAAGCTGATGAAAAAAGGGACCAAATAGTGACTTTCAGTTGCTGAAAAAGTGACCAAACAGTGACTTTCAGTTCCAGTTGCAATTTTGATGAGACGAAATTTAGCGTTTTTTGGTCGAGGGAGAATTTTTTTTTCGTAATTTGAGGCGGATCTTTTACTCACCACTCTCTCATGACGAACTCAAAAGAGAAACGAAAATCGTGCACGCTAACTTTTGCCCTCTCTTTTTATCCCAAGGAAATTTTACTAAATATCAGTCAAAACCAAGGGGTGGGTCGCTGAGCACAATTTATTTCGTTGTTTTGTAATTTTGTGTGATAATTGTTATTTCTTCAGAAATAATGATTAACACGCGGACGACTACTTTTGATTTACTTTTATTCTGACTCGAGAGCACGTTACAATGTGACTATACAGAGCGACGGTCGAATGATGAAAGAGAAAGAGTTCTCTCAACGTGGCAGCAAGTACCTGTCTGCTATAAAATATTTTAATTTAATAGTTGGTACTAAATGTTATGGCTAATACGTCGATGGACACTACAATAATGTGTGCCGAGATGTGTGCAACGATTTTCCACTTTGTACCTTATGTCAAATTGACATGCTACTCGTGACAAACTAGAAAGTCTGACAACACTGTGCAAATGGCAAAATTTTGTTTCAAAATCAGAATTCGGAAAGTCAACAACATCAAATTTTCATCGGAAATAGAACAACGAACAAATTATTTGGATATCCTAGCGTTCTCTACGATCTGTTTCAGGATCAATTGTTACAATTTCATCACCAGCTAGCACATTAGCCAACAGAACGTAAAATTGAAGTGGTTTATCGATTTTATTAAGAACTTTATTGTTCTCACCATATTCGGGGCCAAGTTCGGAGAGCTATACGGAATAGGTGACCCTCGTTCAAAAATATTTTCTAGCAATAATTGTCGGCAATAAATATTCTTCAAGTTGTTTAAATCTCTTGCTGAATACTACATTTAAATTCACATACGATTGTTGCTAGGGGACAATTTCTCAGGTACACATTGAAAATCGCAGACTGATTCTTTTACCAAGGATTTTGCTCATACATCTTGCTGCTGCTGGTATAGGGTAAATGCAACCATTCCCGACAAGACAAGTTACATTTTATCAGACAATGATATCATTATTTCTACCAAACCCTTTTTTGAGATCACAATGTAGGAAGTTTAATTTCAATATTTCAAGGTACCGCAGCATAGTCTGAAAACATTCGTATCATTCTTTTATTTGATTTTGATTGATTAAAACCCTTACCAGTTGTTGAATCTCGGTTCAAATTATTCATCTTACCCAAGCGTATACATATTGTTATGTATCATATGTATTGGATCTCTAGTTGCCTTTGGGAGAAAAAGCGTCGGTTTGCCAATCCGATGATGGCGAGTTTGTTTCTCAGTTCGGCTTAGAATGTTATCTGGTGGGAAACATGCTCGGCTCCCTGGGCCCAAGTGTATATATTGTACTTGCCACATAATATACATACTCATGCAAATGGCAGTCAATGTTCCAGTTGGATTGTAGGGCCATTGGATAAGATATATTTGAAATCTATCTATGTTTTTCATTCACGCCTAATCACCGAAAATGCCTACCTCATATCAAATTCACAGTACCATGCACGGGAACAGCATTAATTAAAAAAAACTCCAGCTTTAAATGCAGTTGACTTCTAGTTGTAAATGTTGGTTTCATATTTCAAGCTCTATCTGGAATAAGGGCGAATATCGCAAGAGAGAATTCTCTTCGCCGACTTCCCCTCTTTTAAATTAAAGTGACAAGCGGATGATTTCGTTGCGGTTTTTCCCCTCAGAACTAAAGAAAACATTGAAAACTTGCATTTTGAGTTGATAAACCGCGATGAAATCCACTGCTTGTCACTTTTATTTAAAAGAGGGGAAGTCGACGAAGAGAATCCTCTCTTGCGACATTCGCCCTTTTACCAGATAGAGCTTGATTTGCTGATTTTGTTTCGTAGTTGATTATTACACTGGAGCATCTGCGTATATAAAGACGATTACCCTATACGCCCGCGATGAAACCACAACAAAATTTGGCAAGGTTGCCGGTGTTTCATGTTCTGATCATGCAAATGTCAAAAGTGTGCCGCAGAGTGTGCAACACATGTGCCTTAAAATGTGCATGGAACATTGTGCTCAGCGTCCAACCCCTTGGTCAAAACTCAAACTCAAAACTATGAGTAGTCCTGCGAGCAAATCAAATGTTTGCGCCACTGGAAGTGAGAGAAACATGGTTATTTAAAGCTATGTCCATTTAGAATCCGGAATCATTTATTGTATTGCAGCGGCACGGAAAGTGACCGCTGCAAGAATTCTTTTGCAGCGGTTTGTCTACCTAGGCACCCACTTGCTGTGGTATAAATTTCAAGAAGTTTCGTGCAGCGTGTCAAAAATTATTCCAGATGGAAGCCGAAAGGAGAGAAAAAAGTCTGCACACCCACGTTGATAATCTTGTCATCGACGATGGAACCTACGTCAAAATGGATTTAGGACAGCTTCCTATTCAAAAATTCTACATGGCGACGGCACGAGGAGTAGTTCCTGCGAAGTTTAAGTTTGCTTTTTGGACAAACTTGCAAAAAAACGGATGATTTTGGCAAGGGATATGCAACTGTGGGGCAAAGACCTAAGTGTTTGTGACGAATAAGACGATGGACTCGAAGCTGTACAAGGAGGAATGTCTCAAAAACCGCGGTTGACCTTCCATAAAGCCCATAAAGGTCCCGTGAAGTTTTGGCCAGATTTGGCGAGTTGCCACTACAGCCGGGAAGTCATCCAGTGGTACCGCGATAATAACGAAGATTTCATCGATAAAAACATAAATCCACGCAACTGCCCACAGCTCCGGCCCATCGAGACATTTTGGGCAGTAATGAAGCGGAAGCTTAAGAAAAGTGGAAAAAGTGGAAAACAGCTCGGGACGCGACTCAGATGACCAAAATGTGGAACAAATGTGCCAAGGAAGTTGACTCCGGAGGTGTGCAACTTTTGATGAGAGGAATAAAGAAGAAGGTGCAAATTTTCACTAGAAACAAGAAGACATTGTTTGTATCAATTATTTTTCCTTAAAGTACAGTGAATTACCCTTGTTTTGATGTATTAACCTTATTTGTACGTCAATCCGTTACCGAGATACAGATGATTTTATTATTCCGGATTCTAAATGGACATAGCTTTATCACTCATAAGACCTGTTTTTCTTTCCCGAAAAATGATTTCTAGCCAAAAATCTGCATGAATGAACATTCTCTTCTCGTGAAAATGTGTGAAAATTACGATCACCTACTTAAGAAAAATGCAGATTTGCAATAGGTGCCACGGAAGTTTTTGGAATTTTTAGTGCGAAAGGAACATCAGTACGGATCGTTTTGGTAGAAACGAAACCAAAATTATGAAAATTCAGTTACAACGAACCTGGGATTGAACGCTTAACCTCCTGCTTATAATGCAGGACCGTCGGGCTCGCTTCAAATTCAAAAGTGATCAAAATATAACGAATCTAACAAAATTTAATACAAAAATCACGCTTGGAATCTTTTACATTTCAAGACAAAATTTTCTAAACGACTTATCTGCTTTTGTAAACAAAGATTCAAACGACGATTTGACGAATCTGATAGCTCTCCCACGCAAACCAACACCATCAATAGGTAGGTGAAGGATTCCGCTACCTGTTGATGGTGTTGGTTTGCGTGGGAGAGCTATCAGATTCGTCAAATCGTCGTTTTAATCTTTGTTTACAAAAGCAGATAAGTCATTTTGAAAATTTTGTCTTGATTTATACTATTTCAAATGTATAAATTATCATCACAATATATTTTGAAAAATTCTAAAATATTAATCGAAGTGGATGTTGGGAGGGAAAAACGGCTTTTTTTTCATGTTCCTACAGCAAAATTACCCTGGAGGTCCCTTACATATTTAATGTATCGCCCCTCAATTCGATTGCAGTACAATGACAATCTTGTATGCAAATATCATTATTTCGATTTGAAAATAAATATTTTCTTTTTACCAAAATAATCACGCGCTGAACTTCGATAATAACTCAACAGTTATAACCGTGATCGTTGCGTCTGGTGCAAGATACAATCACCCTTTATCACACCAAACCATTAAATCTTCGGCAAACTACGCAATTCGCTACAATGATAAAAAGAAAACATCGACACGTAAAAAAATTCAATGTTATTTATTATTAATATTTCTAATACTTTTTTGCCAAAGCAGGCGCTTAATGATAGGTATAAGAAAAAACTTATACATCGCATTAGTCACATACATTCCGAAACTTATACTTTTTATTAACTTATGAATGTTATTAGCTTTTTGATATGGGATCATTCATTAGGTGGCATAATAAGTATTTTCGAATGGTTTTTTGCCATAACATATAAGGTTATTTTTTACGTGGAATGTTCCTCAACGTCAAATACGCTCTCGAACGGTTGAAAGTATACTACCGCCAGCTACTTTTTATCTTACACTTCGTTCAGCATACGTGAAATGGAATAGGGTCAAAAGGTTGACGCTATCTACATGAAAAAATATGTATATTTATATGTACTAGTCTACGACGGTTGACAAAATTAATAAAATAAAAAAAGGCTTATCAGCAGCGTTAGACAAAATTAACGACGAAAACTATAGTCGATATCGTAAAAGCACGTTTTGTAGGCGACCTACTGCAGGGTTATGTTGATTGTTCTGAATTGCTCGAAACAATCGCGTTTAACACTCGTAACCGCCGTATTTGATCACAATCAACTGAGTTGTAGATTTGCAGATTTTTGCATGTAGATTCCCATACTCCTAATAAAAGATCTACTGTTGAAACATAAGTTTACCATTTCCTTTTATTTTCAGCAACATCGACATTCGGATCCGGCAAGCGGAATTAGAGTACGCTTTGGGACGAGAGGAACTGCAGCTATTGTCACTAGTAGAGGAAGCTAGAGCACTTCAGGCTAGGCTCGAAAAATCAAAACCCGAATCGAACTCGCTCTTTGGAATGATCCAGTCGGGAGTTAATTTAACATTGCACGGCGTGAAACCTAACCCCGGGCGATGGAATGCCAGTATGAAATCGGATTTCCCCGGTTTCTGGGTCGATTGGGCATTGGATGGGGAAGGCCTCCATCGAGGTGATCGAATCATTGAGGTAAATGGTAAAGTCGTTCCAGGCAGGACGCGAGAAGAGCTGCAAAAGCTGATGAGCACTTCGGGAAAATGTGAGATGGTAGTGCTGAGAAAAAAATCTCTGCCATTTTCACAGCAACAATTGCAGCAGTCGCAGGCAGACAATGTTCGATTACAACATCGGATATCTTACTTGGAAGATCAAGTCAAAGAACTGCTTACGACAAGAGACAACAACACGGACAGTGGTAGTTCTCAAGCCAGTATCATCAATGGTAGTGGAGGAGCTCATGTGACATCGATTAGTATTACCTCGCCGCCTTCTACTCCTCCTGACAACAAGCCACAAATTTACCAAAGAGGATCGTTTGTTACAACAATCATCGACGGGAAACCATCTAAAATTCCCCCAAACAGCGAAAGCCCAAAGACACATCAAGGTCACGTGACCACAACAACTATTATTAAAGAATGTGATAAAATTAACGGCGAATTGACGAGCGGCAATGTACTTAAACACAACCTCAGGAATTCGATGTCGTCTTCAAAAGTATCCATCAATAGTGACATGAGTAACAGTGCCGCCCAATATTATCAAAAGAAAGAACGTGACAAAAGAGAGCGCGAAGCACGAAGACTGGAACGTGAGAGATACATGCAACAGTATGGATCCAAGCTACAAAGAAGTATAAATGACTTGGACGGCGACTCCGATCGACGACATTTACATTACCACAGATCTCATGCTCGAAGCGTCGAATATCTCAATGGGACGTCGGACAGGCGTAAGCTGACTCTACCGAACGACTCCAGTTCCCGGCGGGAAATTCGAAGCGTCAAAAGCCTCGATTTCGAGAGTGACAACAACGAGCACTACGCATCGGAACCCTCCGGGCCCATGCGAATGAGACCAGCTCCACCAAAGAAACCCCTCCGATTGTCACTGCAGCGAGCACAAAGTCTCCAAACGGTGGATGGAATTATGATAGAAACTACTGGTGACAAGAAAAGGGCTATGAAACGATCTCATCGCAGCGGAAAGAACTCAGATATGTCATCGCAGTACATCGAGAATAACGTTCCTCTCCAAACCGCTTCCCTCGGTCGACAGAAATACATTTGAAGTGTTTGTATCGGTATTCAAAATTTACGTACTGAAATTGCTCCATCCAATCAAAGCAATATTTAAAGGATGTGCATTATGTCTTTGTAATGATTTTTTGATAAATAGTGTATATTCTTATGATATTTAATAAATGGAATAGCATCTTCGAAAGAGTTTTTTTATGTTCATAATCCCAGAATTTTTCTAGCACGATCGTCTTATAAGGTACAATGGGGTAAGTGAAAAAACGCAAATATTTAAGTGATGAAGCACAGAATTATTCCATTTCACTTCACAATCATTTAAGTTTTCACTACATTGTAAATTAGTGTCCAAGTCGGGTGATTTAATCTCCGGAAATAGGCAATTAACTTTGATTGAACTGAACCTGAGTTGCGTGCTCTTACCGGGTCCGCGACGTTAGGCATAAGTACGTTAGGCATAAGGACGTTAGGCATAAGTACGTTAGGCATAATAGACGTTAGGCATAACGGACGTTAGGCATAATGTACGTTAGGCATAATGGACGTTTGGCATAATTTTGCCTTCTTTATGTCATAGGCTGTTCTTTGGGTCATTTTATGCCTAACGTCCATTATACCTAACGTACATTATGCCTAACGTCCGTTATGCCTAACGTCCATTATGCCAATCGTACTTATGCCTAACGTCCTTATGCCTAACGTACTTATGCCTAACGGGGTATACCCGCTCTTACCTACGCAATGCGGTCGGGTCTGAGCTTGACGACCGACTGGCGTATAGCTCACACAACCTCACTTGATCAGTACAGTTGCTGATGAAGAATGTGTGTAGCCGCCAGACATCTAAATGGCCAAATCTCGGGTGTTCGCAAAACCTGACTTTCTTGGGAAGAGGCCACTTTTCGTTAAATCTTGGAGCCCATTTGGCGACATATCAAACTTAATGATTTTATAAAATAAGCACACTGAAGCACATTTCGACAGTTTTAGTCCAACTGGCCATCTTCCGGGTGTTCCCAGAAACTAGCTCCCGTGGGAAAGTGGCGATCAATCTTGGAACCCTTCTTGCGACATGTTAAACCTCATGATTTAACAAAATAAGAAAACTGAAGAACATTTCGATGGTTTTCAATCGAACTGGCTGGCCACCTTTCGAGTTTTCCCGGAACCTGGCTCCCGTGGGAAAGTGGCCGCTTTTGGTTTAATCTTTCAATCCATCTTGCCATGTCAAACTACATAATGCTATGAAATAAATACACTGAACCACTTTTTGACGGTTTTCGATCGAACTGGCCATATGTTTGATATCTAATGCCAGGCTTCTAAGGAAGGAGCCATAGAAGGGGACTTTTCAATACGTTAAAAAAAGCACTGTACAAAAAAGTATACTGTACAAAACTATAAACGGAAGAAGTGATATACAGTTTGTTTGAATTAGAGATAATTATACTTATTTTATTTAGCTAAGCTTAGCTTAGCTTAGATTGACTTGAGATAAATTAACTTGTTTTGCAGACAAACTCCGAAAACGATCGCATTTGATCCAGTGATATTTTCGATTCCATTGAGCCAGAAACTCGTATGAGTTCAATGGTGAAAAGACAAAGCAAAGATGTTGAATATTCGGTGAGCATTGATAATATGAGTTTATTTTTTCCTATAAAATGGTTAAGCTTTAAATGAGGATGAGTATTTCGAATGACGTCACATATCTAACAGCATACTGAACGCAAGAATCTGCATCGAGGCATTTCAATAATGATGGCGACTGACCTACTTCAAAGTTTAATTTAATTCGGCCAACCATTGCCACCAAACTACCGCAAGATTCGATGGCCATTCTGGCCATTAATCAACGCGCTCCTGATTTGGGTTTTCCAATCGTTAAGTTGGGTTCAATTTTATTAAAAGTCCTGTAGTTCCTTGAAAAAACCGACCAAGCCACTATAGAGTTGGATTTTTCTCAAGCAATATGGAGTTTCTAATGGTCATCCAATCCACTCCAAAGTGGGGTTTTTTATTCGTCTAGGTCCGATAGAGCTCCAAGCACCGACCAGCACACATTTTATTGGCCACTAGTGCGTGAATTCAAAACAAAGAAGTTCAGAATTGCCCAGAATCCGTGCACTACTGGTTCGAGTTGTTTTTGCTTGCATAGGTTTATTGAGTTTCGTGAAAATTTCAATTGATTTCTAGGAATTTTATGGCTTTTAGTAATCCTTACTTCCTACCTCTATATTGGAACATATGAAGGTTATAGAAGCTTAAGGAATTCATAAAGAAAATTTTACACCACGCAATTAATTGATTTTAAATCTCTCTGATTTAAACGCGCTCTTTATTTTAAACATCTGCAAGATAGTAAGGGGCGCCCAAATTGCCTCTGCCTTATTGTTTCGTGCACCATGAAGCTCTGGCTATCCGGAAGATGCACCCTGACGAATCACAACGCGAGCACGGCGCTACGCTACACCGTTTATGACGTCAAATACCCGGATTAGGAGCTGAAATAACCCAAACCTAAATCCCAACCCCATCCATCCTGAAATCACGTAATCTATCCTTGAGTCGCCATGAGTACCTTTATCTATGTCTCATTCCCCTTACTAACTGTTGATAATAATGATATACAGAGGTTAGACAAAAAGGTTGAGATAGGTAAAATTATGTCGAAATTCAAATTAGCATAACTTTGCGTATAATGATCCAATTTTGATAAAACTAGGACTACCAGAAGTCGACACTATTCTAGTATACTGTCCTCCTTCAAAACCTGAGATTGGTCCTTGACCACCGGAGATGTTCCGGGTTTTCCGAGGGTATGTTCAAGATGCATTTTTTCCACTGCTTGTCATTTTATGTGACGTTTACTTTCATCATGTTTTATGCTTTCTCCAAAAACTAGAACTAATACGGCGACCAATCGTGGCTGTAGATCGAGAATCCATCTAAACTATGCAGAGATATGGCCATTTCCGTAAAAACGGTACCGGGAACATGATGAAATGATAACCGATTGGAATAATGCAAATATGAGTATCTGACTTCATGGATTTGCGAGACGATGATTACAGAAACATTTCCAGAATGATAGGATCCACTGCCACCCTTACAGCAGGTTCCATGGGCGTTCCAGGAGGGGCCGGTTTTGGCACCATCTGGAACCATGCATATATGGGTGTCAAAATTCATGTTTTCCCAAGACGATGAATGTAGGATCTTTATTAAAGATACATTTTGAGGACTGTAAGACTCTCTGGCCAATTTGTAACAGGTTCCTGGTGTTCTGCGAAAGTGATATTTGTTCAGGGTGTATGGCCAATCCCGTACCGTTTTCACGAAAATGGCCATATCTCTTCGTATACCTAATGAATTCTCGATCTGCAGCCAGCATTGGTCAGCATAATAGTTCTAGTTTCTGGGGAATGCATAAAACATGATGCCAGTAAACGTCATATAAAATGACAAGCAGAAGGAAAAATGCATTTTTAACATACTCTCAGAAAACCCGGAACATCTCCGGTGGCCAATGGCCAACCAGAGGTTTTGCATTGGAACAGGATTCTGGAAGAGTTTTCGCGTCCGATGGTCCCAGTTTCATCAAAATCGGATCATTGTATGCAAAGCTATGCTGATTTGAACTTCGACAATTTTTAGCATATCTCAACCTTTTTGTCTAACCCCTGTAGTTTGTAAATATCATTAAGAGTCTCGGCTCTGTAAAGTGTTATACACGCCTGAGCTTCTCAAATAAATAAATTTAGAAAAAAGGGGGCGCCCAATAAAGTTTCGCCAAAGGCGCCGGGAGGCCATGCTACGGCTCTGATTCTGGAATTTCTGTCCATAAGAAATTCGTAGGAAATTCAATGTAAAACTATTAAAAAGAGAAGGGTCGTTTGACCGAAAATTATTTGGCGATAGCCAATAGACCTATTATTCGTTAATTCAAAAATCATCCAGCCGAATTGTATTTGATCGATATGAACGTTTGGGCAAAACGGTTATACAGGCCGGACTCGATTATCCGGAGGCTCGATTAACCGGAGTAATATTTTTACTGATCTAACAAAAATAGAAATATTATCTTTGTGTATCCGTAACGTATCCAATATGTGCGAGACATGATAGTGACTTTCTCGCTTTCCTAAGGGAACATCCATAAATTACGTAACGCTTAGAGGGGAAGGGGGGTTCTCCAAAGTCAACAATCCATACAAAAATTTGGAATAATTCATACAAAAAGTGTGACATAGGGGGGTTGAAAATGTCGGGGAGAAAATGGGTGGAGTATCAAAATTATCAAATTCAACGTTACGGATTTTGTGAAAGAACCTTAAAGAAACGGAAATCAAGAACATTCATAATTGGACATTCTATGAATTTTAATTCAAAGCACAGATATTTGTTTAAGCGTTCGTATGTACATTCTGAGTACAGCATTGACATTCATGCCACCAAATGGTCCTTCGAAATATCCTGAATGGATTCATTCACAAATAACGTAACGCTAAATTTGACGATTTTGGACCTCCGTCCTCCCCCTCGTAACGCTTTTTATATGGAAGGTTTATTTGGTAAGTATGAATCCTCCCTCTTTTTCCAGCTTATGTAGTTTGTGTACAGCCTTAATATTTATATAAAAAATAATTATTTCACCAACGGTGGTCCATGTACGGATTAAAACACCAGTTCTATATTCATAGTAATAACAAATGGCGCTGAAAAATCCTTGTGTTTAGGGAACATCCGTAATGACGTAACGCTTAGAGGCGGGAGGGGGGTTTCCTGAAGTGTGACAATCCATACTATTTTTTTAGATACCTCATACAAAAAATGTGACATATGGGAGGGGAGTGTGACATATGGGGATTGAAAATGACTATTTTTGCAATACGTAATTAATGGATCTTACCTAATGATGAAATGGATATTTTCATTTTCAAAAGAATCACTCGGTGGCCAAGGTGATCCATACACAATGTCATGCTCAGACTATCGGGCAATAACCCGGTGAAAATGGTTCCTGATGGAGATCCGCAGGGGACAAGAAGGCGAGGTGCGCAGAGAGCAAGGTGGATCGATTTGAGGTCCCTCCGAGGACTACAAAGTTGGTGACGTGCAACTACAGATCGAGCTGAATGTAGATGAATTTGATGTATTGCAGAGCCCTTAGTTTGAATAAATCAAATGAAATAAATTTCGATGTTAGAATGTTAAATGGTGTTATGCGATGAAATTCATTATTTTTTGTTTTATTTCATGGATGTTCCGGAATTTTCGGAAGGCCACGACATGTTTAAGCCACAATAAAATTTAGAAGTTTTTCTCCACACGGTGGTTAGAGGTGTGCGCCGTCGCCGCCGACAGTTCATGGCAATCGCGTTAAAACTTCAGAGGACTTCTTGTAAAAAAAGCTATTTTTCTTGAAAATTTCATTCAATGTTTCGTTGAAAAATCGAAAAACCTTTTCGTAAAACTAAGCCACTAACCACACGGCCACGAAGCCCACCCGGGCAAATTATAAAGAATTTCCTTTGGGAATCTCAAATAATTTCCTGCGGAAATTTCCAAGGAATTCCTGTTAAAATCCACAGAATTTCACGATGAAATCAAATGTTTTGACGGAGAAGAGCCGTTTGTTGTTTGGCCGAATACGTCATTAATCTGAAACTCGACTGCCATTTGGCTGAAATAGACATATGGCGGATCATACGGCCGAACTGATAATTTGGCCGAAAAGACGTTTACTCCGACAGCTCATTTGCTCAAACATGGCGTTTGGCCGAACGGGTTTTCTCGTAGAGTTTCCGAAGAATTACTAATGGACAACATGAAAAATTTCACGTAGAAATCCACAGAAATACCGAAAAAAATTCGGGGACAGTTCATTAGGTTTTTCCGGCGAAATAAAAAGATTCTCCCGTTAATTTCTTAAACATGACTTTACGTTACGACGTAACAAATAAACGACGATTTTCGGATCGGCGCTGACCTCCAACGGTAGTCAGAACCCATGGACGGGCCAACGGGATATTTTATTAGATTTCATATAACTAGAATAAAGATTATTTGAGCAAAAGGTAAATTTTCAGCGAGAACAAAAAATGGCTCGATTATCCGGAGGGTTCGATTATCCGGAGTGAATTTTTTTTTCAACACTCCGGATAATCGAGTCCGGCCTGTACAACGAAAAACAGTTTGGTCAATAATTTCATTTGGCCAAAGCAACATACGGCCGAATTGGTAATTTGGCCAAAAAAGCACTCTTCCCTAATACGTCATTTGGCTGATATGGTCGTTTAGCTGAATATGTTATAAGGCCGAAAATGTCGTTACGCTGAAATGGATGTTTGACAGAAAGGATCATTTAGCATTAGCATTACCATTGAGCAATTCGCACAAATTTGTAGGTGGTACAAGCCAAGCCTATTGTATGAGAGTTGCATCACTTTTATCCGTTAGCACAGATATTGGTTTGGGACTAACCACTATCTCTTAGATGGAAGCGATGCACTCTTCAATAGTCGAGATCTGTCCTGGCAACGTCATTGCGATTGCTGGGGAAAAGGAATGATGGTTAGTTGGACACCTACATAAAAAACGCAAAGAACTCTACGACCTCTCATAGATGCTACGGGAGTTGTTTTTTGGATTGTGTGAACAGTAGGAATCGTTTTGGTAGAACGTGAAACACAGAAAGAACTAAGATAGAAATACAAAGTAGGAAAAGCAAGAGCCTGGAATTGAACCCACGACCTCCTGCTTATATGGCAGAAGCGGTAGCCACTAGACAACCGAGCTCGCCATGTTTGACAGAAGGGTCATTTGGTCGAAAATGTTGATTATTGAACGGTAATATGGTCAAACTGTTGGCGCGAAAGAGTCCATAGTCACCCTATTCAAATAGCAATCTGCATGTGAGAAGAGAATATAGAAATATCACAAAGAAAGTCGTAATTGTGAAATATCATTAACAGAAATAGCAGGAAATAATAGATAAAATCGGTTGGAAACCAATTACGAAAGGCACTAAAAGTTGTGAGTTGAATATTGATAAACTATTATGTATAATGAACAATAAATGAAGTATTTTCCAGTTCAAGCTGATCATCATAAAAGGACTTTTTATCTGCTCTGAAAACAGTGCTGTGTTCGCGATAGAATCGCCGTAATAAATAACATTTTCTGACCAAACGACCATCATGGTCGAACACTTTTTGGGCAAACGACTTTTTCGGCCAAATTGCCAGTCAGCTGAAAGAAATTTTCGGCCATATGTCTATTTCAGCTAAATAAAATTGTCGGCCGGATAGGTTTTGGCTGAATTTTGTTCGGCCAAATTACATATTCAGCCAAGCACCTTTCGGCCTTGTGTCTATCGGCCAAATGGCCTTACCTGTCGCTTGGGCGACAAACAGCCGAAATCCTCATTCGGCCGAATTGGTAATTTGACCGAATTTTTTTTTGTTATAACAGTTTTTTTTTTGCTAAAAATGTCATTTGGCTGAAATAGTCGTTTGGCCGTAAAAGTCTTTTGATCGACTAGATCATTTGGCCTGAAAAATTTAATTTGGTAGAAATGGTCTTTTGATAAAAAGAGTCCTTTGGCTGAAAATGTCTATTCAGCAAAACAAATATTTCAGCCAAACAGCATTTTCTGCCAAATTACCAATTTAGCCGAACGACAATTTCGGTCGAATGCTTATTTGGCCGCCCTTTCGGGTAATAAAGATTTTCGATCAACTGTTTTTTTTCAGCCAAAGGAACTGTTCGGCCAAACATTACAGTTCTGGTAAAAAAACTGATATTTTTCTAAGACCAATGAGTGGATTTAATGAAGTAATGAATTTAATAGAGTTTAGTGTGCTTGATAATTATTCGCTAAACAAGCTCAGCACCGCAAATGTTTCTAGTCACCCTATTTTTTTTTTGTGGATATAATCAGAAAAGTTAAGTTCAATAGTCATAAGCAATTCCCATAACTGAAACGATTTTAATCATTAAGTGCTGGTACGGATTATGGATTCGAGCCCAACAGACTGCCACTTGTTGTTCCATATCTTGATGCTTCATCAATGATTAACACAATTTTGTGCTTTGACAATCTTATACTTTCCTATTTACTCCTTTTTTCCCATTATGTGTAAGTTGAGTAGATACAATCGGTTTGTAGTATTTATTATAGTCGTACATATTTACCACCTTCACAGTTTAATGGCACATATATTCACACAACTATTAGCCGCGATGGCCCATTATACGACGCGAAATAAATACGGGAATGGAAAGGATGCAAAAAAGCTGACCCTATCTTGTAAAGGTCATCAACTAGTTATGTATACAAGACGATTGTTGATGGTACGCGACAGGTCGTTCCGTTTCCTGACACCTTCTCTCTGCGCTCAGATTTTTTTTTGCGTGAAAATAAGCTTACGAACTCATAGCACTGATCGAGAGCAAAGACCGTTGCAAGGACTACCAGTAATGTCATGTGATGGAAAATAAATGTTTATTAGAATCACGATGGATTTGTTGCCGGAGGGCCTGTTGTTGGACTGTTTAGTGTTTATGCGTACCGTTGATTTCCGTTATTTGAGAATGACTCATTTCAATTTGGTAAATTCCATTACTAAATTCTCTATGAAATGCGTTTCAATTTTTACCTAAAAGAAGCTGAATATGGAACTAATTTCAAGAAGGTACACCAGGAGTTAACTTTCTAAAATCCGTATGGCGAAAGGCATAATAGAGGATTTATTAATTTGATGTCGTATCTTATCCGTTTCAACTTTCGCAGCTAACATGATAACTTGTTCACTTACTTAAACTCACTGTATCTATGTACAATATAATGAAATTAATGCACATTTAGTAATTTTTGATCGAATGCTGGCCTGCGCAGAAACTGTTTTACATGATATCTTCGCGTATGTTTAAATTTCTTGGCTACCTATTCTTAACAACTCCGAAGAACGTGAACAAATCTCAATAATTAGTTTCAACTACGAATGCGCGATTGCAAACAAAGACACATCGTGGCATCTTAGTAGATAACTATCAGATAGATAGCACGTGTTGTAAATTCCAAATGAATAATGCACTGCAATTGATGACGTTGAAAAATATTTTAATACTTCTGCCATTAGTGGGTACCGCTTAACTGGTATTGTACATACAATATGGCGGACCAAATGATTGTATCCTTGTCTTTAATTTTGTTCGGTTCCATTTTATTGCCAACTCCCAACTTCTTGATACTTCTTAGGTCAAAAATGCTAATTCACAGTACAATAATGAAATTTCAGACTAGTTTCACGTCTTCTTCTTCGTCGTCTTCTTCTTCTATGGCTCCACATTCCAACTGGAACTTGGCCTGCCCTTCAACTTAGTGTTTATTGGCATTTCCACAGTTATTAATTGAAAGCTTTCTATGCCCACCAATAATGCATAAGTTTTTTTTTTATTTTTTTATTTAACTAATTTTATTTGCTAATTATCTAATACATGCATTCATCTCTTAGACTAGGTGTTCCGTGTTTTCTTAACACTATCATCCTTATTTGCTATGTTATATTTTTAGTTATTATTAATACATTTCAATTGCCTCTGGCAGTTAGAATTTTTCCTCTGGTTGAGTTGAACCATGTAGGAATTACAATGTTTTTAACTTAAACTAAACTTAACCTATTTTATACTAAGGGTACAAGGTTAATCGTTGCAATAGAAGATTGCAACGATTTTTTATCTAAAATTGGAAATTATTTTGTTGGACATTTGTTGCAATGTCTCAATATTAGAAATTCTATGAAGTTCATTGGTACTATACCACGGAGGCAACTTCAGAATCATTTTCAAAATTTTATTTTGAATCCTCTGGAGTGTCTTCTTTCTGGTATTGCAGCAACTAGTCCATATTGGCACAGCATACAACATGGCAGGTCTAAAAATTTGTTTGTAAATCAAAAGTTTGTTCTTAAGACAAAGTTTTGATTTTCTGTTTATAAGTGGATATAGACACTTAATATATTTGTTACATTTGGCTTGAAGGCCTTCAATGTGATTTTTAAAAGTTAATTTTTGATCTAGCAGAAGTCCTAAATATTTAGCTTCGCTAGACCAATTAATTGGAACCCCATTCATAGTGACAATATGTCTGCTAGAAGGTTTCAAATAAGAAGCTCTCGGCTTATGTGGGAAAATTATAAGCTGAGTTTTGGAAGCATTCAGGGAAATTTTCCATTTCTGCAAGTAAGTGGAGAAAATATCCAAACTTTTTGTAATCTACTACAAATGACACGAAGGCTACGCCCTTTGGCTGAGAGACCTGTGTCATCTGCAAACAAAGATTTTTGACACCCTGGTGGTAAATAAGGTAAAGTCAGAAGTAAAAATGTTACACAATGTGGGCCCCAGTATGCTGGCTTGGAGAACCCAGCTCTTACAGGTAATCTATCAGATTTAGAATTCTGATAGTTTACCTGCAGTGAGCGATCTGATAAATAATTTTGGATCAGTTTAATAATGTACAGAGGAAAATTAAAATTCATCAATTTTACAATCAAACCTTCATGCCAAACACTGTCAAATGCTTTCTCTATATCAAGAAGAGCAACTCCAGTCGAATATCCTTCAGATTTGTTGAGCCGAATTAAGTTCGTAACTCTTAATAACTGATGAGTGGTTGAATGCCCATGGCGAAAACCAAATTGCTCATCAGCAAAAATAGAATTGTCATTTATATGAACCATCATTCTATTTAAAATAATCTTTCAAACAGTTTGCTTATTGAAGAAAGCAAACTGATTGGGCGATAACTAGAAGCCTCAGCTGGATTTTTGTCCGGCTTCAAAATAGGAACAACTTTGGCGTTTTTCCATTTATCTGGAAAGTATGCCAATTGAAAACATTTGTTAAATAAATTAACCAAAAAGGATAAAGAGCTCTCAGGAAGTTATTAATAAGTATGTAGAAAATACCATCATCACCCGTGGCTTTCATATTTTTAAATTTTCTAGTAATAGATCTCACTTCATCCAAATTAGTTCCCAACGAAGGGTCAAAAACATTATCTTGGTTGAGAATGTCTTCGAAGCTTCGTGTAACCTGATCCTCAATTGGACTAGTGAGACCTAGACTAAAATTATGGGCACTCTCGAACTGCTGAGCAGGTTTTGAGCCTTTTCGCCATTTGTTAATAAAATTTTATTTCCCTCTTTAAGCGCTGGAATTGGCTTTTGAGGGTTTTTTTTAAAATTTTCGTTAATTTCCAAAAGGGTTTCGAACTGGGATCCAACTTCGAGACATTATTCTCAAAGTTGGTATTTCTCAGAATAGCGAAACGTTTTTTAATTTCATTTTGCAAATCTCGCCAAATAACTTTCAATGCGGGATCGCGAGTTCTTTGGTATTGCCTTCGCCTCACATTTTTAAGACGGATCAGTAGCTGAAGATCGTCGTCAATAATAATGGAGTTGAATTTAATTTCACATTTAGGAATTGCAATGCCTCTGGCTTCGACAATTAAATTTGTCAAAGATACGAGAGCATTATCAATATCACTTTTGGTATCGAGAGGAATATCAACATCAAAATTCCTATCGATATACGTTTTATATAAATCCCAATCAGCTCTATGATAATTGAAAGTAGAGCTGATTGGATTATAAATGGCTTCTTGTGAGATTTCAAATGTCACAGGAAGGTGATCAGAGTCAAAGTCAGCATGAGTTACCAATTGGCCACACAGCTGACTTGAATCCGTTAAAACCAGATCAATTGTAGAAGGATTTCGAGTGGATGAAAAACAAGTTGGGCCATTGGGATATTGAATAGTATAATATCCCGCAGAACAATCTTCAAATAAAATGTTGCCGTTGGAATTGCTTTGAGCATTGTTCCATGAACGGTGTTTGGCATTGAAGTCACCAATTACGAAGAATTTTGATTTGTTGCGAGTCAGAATTTGAAGATCAGCTTTCAACTAATTCTTTTGCTGCCCATTGCATTGAAAAGGCAAGTAGGCTGCAATGAAGGAAAATTGTCCAAAATTTGTTTCAACAGAAACTCCCAAGGTTTCAAAAACTTTGGTTTCAAACGAAGAAAATAATTTATGATAAGAAAATTATTTTGAGCTTTTTAGTGGAATGTCTTCACTTGTCCTAAGACGAGTTTATACCATCCCATTGAATTCCACCACTTAATTGTATCTTGACAGATACGTATTTCGACCTCAACAGTAAGGCCGTCTTCAGTGTCTCGTACATGACTCGACTTTTTTGCGTGAAGGGCATTCCCAGAAATTGGATTTATGATTGCCCCCACAATTTGCACATTTAAATTTATTGGAATCTTCTCTCACAGGACATGCGTCCTTGGCGTGAGAGGTTCCACCACGCATCATGCATTTAGCATCCATGTGACAATGTTTGGTTCCATGACCCCACTTTTGGCACTTACGGCACTGGGTGGGGTTTTGAATTTCCCCAGGCCTGCGGAAATGTTCCCATGTAACACGGACATGGGACATAATACAGGCCTTTTCCAAACCTTTCATATTATTTAGTTCACTTTTGTTAAAATGAGCTAAATAAAATTCTTGAGAAATGCCCTCTGGGAAGTACCAGAGTGGGATTTCTTTTCATCTTAATTACTTGGACTGGTGAAAATCCAAGTAATTGAGAAATTTCAATTTTTATCTCATCCAGTGATTTATCATCACTGGGGAGACAAGACGACTTTGAACAATCGCTCAGTTTTGTCGTCGTATGTGAAGAATTTATGGCGCTTCTCAGTTAAATACTGAAGAAGACGTTTGCGATCGTCAAAGGATCCCGGCAAAACGCGGCAGTCACCCTTCCTAGCAATCTGAAATGAAACCTTGATCCCCTGAAGGTTACTCAAAATCTCATTCCGGAAGCCAGAAAACTCGGCAACAGATACCACAATTGGCGGAATCCTTTGCTTTTTCGCATGAATCGAATCACCTGGGCTAGAGGTATATTCGATTTGCTCAATTTCATCATTAATCAAATCGAACTGATTGCTCAGTTCGATTGGAGAAGAATTATTTCCGATATTAGAGTTAGAAGGAATATCTGAATTCTCCAGCTTCCTTCTATTTTTTCCGCGCTTTGGCAGGACGGTCTTGAAACCTTGTTTCTTTGAAGGAAGTGGAGAATTCAGAGACTCCCCCTTCCTCTTGTTTTTATTAATGCTCATTGCTGAGCGTGGAGACGTGACCTTCTAAGAGGTTTTTTCCCGGAACGGTGTCCCTGCAGGATTACCACCGCTTGTCGGAATGTTACTTCCGCAAACGGGTCCAACGTAAAACGAAGGCACGGGTCCTTGCAAAGATCGTAACGGGATCAGTAGGTACAAATAGCGCTGAGAAGCACTGTTGAAATTAAAATAGCTTCTGGTAGTATTAAAAACTTCCTTCGCAAAGAGAGAAAGAACCGCACAGCACGAAAGCACGATGCGGTCTGTTGCGCAGAAACTGTTTTACATAATATTTTCGCGTATGTTTAAATTTCTTGGCTACCTATTCTTAACAACTCCGAAGAACGTGAACAAATCTCAATAATTAGTTTCAACTACGAATGCGCGATTGCAAACAAAGACACATCGTGGCATCTTAGTAGATAACTATCAGATAGATAGCACGTGTTGTAAATTCCAAATGAATAATGCACTGCAATTGATGACGTATGACGTTGAAACATATTTTAATACTTCTGCCATAAGTGGGTACCGCTTAACTGGTATTGCACATACAATATGGCGGACCAAATGCTTGAAGCCTTGTCTTTAATTTTGTTCGGTTCTAGGTCAAAATGCTAATTCACAGTACAATAATGAAATTTCAGACTAGTTTCACGTCTTCTTCTTCTTATTCTCCTTCTTCGTCGTCTTCTTCTTCTATGGCTCCACATTCCAACTGGAATTGTTTACAGTGTTGATGATGATAAGGACGCATTCTTCGCGCGGCTGGAACGTGAGTACGACTGCTGTTCAACCAACGAAGTAAAAATCATCACAGGATATTTGACAAATTTGGAAAGTTTAGCGCCCATCGGCTGACGAATGAAAACCGCCTACGACTAATTGATTTCACCGCCTCTAAGAATACGGCCATTCGCAGCATCTACCTTTAACACAGCCTTCCGCATTGGTACACCTGGAGATCACCATTGCAGACAGAGAATGCAGAGAATCACAAATCGACTACGTTCTGATTGATGGACGACACTTATCCGACATTGTCGACGACAGGACGCTAATATCGACTCTGAGCACTATCTGGTGATGGTTAAACTTCGCCCAAAACTATCCGTCATCAACAATGTTCGGTAACGACGGCCGCCGCGGTACGACTTAGAGCGACTGAAGCAACCTGATGTCAACATTATATACGCACAGCATCTCGAGGCTGGAAATCGTACGTACTTTGGACTCCGCAAGACGTTCCGATCGAATAGAGTTCGCCGCCGTACCAAACTGACAGTCTACAAAACGCTCATTAGACCGGTAGTTCTCTACGGACACGAGAACTGGACGATGCTCGTGGAGGACCAACGCGCACTTGGAGTTTTCGAAAGGAAAGTGCTGCGCACCATCTATGGTGGGGTGCAGATGGCGGACGGTACGTGGAGGAGGCGAATGAACCACGAGTTGCATGAGCCGCTGGGAGAACCATCCATCGTTCACACCGCGAAAATCGGACGATTGCGGTGGGCCTGGCACGTAGCCAGAATGTCGGACAGTAACCCGGTGAAAATGGTTCTCGACAACGATCCGACGGACACAAGAAGGCGACGTGCGCAGCGGGCAAGGTGGATCGATCAGGTGGAAGATGACTTGCGGACCCTCCGTAGACTGCGTGGTTGGCGATCTGTTCACTATTTTCAAAAGTATTCCAGATTTAAAGTGCCACCCCTCTATTTCAATGAGTATCTTAAATGGAGTCTCCTGATCAATATTCAGCCAAATCTGTGGAGATTCAGAGGTGCATCAAACGAGATTTCTTATGTTTCAGACTTTTTTGTAGAAATATCGTCTGAGTGCATCAATTTAACTCCACATTATAAAAGAATTAGTCGTTGATAGCTTCTTTAGACTATTATCTACCACTTTGTCATTGATACTCGGAGGGCTTATTCTATGAGTTTCTATTAGATTTAGCTGAAAAAATGCCTGAAAACCAGGAAAATAATTTTAGATGCTTCTGGGGGTAGTATAAATTTTCAATATGTGCCCAATTCAATTTTTCCTTTCATTTCCTTCGAGTGTTGCGGAAGTTTCGTCCATACATCACATTTATCTGAAAAATAAGCTTGGGCATGTAATAATGCAGTTTTCATGAAATACTCAACATTTGAATAGAATAGTCAAACAAGACCATTCCCCACACTAAAACAAAGTTGGCTATGATTTATGAGCAATACTATCCAGTATGCTCAACCCACTGGTATGGATCTAGAGTGGGCTATGTGGTAGTGTCAAGGGTCAAGGGTTGTGTACTTAGCTGGTAGTGCAGCCCTAGGATAGGATGTGCCAATTAGTCATTAAAAATCGTACCGGTTGCTGATTGGGTGAAAATGACAATCGATTACTTCGATCGGCGGTATCACATTTTCAAAAGGGCAGTTTGTTGTTAGCTTGGCCGTGTTGCTGGGTAATTAAATTCAAATTTATGACAAAATTCAAAAGTTTGTTTTTTGATTTTTTTTGGTGAAATGAATTTATGCTAGACTGCAAATGATGTATGCATGATTCTCAAGGGTTATGCTTATTTAAAACACTCGATTAGAAGCATTATTAACCAACTTTTTACCCATTTCACTGTAAAACTAATCTAATTCCACGTAAAAACTTTTTTCTAATGGTACGTCACATCTTTTATTACTAATAATGGAAGAAATGACTGAGAAAACATAATTTTTTTACATGTATTATTTGGCGGATTTTTCCAAAAAAAATATTCGGAAGCACTGGCCACCACCTCGTCGAAGCAATCGACTGAGGAAACAACAAGGCAGTCGCAATTCAATTGTCACATCCTATCCTAGGTGCAGCCTAGGCACTGTTGTCCTTCTGACATCAGCTAGAGTGAGAAGGTACACCTTGAGCGTCTGTTCACCAGGAGGTGCGGCTCAAACATTGGGTGTCGGGTACCCAATCGAATAGAGATGGATGGAGTATAACGATATGCGGAGGTTTTATGAGTCTGTCAATGACGATCGAATAGAGAAAAATGGAGCAGAATGATATGCGGAGGTTTTATGAGTCTGTCAATGGCGTCCGTCATGTGTAACGACCAACAAGGGAATTTGCTGACAGATAAAACCGAAGTGGCTGCCAGGTGGAAGCAACACTTCGAGACTTTGTTGAATAGTGGAAGTGACGGTGCATCGGTGAACAGAATAAATATTAGCGACGATGCATACGCTGTGGAGTCATCTACACTTCTTCTTCTTCTTCTCGGCAATACGTCCCCACACTGGGACAGAGCCGCCTCGCAGCTTAGTGTTCCTACATCATATGATGTTGAAAAAGCAGTTAAAGAGCTGAAAAACAATAAGGCTGCGGGGAAGGACCAGCTCCCGGCTGAACTTCTCAAACATGGCAGTGAGCAGCTTTATGAAGTTCTGCACCATATTAGGGCGAAAATATGGATAGATGAGGAAATGCCTGCTAGCTGGTCGGACGTCCTCATTTGCCCTCTTTTTAAGAAAGGGCACAGACTGGAGTGCGCCAATTACCGAGGAATAACCCTCCTTAATTCGGCGTACAAAATTATGTCCCGTATTCTGTTCAACATATTGAGACCGCTTGAAGAGTCCTTCGTCGGCGAATACCAAGCAGGTTTTCGTGAGAGCCGATCAACGACGGATCAAATGTTTACCCTGAGACAAATCCTTGATAAATTCCGGGAGTACAACTTGCAGATATATCATCTGTTTATTGATTTCAAGGCGGCGTACGATTCAGTGAAACAGAATGGATTATGGAAGATTATGCTTTAACATGGTTTTCCGGCGAAACTGATACGGCTGATTCGTATAACGTTGGACGCATATGCATATCGCATATGCTCCTGGGATTTGCGGACGATATCGATATTATCGGAATTGATCGCCGTGCTGTGGAAGAGGCTTTTGTGCCTTTTAAGAGGGAGACAGCGAGGATTGGACTCACGATCAATACCAGCAAAACGAAGCATATGGTCGCTGGCAATCAACGTGGGTTCATTAGTGAAATGGTGCTGGATGGTGAAAAATTTGAAGTGGTGGAAGAATATGTTACCTGCGAGGTGAAAAGGCGTATTGCAGCTGCAAATAGGGCTTATTACGAACTTCGTAACCAGCTTAAGTCCCGTAGTCTGCAAACGAAAACAAAACTCGTGCTGTTTACTACTCTGATTCTTCCGGTGGCTTTAAACGGCCATGAAACATGGACGTTAAAGGAGGCTGATCGGAGAGCTTTCGGAGTGTTTGAGCGTAAGGTGCTGCGGACAATACTCGGCGGTAAACAGGAGAACGGTATCTGGCGGCGTCGCATGAATCACGAATTGTACCAGGTGTATAAAGGGCTGGATATTATTAAGCTTATACAACACGGCAGACTACGGTGGGCTGGTCACGTTGTTCGTATGCCGGAAGAACGTCAAGCGAAGACAATATTTAGTAGGAAGAGGCCGCAGACTTCGTGGAAGGCCGCGTACACGATGGCTTTTTGCAGTTGAAGAGGACCTGAGGGCGCTCAATGTTCAGGGCGACTGGAAGCGATTGGCCCAGGATCGAGTCCAGTGGAGAAGGATACTCCATTCGGCGTAGGTTCATCGAAGTGCTGTAGCCCATCAAGTAAGTTTACTAAATAAAACTTTTGATTAAGTTCGAATAACATGCTTGAAAAAATGCTAACGTTTGAATTTATGACAAATGATTTCGAATTTGACGAAAAATCGTACATTAGCAATTAGGATACTTGAATGTCCTGGAAAAAATTGGAGTAATATTATGATAAACTAGCCATAATTTTTATTAAATCTAAGATTTTTTTAGAACAAAGACTTTTGATAGAAGCAGTATTTTTAAGCACTTTAAAGCTTGAAAAACATTTTAACATGGTCAAAACTTAAACGAAACGAGTCGCAATGTTTACAAGACTTTAAGCACACCGAAATCTTCCATTTAGAAGTAGTTGCGTTGATATCTCTTGTTATATTATTTTGAAACTTGAAAATAGCCCAACACACAAAATCGACTCGAGCCACCTTGAAATTTCATCCAAGTTTGCTGAAAATTTGACTGAAGGCTTATTTTAGCATAAGAATTGTGATTGTGGGCTTTTTGCATGACAACAAAAACATTCTACATGCATTATGTTTCATTTAGAGAGTATATATGGGATAACATAATGGAAAGAGCGAAGCAAACCAACGCAACTCCCATGGTAAAATATTTCACATAAACATATCCTTTAGAGGCAAGGCATTACCAACCGTGACATTTTCCAATATTCTTGCGTAATGCGCAATTTTTGCTGTTATTCTGTTTGCTCCTATATTCCAATCACAAGTCAACCAGTTGTCCTTGAGTTTGTTGGAATACATATCAAGTAGTGCACAACGTCAGAGCCTCCAGTTTGGCCATGCGAGCAAAGACTTAGAATTGCCAATCTGGAGATTCGATTCTCATTTCAGTGGCGGTAAGCAACATTCTCAATATTCATTTGCCACATGAGATTTCATTTAATTTAGTAGCAGTAATTGGAGAAAACCTAAATTGATATCTGTTGAAATGTTAATAAGAATTTCAAGTTGAAACACATTCAAAGTTCCAGTATAAATGTACAGCCAAAGAAGAAGTGCAATATCGAACCATGGAATGCACTCAGTTTTCTCCAAAGGATTATACCCACGCATGAGCCGCACACCTGCAAACGTTCTAAAGATAGCACAAATAGCATTTTCCATATTTTGTATTCGCCTAAGGTAAACGACTGGAAGCCACACTATTTCCTGGGATTGTCTCGCCGCTATCAAGATGCATTTCAGCTCAGTGTGATGATGCCTACAGTGCGAATGGAACCTCGTGAGCGCCTCAGGCGTTTTTGCTATATCACAGAGGTGATATACGTAGTCCAAAGAGGTTATAAAACCAGTTGAGACAAGATAGTAGACGGCAATTTAAATTCTCTTCAAAGAGCACCCCGTATCTCGAACGTAGTGGCACTTTGATTACGAAATCAAGACAAAATTTTCAAAACGACTTATCTGCTTTTGTAAACAAAGATTCAAACGACGATTTGACGAATCTGATAGCTCTCCCACGCAAACCAACACCATCAACAGGTAGCGGAATCCTTCACCTACCTATTGATGATGTTGGTTTGCGTGGGAGAGCTATCAGATTCGTCAAATCGTCGTTTGAATCTTTGTTTACAAAAGCAGATAAGTCGTTTTGAAAATTTTGTCTTGAAATAGTCTCTCGTCAGGTTCTGATCGTAGCGACGGGATATCCGACTCTCCTGGCAATGCAACTACAGGTAGCTGTAGTTTAGTATTCCGGTGCGCGTTCATGTCCAGCGGGGATAAAGAGAACGAGCGCGAGATCACGATCGGGTTTAAATTCAGTCTGTCTCCGTCCGGGCTTCGGCAGTGCGGATCATTCGTAGTTCAGATTCTGTCGTGTTCAGTTGTGTACTTCAGTTCTATTCGGTAGATTTTAAGTCATCAATCAAAGTGTTCAATCAAGCAACATGAAGGTGCTAATCGTGTTGGCGGTTGTGGGCTGTTTAGCCTCAGTGCAAGCAGTGAGTTTCGAACGAAAACTTGATTTATAATTGGATATGGTTTCATGTTACACAAGGGCACCTGAGGTCATCCAACGCAATGCTTTCGTGCCAGCTGATAAAAAAGTATATCTAAAGAGAGTGATAACGATGGGGTACATGAGTGAGAGCATTGTCATGGCAATTTACTTCAATTGGTGCTCTGTAAACAAAGCGGTGTGGTTCCGAAATCAAAGTGTGATTTCCGACGGCGACTATTGTAGTAGGATGGGCGTGAAGCTTCATACATAGCAACATTATCCCATGGGTATTTGCATATGGTGTAAATCAAATTTGCAAGTGGTCGGAGCTCTGCTAAACTGTATCAAGCGCCATGCAACTAGAATTGAATATTACACATAAAATCATGTGTTGCGTTTTCTGATATGTAAAAATTACTTTAATTTTTTTAAATAATTGAAATATTTTGATTGATATCGTTTGTTTTGAATATTGTGACGATATCGGCTTCATCTTTGTCGATTTGTATTGCTATCATGTGTACTCTTTGCTGAAAACTCACAAAAATTAGGAACAAAGTAAATTGCGCTCCAATTTCTTGTTTTCGATTATTGCTGATATAGGTACCTGGTACATGCAATGAATTCAATGAGTAACCCTATAGGGATTGTGGAAATTCCCATATGTTTTTTAATTGAGTTCAATGAAGTAAATTTAGTGTTCTCTGAAACTGGTTATGATTTTTTTTTTTCTATCCGACTTTGCGTCTCATGTCGTTTAAGTACAGTGAGCATGAGCATGAGCATGATTGACTGCCCACGGTTGCTACTCCGTTATTGCCAGGTCAGCTGTAATTACACAGAGAACCAACAGATGGTGTTTGGGACTAACATCATCCTCAATGTGTAAGAACTGGTGACCCAAAATTAAGCAATACCAGCGCCGGTCATGTCCGAATGCAGGTCAATTAGGGATTAGGAAGGAAAATGTTGACGTGATACTCGCTTTGATGGAAGCCGACGAGACATCTGCACTTCCACGAGAAATCACTGGGATTTTGGATATGTGGGGAGGGAGTGTAGCAAGGTTCGTTTTGGTAAACGGTATGCCGAGTGTAGCGTGTAATTTGATCAAGGTTAAACAAAAACACAATTGTACGAACGTGCGCTAACTAATTGATTTACCGACCGCACTAAGCAAAACATAATTTTTCAATGATCGCGCAATTGTTCTGCGTGATAAAGAAAATACGATGGAACACGCACATGCTATCTAATTAGGTCAACCGCACAACGCAGAACAACACATTTCGATGATCGCGCGATCGTTCTGCGACTAGAGAAAACACGATCAGACGCACAGTTTACTATAACTTTACTATAATTCCACGTCGTTCTGCTTTCTTAAACACATTTGGTCACGCACTAATTAATATATTTTCAACGACACAGAGTATGACAAAATAACACGGATCTCTAAATTGTTCTGCGCTCTAAAAACTCGTTAGATCCCACACTCACAAAACTCAAGATTAAGCATAATAGAAACAATAGCACCTAATGAAACTTAAGCACGCTAAAAATCTCTTGGCTGTCAATGGCTTCAAACGTTTACCCAGCTTTAGGTATTTTTCCGAATTATCACTTTAGACATGTTAGTGTCATTCTAACGATACAATTTGATACACACAATTATTCATCAGCATTAACCTAAAACTACTGCAAATGAGATAATAAAATTTGCTTGTAATAGCATTGAATTGAATAATAGTAATGGAATATTTAAGGCAAATTTTGTGTTAAGCCCACTGTTCAATTTACCTATCTTAATTTTTGAAAACCAGAAATCAACAAGTGAACAGATTTAAACAGCAGTCTCTTAAAAATCTCAGAGCAAGGATTTTTATTTCTTTTCGCGAACTTTTTTCTTGTAACATACAGCCGAACACTACATTTCACTAAGATATGCTTAACAAAGACATGTAGAAAACACTGATTTAAAACAACAGTGAATACCACCTGAAGCAGAAGATAGTTTTCCCAAAAAACACGATATTAGTTAGCCATTCTGACGGATTTTCAAACGGGTAGTACTAAATCTGGAACTACTAATCCTCCCAGCGTTGAGGGCTTCTCAACGTTTCAAGTTTCTTAAGTTACAGTTGTAGTAAGAAACGAGTATATGATATATGTGATACTTAGAATACTAATTACACTGCGTTTAAAAATCATAAAGAAAGAAATGTTGAACAGAAAAAATAATATATGAAACATGTAGTGTCTAAGTTTCATGACTAATAGCATGCCTAATCATATTCGCGAAGGAGCATTTCCTCATAATTTGAGTCGATTCTATTGTTATTACGCGTGTAGTAATGAAAAAAGACATTCGAACAATTCAGTTTTTTGATCAAACTCCATCACGCCCAATAAATGCTAACTTGTACGGATTTATGAAAGGCAAATTGCAATGTTAAAGAAATCTCTTTTATTTAATTTCTTTATTTATGTGTTTTTTGCCTTTCTCGTACAACTAAGTTGTACCGAAAGGCTATCATTTCACTCCAAAAACGAACTTTTTATAGAAGCCTTTGAGACCCATAGTATTATATACCAATCGACTCAGCTCGACGAGCTGAGCACATGTCTGTCTGTCCGTGTGTATGTATGTGTGTATGTGTGTGTGTATGTGTGTGCACAAAAGCTATAAAAAACATTAGACAACTTTTCGTATAGTAATCTTTAACCGATTTTCTCGCAACAAGTTTCATTCGACAGGGGACAAAGCCTTGTTGATCACTATTGAATTTTATAACGATCGGTAGTTGCGTTTCAAAGTTATGAAGAAAATGGTACGTCGGACCATATAAACCTCATATAAGGTGGGTGTCCTAACTAAATGCGAGAAAGGCACCACCAACGCTAAGTGGATTAATCTGGGTTTTTTAATTAGATGTTAAGTTTTCATTTTTCATTTTATTTTATACACAATACAAAATATCAAATTGCACGCAAAATTATATATTTTTGTTTAAAGTAAAATGCCAACAAATTAGAAAAAAAAATTAGACAATTATTTGATAGCAATGCGTAGGTAAGATCCATTAATTACGTAACGCAAAAATGACAATGGCAAAAATGTTTTGTTATAACTTGATAGTATAATAAGTTAACAGACCCTCTTTCTCTCTCCCTCTCAACACTATTTGTATGATTGATCTTTTCTGTCAATCGTAATACTTGAGCTAACCCCTTTCTTCCTATACATCGTTAATAAATTTCGTCCCATGTCGTTTAAGTACAGTGATCCAGAAACTTTTCGTTTTATCAGCTTTTTCTAGCAAGTGAAATAATAATAGTTTGTTTTCCAGTTTTCGCGAATATATAGAACAGAGTTTTATAAAGCCATTTTATACAGTACAAGATCATCACTTAAAAATAATCTAACAAATAACCAGCAGTATTGTTAGGATGCTTTAAGTCAATCATTTCATGGAATCTTGTTCTATTCTGAAGCAAGAATTTGTTTTTCATTTTAGTACGTATTGAATTATTTATTCGAGAAACTGCAGTGGCTTATTTTTTTAAAACAATTACCAAGAAATGTTTTAAGCAAAGAAACTGTTTTAAGCAAAATGGAATAAATTCTTTTGATTTCATCGGCATAATCCAACATTTAGCTAAACAATTTTGGTTAAACTACTTTGCAATTGTAAAATACACAACATCATTGAAAAAATGCAAAATGGGCCGGCATACGCTGCTCAGTTTCATGCTAATTTAGGTAGGTGAAATTCAAACGAAGACGGACTGTAATGAATATTACCGAACAAAATGTTATTTCTCATTCGTTTTCTTCAATGATTAACAAAAGTAAAAACATTTATTTATTTTACCAAAATTGACTGACCAGTGAAAATGTTTCCAAATGTTAGATCTTCCGGAATTTGCGTGGTTTGCTACGTGCAGCTTCGGATCGAGAGTGTTGGTTTCTTCAGTCCTTTGTATGCAGACGAGACAAAGCAGATGCAGTTAAATATCTGAAAAATTAAAATACACTTATTTTTTTTATCGGGATCTCAGCAAAATGTTAAACTTTTACCGAGATTTGCACAGCCGTGCCCCAGCAAACACGTTTTTTTGCCGAGATTTCTGACAAAGTTGCTGAAAATCAGCAAATAATTTGCCGAAACAAATACAAACAGCTAATAAACGCCATTTCTACTGAAATATCAGTTTTTTATTTTGCTGGCGCACGGCTGTGCGGATTTTTGCCGAGCTGCAGAAATAAAAACTAAGTGTGTAGTTTTTTTTATTTATTTCAAGCATGCTTTGATTTTACTTACCGAAATATCAAGCAGAATATTATTTATTTGAAATAATAAACAAACACGTCCAATACAGTCCCTTCCCGATTTTGGCAACACGACCGGATTTTAGTGTTGTCAAAATGGGGATGATACAAAATTTCAATTTTTTTGTTTGCATGATTGGAGTTAAATACTTAGAATATGTACTACACAGAATGTGGAGTGTGTTTAAGTGATGTACGTGGATCATAATTGACATTTTTGCGATATTATTCATAACTCGGAGATTGTAGCTCAAACAAAATTGAAACAAACTTAAGAATGGTAATCAAACGATAATGTAACTTATTAGCCAATTTCAAAATACAAATTTATTAATAAATAATATCTGAAATTAACAATAGCGTCGGCCATGTCCTTACAAAAAAAATATGGAGTGATAAAAAAAACATTTATATAGTAGTCCATTGATGGCTAACTTCCATCTGACATCTAATATAGATTTTAGTCCACCGAAAATGCTTGTTTTTATCATAATTCACTATATAAATCAAATAGCGATCCGACGGATACAAGATGACTATATGTGCTAAAAATTTCGGATTCTCTTATAATGGATTTTGATGGAGGCAAACTTTCTTGTGGTCGGTGTGATTAAGAGTAAAGTTCTGTGCACAATTTTCGCTTTCGCTGAAAAAACGAACAGTGGGTAATGTCTGTGACATAACCGCTAAGTGGACGTAGGACTTTACTTGACCATGCCTTTAAGATACATAATATGTCCAAATTTCTCACATCAACTATTTTGGATAAATAATCGGCGTTGCATACCATTCCTTGGCAAAATCATCTCATCAAACCGACACAGAAATCAAATCTACCTCGAACAAGAATCATCAAAAACAATTCAGGAAGTATCTGTCCGGTCACGGAATATTAGCCTCGACAGTGGCAACCTTCCCACTGAAGGACTGCCTGAAATAAGCCACAAGTTGGCCCAGCAGTGGATGTAGGACCTCCTAATCCGTGCGATAGCGACTGAAGGAGAACATTATTTTTAACTCTTAGAGCCTTGAAAAAGGCTGTTTGCTTCGGCTAAGTCCAAAAAGTAAGAAAACGATCTTTTCAAATAACCGCGAATTTCTAGTGGTGGTATAAAAAAGACTGAATGCTCTGCGGGCGAATGCACTTTTTTTATACCTTATTTTGAATCTTCTCTGCTTCCCAATTAGTGGGCCAATCAGCCAGTGTCTTGTATCCCGCCAAAGCGTCATCATCATCAACGCGTTCGAGAAGGGTTTCTTCTTTTTACGCTTATTGCTCGCTGCTGGCGTCTATTTCCTAACGGGAACTTCCGCTTGATACAGGCCAATAATCCGGGCAAGCGAGCTTAGAATTGCAGTTCAGGTGAGAAGTACGTGTTCTTTTCTGAGACAACATTGTTAGTAGTAGATGGAAGGAAACACCCGGACATGGGATTTTGGGTGATAAGATTTAGAATTGGTAACATGGGACGATCATTCAGTCACGTTCGCTTTGTGTGCGGTCAGTATCAAACAATGTTTATCTAGATATTTCTTGATCAATGCCAAAAATCCAACATTTGATGAAAAATCGATTGATAGTTTATTAATGTTTGAGCTGTTATCGGTGTTTTTTTAATCCAAATATCCAAATATTATGTGAGAGATTTGGACATCTTATGTTTTTTTAGGCATGGTCAAGCGAAGTCCTTCGTCCACTTCGCGGTTAAATCAGAAAAATTACCCACTGTTAGTTTTGACGCTATTTATGAAAATCACGCATAAAATTTTATCACTAGAATATTGGATTTGTCACCCAAGTACAATTTCTATCCCGAAGGGTATTGAAAGCTTTGATATTGATCTCTATTATTGGCTCTCTGAAGAACCGTTTGTTTTGGACATACATGCTGCATCATGTGGCTTTTCTTCAGCCTGTCTCGGCTCATCACCGATGCCGGCCGGTCTCGACTCGACTCTGCTGCTGCTGCCGGTATGTGCTCAGCATTGCTGCTTTGTCGGGTCTGTAGGTTTCGACTGATGAAGGTGGCTTCGATGGTGTCGAGCTGAAAAAGCGGTCGGTGCAGACTTCAATCCCTGCTAAAAGGTGTGAGTGCTGTTCAATCGATCATGCGGTTGATTCGCTTGTCCCGGTCAGAATGAAAGGAAAAAATCGCGTTGCGCTATTTTATGGCTTCTCGGCAGACCCAGCGGCTGCTCATTCGCTGGTGTCTGCACCAATCAGAACGTGGTAATGGAATGATGCAAGAATTATGCGGTACCCATATTTATAGGTTCCCTTGATCTCAATGTTTTCATTGAAAACAGTTTCATGCCTATTGAAACAAATTTTCGAGTCTTATCAAGCATGGACATGAAAGGCATACTTGAAATCTGTCGATTGAGGGGCTTACCGCAGAAATTCGTCCATTGAGACGAACGCTATTAACGTTTAAAATCTTTCAACACAGCGTAACGCGGTCGATTTGAATATTTTGGAATGACACCCGGTATAGTAAAGAGAGACGTAAGTCCTACGTCAAAACGAACGCAAGGCATAACTGCCACTAACCGCAAGTCAGGCACATCTGTATATGGGCGTCCATATACAGATGTGGTCGACTTGCGGTTAGCGGCAGATAAGGTGTTCCATTGTTTTCTATAACGATCTGACAGGCACAAGAAGGCGAGGTGTGCAGCGATCAAGGTGAATCGATCAGGTGGAAGACGATTTACGGACCCTCCGTAGACTGCGTGACTGGTAACGTACGACAGTGGACGACTGTTATGTACCACAGAGGCCACTCCGGCCTTAGGCTGAATAAATAATAATAAAACCACATATGACGCATCACTCGCCTATCGAAGCAGCTAGAATTACACCAGCGATCTCATGGGAACTTCACAGGAAGTACTCCACTTCTGATACTTCGCCATCACAAACAGAACACTCGAGAGCAGGCATTGGAAGTGTGAGTGAGCATTGTGACCATTGATCTATTGTAATCTATGCTACATCCATAGCCAATGAGTGAACTGCCTCACTCAGATGGATGCCAACAACGAGTGAGCGATCGTTGCTGTGATAAACAATGAGCAACGCAAGATCTTAGGAAGCTCATAACTTGCCCCGCGGCAGAGCATCAAGTACCTAGGCTTAGATTAACCCGAGTTTTTCTCATGATCTGATTTAAGTCCATGCCTGCTCGAGAGCCTGACGGTTACATGTTACCAAACTCTTACCATTACTGTTGAACTGTTGACAACCTTGCTGGAATCCACAGGCTTGTTATGCAATTGACACATCAGGAAAATGGAAAAGCCAACAATGTTCTGATATTAATCGCTAGACAAATTTGGGTAAATTTTAAACAATAAGACTCTTTGAAATAAAATTGTTGTTTATTTTCTATACGGGAATTCAGCAGAAAGACGGATAAAATGTTAAAATGACCCTAGCAGCACAATCCAGACCGATTTGGTTGCAGCAACTCAAATGTGACTAAATCCGGTTACATATGGGTCACAGAAACTTATGTGCAACATGTGTGCTGCTCGGGGACAGTTTTTAGGCTGATACCAGAAAAGAGGCGCGTAATGAGCAAAACGACTTGATGGCTTGACAGCGCATTTAGAAAATCGAATGTGCCAATGACTAGCAATTAAACCTACGGGGGTTGCTTGTTCCTGGATCACTCATATAGTATCGGTTGCATTGTGATTTAAACAGCGGGCTTCGCTTAATAGATGTTGTACTATGTACAACGGTGTGAGTCAGCTTATCGACGACAGAATAGTCACTTATTCAAAAAATACGACATTCTACAGTGGGCTGATTAGATTACAGTAATGTGAATTGAGACATGGAAAACGTGAGCAGAAAAGTTACAATAGACATTGTTTGCAATGAGCGGTAATACGAGTGGTGGTTTATTATTTCAGTGAAAGTGCCCACTATTCGTACAGAGCCCATAATGACTAAAATAAATACTCTCCTAAACAATTAGAAAATTCCCATAAGAAAATAGAAAATTGCCAATAAAGAAATCAGGGTATGAGCAATAAATAAATATAAAATTTCCACAAATAAAACAAAATTTCCATAAACTATTAAGAATTTTCCACAAAACAAAAATAAATAAGCACTTTTGATATCAAAAATAGCAATTATAAAAGAAGAATTTTCCATAAAAAAAATTAAATGTTCCACGGAAAAAAATACAAAATTTCCATAAATAAATCAATATTAGCAATAAAAAATAACAAAATTTTCCACAAAATAAATATATTTTTTCCATAACAAAATAACAATTTTCCACGAAATGATCAATAAAAAGCAATAAAAAAAATAAGAAAATTTCCATAAAGAAATATAAAAAAGCAATCAAACTGTGCTTTTTTTCCATAGATGACCCCTTCTTTAAAAGCGTTTAAAATTCATGTAAAATTTCATCAGATTTATTGCTTTCTTGTATTTTTTTATGGAAATTTTCTAATCGTTTTAATACTTTTTATTGATTATTTTGTGAAAAATTTCTAATTTTTTATGGTAAAATATTCATTTTGTGGAAAATTTTGTAATTGTTCATTTGCTAATATTGATTTATTTATGGAAATCTTGATTTTTTCCGGTGAAATATTTTAATTTCTTTAAGTAAAATCCTTCTTTTATAATTGCTACTTTTGTTTTTAAAAGTGCTTATTTATTTTTGTTTTGTGGAAAATTCTTAATAGTTTATGGAAATTTTGTTTTATTTGTGGAAACTTTATAATTATTTATTGCTCATACCCTGATTTTTTTATTGGCAATTTCCTAATTGTTTATGAAAAATTTCTAAATGGAAATTTTATTTAGCTGCCAGCCCATAATACGCATATAAAGCTTAATGCCATTCACTTTTGGTTTTGTTTATCCCATTACATATTAATAAAAAGGTTTTAGCTCTAAAAAGTAATAAAAAAAATATATTTGAGGTTGTTGCCAAAATCGGGAAGAAAATGTTGCCAAAAACGGGTGTTGCCAAAATCGGGATGGGACTGTATCTAATAATTTCTTCAACAAAATCTGTAAAGATTTACAACCAAACATGGCACCGTATCGACCGTAACTTGAGTTTGCTGGGAACTGAACTCGGTAAAAGCATTACCGAAACCCAGCAAAGTGTTTATATTTTTACTGAGATCGGTACTATTTTTGACACCTAAAGCCGGTATTTGGTGAACAGAGCAGCTCGGTAATATATTTCTTGTTGAAGTTTGTAAATTATACAATGCTGCATTATGTTGCTGAGATATCGGCAAATTTTATTACAGAAATCGGTAAATGTTGTAAAACTCACTGATCTCTCGGTTCAAATTAATGTTTACCGGGTAAAATCGGTAGAAAAATATTACCGAGCTCTATTTATCGATTTAAGTGTGCATGCTTAATGGCACGGCACGGCATGACAAAAAGTTTTCGGATCCTTTAACTTCGAGTAAGCAATGTATTTACTATTATATATTCTATTGAACGGCACGATTTTTTCACTTTAAAAAATTGGCTCAGGGGAAGGGGTTAACCCCAAAAACCTTTCCCTTGCTACGCCACTGCTTGGAGATAAAGGCAATTGTCGATTAAGCAAACGCGCAGAAAAGTTTAGTATAATCTGCAAGCGATAATCATGTTATTTGATAATGTGATGAACATCGTTAAAATACAGAATCAACGGTCTCAAGTGAGGAACCTGACGTGGTACCAAAAAAATTGATGACCTAAAATGGTCTATGATAACGCCACGTCAGCCTGAATCCGATTATTCTTGCATTCACTTACGTAATATGTGTAGCAAAACAATTTCGTGGCCTTTGAACACCACAATGTGAATCCATGTGGATCTATTCTTAGGGAAAGACTCTCTAAACCTCTAACATATTGTGCGGATAGCGCTTATCGTTGTTAAGAGCCCCGCACATAGGATACGTTTGCGTTGCGTTTGACACATTTCCCATGGGAAAGCTGTCAAACGCAACGCAAACGTATCCTATGTGCGGGGCTCTTTATACGAGAGTCATTTGGTGCCTCGTGTGCTTCCATCTTCTTTTCTTGTGAACGAAAAGTTATTCTTCAAACAAACTGCAATTTTCCGAAGTGTGCAAGCTGAGCTGATTATGAAGACTCAAGTACAAAAGTGCCCTCGAGACGCGATGCAAAATGCGGTTCACTATTGATACTAAAACACGCGCGTGTTTATGTTTTGTACAACACTATCGAAAATGTTCACTTTAAGCATTAACTGAAATAATGGCGAATGCTGCAGAAGAGATTTTTCTCCGGCAGCATCTCCACTTTTGAATAAACACGACAAAAGAGTTATTGGTATGCACTTCGTCATTTAAAAGCGATAAAAAAAGCGCTAGAAAACAATGTGATATTCCATTTTGAGGCGATAAACCATAAATAAAGCAAAATACAGTTTATTTAAAAGTAAAGTAAAATTTCCGTGGGAAGAAGAAAAAAGAAAGAAATACAATTTTACTCAGTCCCTGAGTAGGTGAAAATTAGAGTGTTCGAGTGCCTGATACGCAAAAGCTAAAGAGGCTGCACTCATAACAAAGAGATGAAGTGTCAAAATTGGAACAGCGCATTTGCTGTCAAATCAGTTGTTCCAATCGAGCACAAGGTTGTTAAAGGTAGGAGTATTGCGTCTCTTTGTTTTTCCAGGCTCGTTAGCAATAGCTAATAGATATTCAAGCGTAAACATAAATAACGACTGGGGCAGTGATGAATTTTTTGAATTGTGGTTGATTTGTACCGACAAATGATGATTATTTCACTTTATAAACAGAACACATGCATATCATTTAGAAATCTGACTTCAAAATGTTAAATCCATGCATTACAATATGAATTGATATTCATATTTAGAGATTTTAAAGTGTTGATCCTCACTTGCAAAGCCGAAGTTCAATCATTATCTTGTAACTAAAATATATTGTGTTCATACACATCATACAAATTACAATTTGACAATTTTGAGCCCCCTCCCACCATCTTGTAACGTTTTGCCTTTCTCGTACAACTAAGTTGTACCGAAAGGCTATCATTTCACTTCAAATTCGAACTTTTGATAGAAGTCCCGGAGACCCATAGTGTTATATACCATTCGACTCAGCTCGATGAGCTGAACAAATGTCTGTCTGTCCGTGTGTGCGTGTGTGTGTGTATGTGTGTGCGTGTTTGTGTGCACAAAATGCCATAAATAAACATTAGCCAAATTTTCACATAGAAAATCTTAATCGATTTTCTTGCAACAAGTTGCATCCGACAGAGACTATAACGCTGTTGATCACTATTGAATTTCATAATAATTGCAAATTGCAAAAATAGATAATATTAAAATAGTGATGAGACATAGTCACATAGAACAATAATGTGTTATGAAAAATTCCTTGCGTCTATGAATATTTTAAAGTTTATCCGTGGCTTGCTTCCAATAAGAGTTTCATCGTACTATAAAGATGCTCGTGTTGCACGCATTTAGGCGTAAGTATGCTCTTCGTTGAGTTTCATAGTACTATGAAATTGTCCGAAAGTCAAAATTTGAACATAGGAAATTCGAGAAACTTTTGGCAGCGCCATCTGTCGTCTACTAGTGTAAACTTTCTATCATAACATTAGACGGTGTAACTGTTTTGCCTTTCTTGTACATCATCGAGGTGTAAGCGTAAAGGCTACATTTATTACCTTTTTCCGCGAGAAAGGCGCCATCACCGCTAGGTGGATTAATCTGGTTTTTTTTTTTGTAAGAAAGGGTTTTAAAATTTGTGCTGGCCCTAACGCTCTGGCAGATACCCTCTCACCTCCTGAAGCGTAATAATTGGAGTTATCACTTCACAGGTGTTAAAAGTAGGTAAGTTGTCCTGGGCGATAGCTTTTCAGATTTTGGAATCACACAAAATTATCATGTAAAGTTTATCAATACAAATTTGATATCCATAATAAAGTTCAATCCTATGTTTGGCATTGTGTTTAGAGGTGTGCGCCGCCGCGCCACGCCGCCGCCGCCGACAGTTTTTGGCTCGCCGCCGCCGCCGGCATTTTAGCATCGGCGCGCCGCCGTTTGAAATTTAGTGACGCCGCTGATCTATATTTTTCCACGCTGATTCAAATTTGAAGAAGTCCGCATAATTTTTCGTGGAAATTTCGAAGATTCAGACGAATTTCCCGAATGATCCCCACATCATCACGTTGGAACCCCAGAGAATTTTTCGTGAAAATACCAATGATTTCCTTGAGAATTACCGTTAAAATTCCGAAAACCTCTCCGTAAAAACTAAGAAAAACTGTGAGTGGAAATTCCGAAGAATTTCTCGCTGAAATAGAATTTTTGTCGTTTGGCAGAAAGTAATTTGGCCGAAAGTTGTTAGGCCAAATATGTAGTTTGACCAAGCATATCATTTGACCGAAGTGCATCTAGCCCAAAGTTATTTGGTCGACGACCCTTTCCTGTTTAAAATGTTTCAATGGAACTTTTGAAGAATTTCTTATGGACAATACAAAGAACCTCCCGTCTCGCCTCCCGTAGAAATCCAAAATCCTTCCGGAAAAATTTTCGTTGAAATACTGAACATTTTCCGTGAAAATTCGAAAATTTCACTTATAAATTCTGAATATTAGTGGAACAAGGTGTCTACTCAATTGTAAAAACAAAATTCCCAAACTTTTCCAGTTTTTTTCAGGTACTCTACATTGATTTTGAGGTAAAATCAAACGTGCCATATACAGATTTTTGCAGCAAGATAATCAATGCAAACAAGTCAAACGAAACACGTTTTTCAAAAGAAACTATTGATGACCTCACAACATTTTTTTTCGTCATCTTTTTCTTCTTATTGGCAGAGGTTGCATATCCCACTGGCACATTGCCGCCTTGCAGCTTAGTGTTAATTAAGCACTTCCACTGTTGTTAATACATTTATATGCCCAGGGAGGTAAAAAAAATCCAACCCGAAAATTTTCTAGACTTGATCGGGAATCGAACCCAGCCACCTTCTGCATGGTTTTGTTTTATGGCCCTGACTGCTTCGGAACTTCCTCCAGAACTCAAAAAAAAAAATTCCTTTAGGTATCCTTCTTTTAAAATTTCTTCAAAAATTTGATCGATTTTAATTAGTAATTTCTTCAGAGGAACTTTAGTAAACTTGTAAAGAATTGTTCCTGAAATTTGTTTGGGAATTTCTTCGGGAATTCCTGTCCGAACTTCGTACGGATATTCCTTCAGAAAATCATTTGACGATTCATTTGTGAATTGTTTTACGAGTTCCTTCAGCACATTCCTCGGAAATTTTAATGTCTTTATTATTGAGATTTTCAGCCCACGGCTGGCTCATATCAGATTCCTCGGAAATTGCGGTGTCAATCGAATCTGTATCTTCATTACTTTCATCTACTCCCTTCCACTTTGAGTAGTATAATTATCACCGAAAAAAAGCCAATAAATTAATTTCGATAAAAATTCCTCGAGTAACTTCTCCGGAATTTTTTTCCGTCATTTCTAGAGAGTTTCTCTTCTACAAATTCCTTTGAACATTCGGAAATTCTCTTGAAATTTCCATAGAAATTGATTTCGAAATTCCTTCGGGAATCTATTCATAAATTCATTTAGGAATCCTTCTGAGGAATTCTTTGATTTTTTTTATTTGCCTTTTAAGACCTTTAGAAATTCTTTTGAAAATTCTTCTGGGAATTCCTTGGAAAATCCATTCGATATCGTATCGAAAATTCCTTTAGCAGAAATCCTTCACAATTTCCTATAGATTTTTTTTTCTTGAAAATCTCTTTATGTTCTTCCGCGGGAATTCTTTAAAGAATCTTTCGGAAATTCCTCCAGGAATTCATTCGGGGGCTCATTTTGGAAATTCCCCCAAAAATAATTTAGAAAATTACGCTTATAATTCCTAGAACACGAAAATTGTTCCAGAAATTTCTTCGAAAGTTCTTTCAGGAACTGCCTTGAAATCCTTAATTAGGGGAACGGTTCGGCACTTCATCCCATAGCTCCTATTTCCATCTCATCAAAAACAAAGCAATGAGAATGAATTTGGCTTGTTTCTTATTTTTGTGTTTTTTTTTCATCAGTGAGCACGCTTGTTAGCAAAAAGAGCGACAAGAGTGGTAATGTATTTCTTTGTTTTGCGATGAGATTAATATATGTTCATTGAGATGGAAAACAGAACAGCTCCCCTATTATATATATTTTAATACATTCATGAAGAATATTCTAGCGAATTCTCAGAAGATTTTACAAGCAAAAACTACTTGATTTCCCGAATAAATGTTTAGCTCTCTTTAGGCATTGCTTCGGAAATTATTCAGAAATTTGGATGAAGCTTTGAAGCTGGATAAACGTTTTTTTGCCCATAAATCGGAACAACGATCCATACGTGTTCAAATGTTAAATTTGTTATTTTTTTTCATGTTTGAAAGTTCCCTGATTGTGTCAGAAATTCTCTGACAATTCCAGCATTTTTTCAGGTTTTCCAGTGGAAAGTCTGGAAAATTCCGAAGAACTTTCCACGGCAATTTGAAAAAAATCGTGTGCCCATTAGAATAAATTTCCTATGAAAACTCCTAACAATTTCCATTGAAATCGATTTTTTTCATTCAAAAAATTCTCGCTGTAAATTTTGGTGAAAACTTCAGCGAGTTTCCGTAAAACTCCTTAGAGTCCCCGTGGATGTTCCGACAATTGTTAGTGTAAATTTGACAAAATATTTGGTTGAGTTTTCTGGAGTACAAAATTCTGAAAAGTTTGTCATGCAAATTTTGAATTGTTTTCCCCTGAAAATCCAAACAATTTCCCTTGGGAATGACAAAGAGCTACAAAGTAGTTCCTGTGGAAATTTCGAAAATAATTTCCAATAAGGGCTCATTCACAAATTACATAACGCAAAATCCACTGATTTGAACCCCCACCCACCCCTCCGTGACTTGCTTGTAACATTTCATTTATACCCACCCACCCCCATCTGTGACGCATAACGTCTTACTAAAATTTCACAAAAATTATAAACTGGTATTTTTAGTGTAGTACATAATAGTACATAATAATACTGTCAAATTTGAATTTAATTAGTAATTTCGTTTTTTAAATTATTTTATTTTCATAAATGTTACCAGTAACAGAACTAAGCAAACCCACCCACCCCCTAAACAAACCGTAACATTTTGTAACGCAATATTGTGTACCCACCCACCCCTTTATGGGTTATGTAATTTGTGAATGAGCCCTAATGAATATTTTGGAAAAGATGCTCCCGTTGATGTCTTGAAAATATCCCGAAAAAATGAAAAAAAAAATCTTCGAGAACGTTATAAAAAAAAATGGCCACGCCGATTCACGCCGCCGCCGCCGCCGGTTAAAATGGCTTTCGGCGTGACGCCGAAAACGCCGCCGCCGCCGACCAAAATTCTGACAAACGCCGCCGCCGTCGATTTTTGGACCGGCGCACACCTCTAATTGTGTTTTAGTGTTATATACAGATAAAAGTTCAAAAACTAACGGTAAGTGTTTTAATCGATATACAAATATCGAACGATTCTCACTCGCTAGCGAGGTTTTATCAACTGATAATTTGGATATATGATCGCATGAGAATGATGCTCATCCACGATAATTCGAAAATTTGATTTTTCCCATCCCAGCTTAGTGGTCATATGGCTGCCACTTCTGCCTCATACGCAGGAAGTCGTGGGTTCAATCCCAAGCCTGTTCCATTTCTCCTACTTTGTATCTTTCCATGTATTTCTTATGTTCTAGCAATCGCTAGAGCTGGAAATGTGCTTTCATACCGTTTCCATTTTCTAGCCATATATCTACAACTTGAGCAGGCAACTTGAGGCAACTGTTAGAATTCGAAATGAGCGAAAAAGCTCGTTTCGACTTTCAATTAGAATATACCACCACCATCCTTTCATTACTATCATCCGTTAACCAAGACGAACCTCTGCCATAGAACCTAACCTCCAGATTCCAATAAAATTCCGCATGAACTCGTGGCGAGTGCAGAGGTGTTCTCGGCTTGCAGTGGGCGAGTGATTGCATTATCAATTCCTTCCTATCCCCGATAGACCGTGAGGACGATCGACCATTCAAAATACTAGAGCTCTTGGACTGTGCACATTGAGGTTGGAGAGTAAATCCGACGCTTCCATCCATTGGTTCCCTGTGCAATTGCGATTGTTCGGTCAATCACGGAGTAGCAACTACGAAATGCACGGTCATCATGCTCATGCTCATGCTCAATTTGATTTTTCATATTACATTATACAGAAAATATTATATACATTATATAGAAAATATTCCGATGATCCAACTGTAGTTAGCTCTCCAAAGTTTCTAGACACAGCAGTTCGAAGCGTACAGTGATCGAGACAAACATTTACTTCTATAGTAACTACTAGTTCAGAGTAGCATATAGCATTCAGAAAGGAAAATTTGGCAAAATATGCAAAACTAGCTTATGTACAAGCGAAAGAGAGCGTGAAAAAAGAGAGCCTCTTTTTTGCACAGTACGTAAGAAATGTAAAGTCAAAAAAATCTAGGTCAATGTCGTAACCGAAAATCATATGTTTCATGCGTGCAATCTGCTCAAGGTATCGGTTTATGATTTTCAGTTATGATCATCAGCTTGAAAGAAATCGCCATTAGTCCATGTTATTCCCGTTAAGTACAAGTCATCGGAGATAATTACTTCATGATTCGCCTACGTGTTTGATAAGGTGAGCACTAATAAGATTCGATTATTACAATCCGGAAAGATGTATGCCGCACTAAGGAATTATGATCGATGGTCTGGAAGTCGAACAGCTACCAAGACCAAGACTTTGTTTTACAGTACATAGAGTAGAGAACCATTTGGGCAGCACCCCCTATTCCCGTCAGCAACCTTAATAACTCGACCGCGTTCCAACGAAATGGCTTAATTTTCTGTACATGGTTTGTTTCTGTCGATATCTAGTGATGTACAAAAAATCAAGCCATTTGGTTGGAACGCGGTCGAGTTATTAAGGGTGCTGACGGGAATAGGGGGTGCTGCCCAAATAGTCCCGCTCCCTACTCCAGTAATTGTTTAAGGTTTGTTATTTTTTGTCTGGAGTGGAATGCGACAGCAATGCCACCGATACACTATGGGGAAACAGCGGTCGGACACTAATTACATAAGAACTTATGGGGATCGTCGTTTTCTTGCGCACCATATAAACAAATATTTTCATAAGTGAAATTTTACAAAGGGGAAGGAGGGTCGAAAAAACTAGAAAAATCCCTTACGTAATGACTATGCGGCCCCAATCTACCTACAGCTACACCGTTTTAGCACAAATGAAAAGAATTTTGTACAGATCTTCGCCAGTCTTGAGTGATATTCCTTGAACGGTTTTAGTCTCCGGCTGGGTCATAGCACTCCATGATTCTCTGGGCCTGTCTCTGCTGCGAGGTCCTGCTGTATTCCGATCTATCTCTTGTTTGCAGATCTCGTTATTTTGGTTACGAATGTCGTCAATCAAAGATAAGAAAGTGCAAAATCCAAAATTGTTCTTACTGTACGTTTCCGGGAAACCGTTCTATTATCTATTTCTGTCATTGCTATCTTTTGCCGAATCGAACGAAATAAGCAAACTCAAAACTCGTTTTTTTTGCATTTTAACACGCATAAAAAAAACTTTAAAGGCAGAAAAATCTCAAACTTATACTGAAAATCAAACCGTACCACGTAGAAAGCTACTTTTGTGTATGCCAATTTGGCGAACTAAAGTGATATGAGCGACTTATTAAGACTTTGAATAGTTAAGTTTTGAAGTGAAATCGAGGCCATTCAATCAAGCTTTGTTATACAAATAAATCAAAAAGATAAGGAAAACATCCAAAGACAACCCATAATTGCGCGCATAATGTTGTATTGAGTCCGCTTTATTCCAGCTACTCGTGGTGAAAGGAGATGATTGATGAAATAGTTAAATCGTTTCCAATTGACGGGGAATTCCATACTTTTGGGAAATTTCTTCGATATCATTGTCACTGTGCGTTCGCCAGCTTATCGCCAAAAATTCCGTCATTTCGTGTTTGTGACTTGATATTTTTTGATCAATCTAAGCAGATACATCTTGATTTATTCGCATTTTCAACATCATCGTGCTAATTTTTTATACAATTGTGTACAATATGCAATATAGTTATACAACGCTCATACAAATATTTATTGAACACATTTCTCTCTCCTAATTGATGTTTAATCCTCAGCTACCTTGGGATTCAATTAGATTAATTTGTTTTTATCAATATCATTATCCGCAGGACCAACCAAAAAAAGCGTTCGTATTCCTGCAAGGTACTTCCGGTGTGTCTGGTAATGTAACCATAACACAGTCATCATGCACCGAGCCCGTGTTTATCGAGGTAAACATTATCGGACTGGAACCCGGCAAGCATGGATTCCACATCCACGAAAAAGGTGACCTGAGCGACGGCTGCACAAGCACCGGAGGTCACTATAACCCTGAAAAGGTTTGAAAAGCAACTCAACAACGTTCGAACCTGATATTGACAGTTTTAACGGTTTTCCCATTTCAGGCGACGCACGGTGGTCCAAACGACCATGTTCGTCATGTCGGTGATCTGGGAAATGTTCTCGCCGACGAGAGTGGAATAGCAAAAACCTCCTTTTCGGACACTGTTGTATCTCTGTTCGGTTCGTACAGCGTCCTCGGCCGTGCCATCGTCGTCCATGAGGGAGTGGATGATTTCGGAAAGACAAACCACCCGGACTCGCTAAAAACTGGAAATGCTGGTGGACGACTTGCTTGCGGAGTCATCGGAATCCTGTAAATATAAGTTAATTACTCGTAGACTGTTTTCGTTCATGATGTTGTTCTTTGTTTACGCTAAATGTATCATTTTGTATCGTCGAAACATAACATTAAAATCGTGGCTTCCAATTCTTTAACAATTATCTTTGATTATCTCATCACATCACCCGTATAACAGGCTTGTGTGGCGTCCAATACACCTTCGTAATAACTCATTTGCGTTGTCACTTATTTATTGGCATGTAGAGATGTAGAGCTGGGATTTATTTTGTAGGTGTTTGTCGTTGATCAATGGAATTATAGCACTGTATTTTTTTTATAAACGCTTCCAACTTCAATCTGTTGTAATTGTGGGGAAGACCAAATTGCGTCGCCATCGTAATATTATAGTGATGAATAGTTAGCAAAACATACATAATTGCTTCATTAAAATTAATCATTTTTACTTTGCTACAGTAAAATTATTCTTCATATATCAAACCCAGAGTAGAATAGGTGACATTTGAGAATTAATGAGATGATGACATTTGAATAGCGGCATAACTAAATGCTCACTTATTCCTGTATGCACTTTTCCTTGGTTTTGGCGTTAGCGTTTGCTAAATATATGTAATAACAAAAATAATAGAAAAATAGAAATAGTTCAATGTAAACATTTTAATGAGAGCAAAACTTTCCATTCCAAATCAATGAAAAGCATAAGATCTTAACTAACTACTAATGAATAAATTTATTTGATTTTGTCAAGAGAAAAGGAATATGAAGCTTTTTATAAAGTAGTCTATTTTGAAATCCACATTTTTTTAGTAGGCGACTCTATTTTCTTTAAATGAAAAATAATAATTCCCGTTTGTCTATTTGACCCTTATAGACTTGGATTGGAAGCTACTCAACTGTGTAAAAAATTGTATGCATAGGTTTTATGGGTGTCTCCCTATGGAAGAGGGCTCCCAAATTTCTTCAAAACGCGAAAATTAATCAAGCAAATAGAACTAAATTTGGCATGTGAAGGTTTTTGGAGACTCGGCAAGCCTCGTTGGATAAACGTACAACTCGTGCTGAAAAAATCATTGTTGTACGGCAAGACAATCAATTTTGACTAGTTTTATGGTTAGCGTAAACATTCAAGGATAAATGCCAATCTCGTTCGGGTTTCTTGTTCGTTGGTTGCACTGAAGGCAAGTTGTATAATATGTTCACAAATATACGTTCACGATCTATTCCGAAGTATGTTGCTGTTAATTATATCGATATAATTCTTATTTTACGATTTATTATCTCTAAATTTAAACAGATATTCAATTTATTTGTTCCTTTTAGTGTTATTTAAGTGGTGATCATGTGTACTAAAATGTTTTACATTTGATATATGACAATACATAAAAAGGAAAAACAGACGATCCAAAATAGTAAGTACAAGTTTGTTTTTATCTTCAGCAAAGCAAGCATTTAGCAGGCGCACACTTGTCTCGGCTATTTGAATTTCAAATACTTCCTTTTTTACGTTGAAACATATTCAAATAGGGTTACTGCTCCTGGACTTCATCTCTTCTTCTTCTTATTATTGGCATTACATCCCCACACTGGGACAGAGCCGCCTCGCAGCTTAGTGTTCATTAGGCACTTCCACAGTTATTAACTGCAAGGTTTCTAAGCCAAGTTACCATTTTTGCATTCGTATATCATTTTTGTTTCGCGTTGAGATTAATATATGTTCAGTGAGATGAAAAACGGAACAGTTCCCCTAAAAGCCATACTAGAAAAGCTTTCCAATGATCATGAATATATCCATTTTTGAGCTTGTGTTACTCATGAGAATAAAAACAAAATATGTTAGTTTTGTTTTTGTACATACAAAATGTTATACAAAATTATGAAATTTCAATACAATGACTGTATTAAAATCTTCCGAATTGGCATATGCCAAAAATTTTATACAGATTGTGCAAAGCCTAAGTATATAAAAATATACCATACGCTAATTGATCCGCGTTTAACAAAATCATGGGCTACACACATACACACACAAATAGACATGAGTTTAGTCTTTCGAGCTAAGTCTATTGGTATATAACACTATGGGTCTCCGAGCTTCCCATCAAAATTTGACTTTTGGAGTGAAATTATAGCCTTCTGGTACAACTTTATTGTACAAGAAAGGCAAAAAATGAAAAAACCGGTTCTACAGCTTGAGATTTTTAGGTTGTTTTGCAACAAGTTCTACAAAATTTCCACGAATTTCTTTTCGAAATTTCCTCATGAAATGTTTCGGGATTTTCCTCAAAAACTCTGTGGAGTTTCCTCAGAAAATTCTTCGCAATTTCCAAGGAAAATAATATGAAACTTCCATTTGGATTTCTACATAGACCTGTGCGCCGATTGAAAATTTTTCGGCGGCGGCGTGATAGATCATAATCAGCCAGCGGCGGCGTGGTGGCGGTGGCGTGGCTGCGTGGGTCGGCGTGAGCCTATTTTCAAGCAGTAGACATGTTTCGAAATTCTTCCACAAATTCCTTCGTAGTGCTCTGAAAACTGCTCCAGGAATTGCTCCGGAAGTTCCTCCAAGAATTCCTCCAGAAGTTCCTCCATGAATTCCTCCGGAAGTTCCTCCAGGAACTCCTCCGGAAGTTCCTCCAAGAATGCCACCAGAAATTCCTCCAGGAATTCCTCGGGAAGTTCTTCCAGGAATTCCTCCGGAAGTTCCTCCAAGAATTCCTCCAGAAGTTCCTCCATGAATTCTTCTGGAAGTTCCTTCAATAATTTCATCACAGACAAACAGACGTAACAGCTAGAACAATTTCCTGAAAAATTCATAGCCCTGTTACTTTATCACCATCTCGCGTGCATGTTGCACGAAATGATGTTTAGTACGATATTGTCAACAGATGGCGCTAGTGTGAGATGTCAAATAGAAAGGTAAACGATGTGCGCGCCTCTAGGTGTGAAACAAGTAATCATTTATTTATTTATTATCAGACTAAGGCCGGAGTGGCCTGTGCTGCACATAAAAGACTTCTCCATTCAGCTCGGTCCATGGCTGCACTTCGCCAACCACGCAGTCTGCGGAGGGTCCGCAAATCGTCCTCCACCTGATCGATCCACCTTGCCCGCTGTGCACCTCGCCTTTTTGTTCCCGTCGGATCGTTGTCGAGAACCATTTTCACCGGATTACTGTCCGACATTCTGGCAACGCGCCCGGCCCACCGCAGTCTTCCGATTTTCGCGATGTGAACGATGGATAGTTCTCCCAACAGCTGATGCAACTCGTGGTTCATTCGCCTCCTCCACGTACCGTCCGCCATCTGCACTCCACCATAGATGGTACGCAACACTTTCCTTTCGAAAACTCCGAGTGCGCGTTGGTCCTCCACGAGCATCGTCCAGGTCTCGTGTCCGTAGAGGACTACCGGTCTAATGAGCGTTTTGTAGATTGTCAGTTTGGTACGGCGGCAAACTCTATTCGATCGGAGCGTCTTGCGGAGTCCAAAGTACGTACGATTTCCAGCCACTATGCGTCTCCAAATTTCTCTGCTGGTATTACTTTCGGCAGTCACCAGTGAGCCCAAGTACACAAATTCTTCTACCACCTCGATTTCGTCACCACCGATGCCAACTCGGGGTGGGTGGCTCACATTGTCTTCTCTTGAACCTCTTCCTATCATGTACTTCGTCTTCGACGTGTTGATGACTTGTCCGATTCGCTTGGCTTCCCTCTTCAGTCTGATGTAGGCTTCCTCCATCTTCTCAAAGTTACATGCCATAATATCTATGTCGTCGGCGAAGCCAAATAGCTGGACGGACTTATTGAAAATTGTACCACTCGTGTTTATCCCCGCTCTTCGTATTACCCTTTCCAAAGCAATGTTGAATAGCAGACACGAAAGACCATCACCTTGCCGTAACCCTCTGCGGGTTTCGAAGGGACTCGAGAATGCCCCTGAAACTCGAACTACGCACATCACCTGATCCATCGTCGCTTTGATCAACCGTGTCAGTTTATTCGGAAATCCGTTTTCGTGCATTAGCTGCCATAGCTGGTCCCGATCGATTGATTCATATAGTGCTGCCGCCACCTTTGGATCACCTCACGCTCCTTCGTAAGAAGGTTCCCGTGTATGTCCTTACACATATCAGGCTGTGGCACGTAGCCCTTACGTGAACGGTTCAACTTCTCATAGAACTTTCGTGTGTTATTAGCGCGGTACAGTTGCTCCGTCTCTTCACGGTCTCAATCTTCCTGCTGACGCTTTTTCCTCCGGAAAATCGAGTTTTGTCTGTTCCGCGCCTGTTTATATCGTGCCTCGTTCGCCCTCGTGCTGGTTCCCAGCTCGTTGGTGGTGCTACAGCTTTGGTAGAAGGTAGCCGCCCGATGACCGCTTTTCCACACTTTCTGTCCTGTCCAGCAAATCTCCTGTAGCGTCACGACGTCGAAGTTGCGGGGATGTAATTCATCGTAGATCATCCTGTTGCAACCTGCGAAACCTAGCGACTTGCAGTTTAATGTTCCAAGCCTTCAATCGTGATTCTTTATTCGTCACCTAGGTCTTTGTCGATTATATCGAGTCGCATTATCTCTTATATTTTTCGTAATTATTGGTTTTCCAGGCGGCTCATTGAGCCTGCGCAAACTTCCTGTCTCGCCGGAGGGCCGTCGTGTCAGGGCTGTTTAGCGTCACACCTAACACCAGGACTTGGGCTTGTGCGCTTTGAGCGGCACACGGTCGCTTTGGCGGAGCCTACTTGCGGATACATGCAGCTTTTATAGAGGTTTAACAGGGCCCACTGTCAAACCCCACCACATCCTAGGCAGGCGCCACAACTCGCAGATGGCCTGGGGAGGGATCGTCAAGCCCTTGGACATAGTCCTGCTGCCCACATATTTACCTTATCATAATGAAATGAATTAAAGGCAAATGAACTTTTTCACATTTCTGAGAAAGATTCCCATCAGCATTGAGATTGAAGACGAATTCTCATCAGAATCCGAGAAGAATTCTCATTGGAATCTCTAAAGAATTATTTTCAAAATCATCGAAATATTACAAACGGAATCCAGAAGAATTCACACTGGATTCCTTTCGGTATCGTTGAGGGATTCCCTTGAGAATCTGTGGGGGATACCCTTTATAATCAGTGGAGGATATGCTTCAAAATCTCTCGTTGATTTTTTTTGGAATCGTTCGGAGATTTGCTTCGGGATTCCTTGACGATTTGTTTCAGAATACCCAGACGAATTGCTTCAGAATTGAAAATTTAATTCGGAGTCACTCACCGTTTTGCCTCGGAATCCCTCAATGATTTGCTTCGGAATCCCTCTGACGATTTGCTTCGGAATTGCTCGAAGATTTAGTTCCAGTTGATGCCATTATGCCCTTTTCTTCGATGTGTCCTGATTTCAACAGCTTCTGGGCGAACTCTTTAGTGTTGATGACTGACCTGCTGGGGAATGGTTTCGATATACTTTGGAAATCCTTTACTAACCGTTTGGCCAGGTTTTGGGTAGGGGAACCCACTGATGAAACTATCTCTCGCATTATTCGCAATTATTCAAAAAATTCTTTGGAGCTTCTGCGGTATTTTTTAAATTCACTCTGGCAATTTTTTTGCACTTTCCTCGGAAAATTGTTAGAAATTTCCACGATAAAATCTAAAAAAAATCGCAATTTCTTCAGATGATTCATTGGATTAAACTCGAGAAAGTCTTCGGATTTTTTTCGGAAAACTCTACAAAATTTCCGTCGAGAAGTTCTTTCTGAACTTCCACGAGATATTTTTAAAATTTTACTTTACGAATGTTGCGGAGTTTGTTTGAAAAACTCTTTGGAGTTTCTCCAGGCAATACTTCAGAATTTTTTTTCGGGAGATTCTACAGATTTTCCTCGGACAATTTAATAAATTTTGCTGGAAAAATTCTTCGGAATCTCCTTGGGAAATTCTGCATAATTTCCCTAGAAAAATCGTCGGTGTATTGTAAATCTACAAAATTTCCGCATCAAATTATTCGGATATCCCACGGTAAGTTCTTGTGGTTAATTCTTTGCTATTTGCACATGAGATTCATCGGATTCATTTGTGTTTGATATTTTCACAAATACATTCTCACGTGTTGCTGCCAATGGAAACAATGTTATTATTACATTGCTATTAGAAATTGGAATCGCGAAGTAAAAGTAACTGTACTAAACTATACCATACTGATATAACTAAATATAACTAATATATAACTAAAATGTTCAGCTGATATTGAATATATTTGCTCTTTCTGGTGTTAATTATGAGGTGATCAAGTGTATTACTTTGGAAATTTGTCGTGTCATATACAATAAAGAGGTAAAACAGTAAGTATAAATTTGCCATTCGTGTGCTGTTTTCTTTGGCAATACAATAATTGCAAGGATTTTGTTCACATTTGTTTTGGTTAAAAATTCATCATATATTCCTACTTTTGCATAAATAATTTATTCAAAAAGATGACTGAGCTTACTGTAGAGTCATGGGTACGAGTCCCATCGAAGGGAAAGTGGTTACCTCCAATACATTTTTCAAATCAATATCTTCCACATAACGTACATATTCACATATGAGTTTCCATAACATTGTAAATTAGACTGAGTTATGTTTTTTATCTAAATTTGACGCATACGTGGTGTATGTTTCCTGCATTACGCATATTTTGTCAGGATTGTTAACAATAGTCCCACCCTGCCAAAGCTGTATTTTATCCTGAAAACCTCATATTGTCTATTAATGTCTAATCGAACCTTCTGTTTGCGAATACGACTAATAAAATTTGATTTTTTTATAGTTATATACGCTATTAGAGCATTATATCGACAAGTGTCTTATTATGATATGGAAATGCTAATATCATCTTCCAAACTTAGACGTACATGTTCATGATAGAATTAGAGGCGAAAGTATAGAATTGATAGTTCCGTTAGGATACGGCAGGCATGAAGAATGTTTTTATAGAAGTCGATTTGAAAGCGAGGGCAATATTTGTGATGGCACATATCGCACGACCTTCCTTCTGCCAAGCTCCCGTATAAAGGGGGGGAGGGAAGAATATCAGTGTCTTATTGCCAAAATATAACCAGTACCCGGGTAGAAACCGTGATATTGATAGCAAAGCATGATATTAACTTGTTTGAAATAAGAGTGAAAATAACAAGTGATAATTACAAAAAAATTGCACCGAAATATCATAAAAATATCAGGTTTTGCTATTAACAAGAATGGCATAACCTGATATTTTTATGGCATTTCGGTGCAAATTTTTGTTATTTTCACTCTTATTTCAAACAAGTTCATATCATGTTTTGTTATGAATATCACGTTTTACTGTTAATGAGCCATTTTCGTCTACCCGGGTAGATATAATATAGATGGAGATCCTCAAAAAATGTTAATACGGCTTATCTATATCACAATAGATCGCAATGGTCGCAGTGATTAAAATACCCAACAAGGAAAAAAGGCCTCTAAAAAAAGTTATGGAGTTAGTCAAATAACATGCAGATTACATTTTACATCACTGTTTATAATAATAAATCAATTTGTGTAATTTCCGACGAAGATCGAAAATAATTAACTATCGCAATCAATAGTAGCGGAAGGTGGTCGGTTGCCGGCACTGGTCAGGTGTCGGCACCCCGACGTAACTTTTGACAGATAACAGATATGGACATTTGCATGCACTTCATAAGCCATGTTATTTTTGTGCCAGCCATAACGCCCTTCGTTTATACTTTTCCGTATTAATGTTTTTTTGTTGGTGCTGGCAACCGAACACTTTTTTCTAAACGGCATAAGATCAACACCAAACAAAATTATTATTAAAAAATTTCTCATAGATAAAATAAATCATATTCACCAGTTATTAGCTTATACCTATAGGCTTCCATTGGCATGCAACCATCGCCATTTTTTTCAATTGGGCGAAGTTGTGAACCAAAAACAAAAGGGTTCCGACAACCAACCACCTTCTTTTAAAAAAAAATAATCTAGAACTGATAATTATGCTCAAGCATATGGGAATATGGAAAAATCTAACAATCTACGAAATCTTCAATCATTTTTCACCTTTTTCCAGATCGCCTTTCGATGAACCGGAGGAACTTTGCAGTAGTGACGGTAAGCGTGTGGCCCCCATTCTAACTTTGATAGGCCTGATCATGAGCTGTTTGGTTGTTCGTGTCTTTCGATACTGATTCATGGATGATGGTCATCAGTCATCCTGTACATTGACTTTCTCTACCAGCTTTTGTGACCATTAAGTGGAATGACAGGTGGTTCATTGAACTGAATAATTTCCGAAAACTCACCAGCTACAATGACACTCATCTTCGTAAAGCCGTTGGATACAACATTTGATTACGGTGCGGTCTGCGAAGCAAAAGCCCGTTAAGTGTTTTTTCGCGTGAAGAAAGCATTCCTTATTTGACTATGTCCCTATATTTATAATTATGTACATATTGTGTTATACCTAGTTGTTAGTCGCCTTATTTATTCTGATGTAAATAATTTGTTTCGTTTATGAAGGACGTTGTTTTCTCAACAGCGAATCAGGTAACGTGCTGTGTTTATAATCTTCTAGGTACAAAAGAGCATTATGGCAGTCGTCTCGTCGGAAAGTAATATTCCTTTTGCGAGAAGATGAATACACTACTGATTCCAAAGAAAAGCTTATTCTTTATGCATTTTGAACAACCATTGGCTAGGAACATACCTACGATGAAAAAGGTTCAATGTCAAGCGATTCTAAGTTGCAGATAAAGGAATAACGTTGATATTAAATAAAGAAACCAATACGATGTGAACTAGACATGACTTTATTTATTTCCGAAATTATCCCAGTTTTTTGCTGAAACAGTTTCCCATGGAGACAGTTAAGAATAGAGAAATAAATAGTAGAATAGATAAATATTAATAAGCAGTTTGCAACTATCTCCATGGCATAGGTGTTGTGAATCCATTGTGCTTGCCATACAATATACATATTCATCCATGCAAAGGCAGGCATATGAACGTTTTTAGTTTATAACTAAGGAAATGCTAAAAAACACCATGTTAAAAAGCAGGCCATGTCCCATGACCATGAGCTTAAGTAGCGATACATTGTTCCTAGCCACAAATGGGGTAATAGAACTGAATGAATTTTATTTTGTTAATTAATTGCAAATTATTCGGCAACTCGGAATATGTTGACTGTGCATGCATATGCACTGCACATGCATATGTTTCGAAAGTGTCATTTGGCCGAAAAGGTCATTTGGCCGTAAGAGTCATTAGGCCGAAAGAGTCGTTTGGCCGAAAGGGTCGTTTGGCAATTCTCTTGAAAGGAGGATTCCAATAATCTTGAAGGAAGGCTTCCGATCCTCTCGAAGAGAGGCTTCCGAGCTTCTTGAAGTAAGGCTTCAGAGCCTCTTGAAATGTAACTTTCGAGCCACTTAGGGAAGATCCATTAATTACGTAACGCGAAAATTGGACTTTTTCGACCCCCCTCCCCCTATGTCACACTTTTTGTATGATGCTTTTAGAAGTTTTGTATGGATCGTCACAGTTCACTCAACCCCCCTCTAAGCGTTACGTAATTTGTGGACGATCCCTTAAAAGGAAGCTTCTAGGGGGAGCATCTCGAAGTATGCTTCCAAGCCTCTTGAAAGAAGAATTCCGAGCCTCTTGAAAGGAAGCTTCCGAGCCTCTTGTAAGGAGGCTTCCGTGCCTCCTGAAAGAAGCCTTTCCAGTCTTTTGAAAGAACCTTCCATGCATCTTGAAAGTAGGCTACCGTGCTTTTTGAAAGAGGCTTCCGAGCGACTTGATAGAAGGCTTCCTCGCATTTTGAAGGGAGGTTTCCGAGCCTCTTGAAAAGCGGCTTTCGAGCCACTTAAAAGGAAGCTTCGTGCAGCTTGGAAGCAACTGAAACATGTTGTTAACATGCTATTTGATAGTTTGTTTCGAAAAGTAGATTGCATAGAGGATTTTTAAAATTTGTTCAACGTTTTGTCCTTTTGATCTTTTGTAACACAGCCCTTCATATACTGTGCTGGTTTTGGAGGGAAGTATTCAATAGGCTTTGACTCACTAATGCATATGCATATATGCACAAGATAAAGTTTTGAAATAAAGAATTATACAATTATCTAAACTTTATCAATAAGTTTTGATCGAAATTGTAATACATCCGCCATTACGCATTCTTGTCCGAGGCACCCCCTGGGATCAGCGAAGGTATCTCCAGGGGTAGGGGAACCCGAGCAAAGCCTGACATCATAATGAGAGCCAAAAGAAAACATATTTTGATATCGACATCAAATTGAAATCATAATTTGTTTTCAAACTTTGATATCAATGATTGAAAACTTATTTTGATATCAATATGCTGTTGATTTCTGAATTATATGAACTGAAATCAAACTGATTACTTATTTCGTTATTAAAAACCAATAACACAGTAAGACTATACATTTTGTTATTTTAACCGTCAAAACTACCAATATCCTATCATCCTGAGTTATCAAAATTAGGCGATTTCACAACAACAAAATTAGTTATCTATTTGCTCTCAAGGGGAATTGATCCCTTTATGGGCTGAACGTATTTAGGTTCTTTCAAGTCTTGGTTTATTTTCAAATCCTAACAATTCTCTAGCGTTAAATGTAAAAACAGTCGAGCAAAAATTAATATTGTTAGTATTAAGTAAGGCAAGTATTTTGGTTCTTGATTAGAGTAACAGTGACAGTTATCAAAAAAGTTGGGAGGCTTATGCAAATTTATGCAAACAATCCACTCCACTGAAAGGCAGAGGCATGACAACCATGATGTTTCCAAGAGGATCTGTCTGTCGATAGCTGATACAGTTATGATACAAAAACTGGATTTTCGATAAAACATACAATTACACAAACATATTCTAATATATAATCGTTGTTTTTAAATCTAATTATCCTATTTCTAATCTAAAAAATTAGAAACCCATCTGGCCGAAAGTCATTTGGCCGAAAGGGTTGTTTGGCCGAAAGGGTTGTTTGGCCGAAAGGGTCGTTTGACCAGAAGGGTCGTTTGTCCGAAAGGGTAATTTGGCCGAAAGGATCGTTTAGCCGAACTGGTCATTAGGCCGAAAGGGCCAAATGAGACGTCTCACTTCTCTCTCCTCATTTTTCACTCCTCACTGTGAAAAGTGAGTAGTGCAAAGTGGGTTGTGAGACATCTCACTACTCACTTCTCACTGCGAAAACTGAGTACATAGTGCGAAGTGGGTAGTGAGACGTCTCACTACTCATTTCGCGCTTCTCACTTTTTACAGTGAGAAGATAAAAATGAAGAGTGAGAAGTGAGACGTCTCTCTTCTCATTCCTTATTTCTCACTTTTAAAATGAACTATTCAGCCAAATGACCTATTCAGCCAAATGTCCTATTCGGCCAAATGACCCTTTCGCCCAAATGACTCTTTCAGCAAAATGACCTTTTCGGCAAAATGATCCTTTCGGCCAAACGACCCTTTCGGCCAAATGACCCTTTCGGCCAGATGACCCTTTCGTCCAAACGACCCTTTCGGCCAAATGACCCTTTCAGTCAAATTACCCTTCCAGCCAAACAACCCTTTTGGCCAAACGACCCTTTTGGCCTAATGACCCTTTAAGTCGAGCGACCCTTTTGGCCAAATGGCCCTTTCGGCCAAATGACCCTTTAGGCCAAATAACCCTTTCGGCCAAAGTACCCTTTCGGCAAAACGACCCTTTCGGTCTAATGACCCTTTCAGCCAAATTATCCTTTCGGCCAAACGACCCTTTCGGCCAAATGACTTTCGGCCGAATGACCCTTCCCCATTGGCCACAAAGATGTACAGTGATCGTTCAGTAATTTGGGCACGACCTCGCCCCAATTAACGAATGGCGTTCGCTAATTGGGGCATTTTGGCAAGCGATATCCCAAGATTTTCGGGATTTCAAAAATAATATTCCGGGAATCGGGAAATCCCGAATTTTCCCAAATCCCGGAATGCCCCGGGATGGAAACTCGATTTGGAATCGATTGGCTCTGTAAGAAGACAATCACCATGGTCGCACGGTTTGACTTGTACAAGGATGTTAACGATCATTCAGTAATTTGCGTTCGATCATTTAGTAGTTTGTCAATAACACATTCCAGAAGCTGAATTTCAAATAATGTTGTATGGTGGACTTCTAGTGCGAAGGTTTTTCTACAACTTTGCCTAATGGTTCGTTACTAGAATTCAACTAATAACGCAGTTAGAGCGCTAGTTGCAGTAACCTCAAGTAAATGATTGGAATTTTGTTATCATTTAAACAGTCTAAGTTACTGAAACTATAGCTATAACTCCGTTACTAGTGGAATTCAGACAACGAACCATTGGGCAGAGTTGTAGAAAAAACTTCGCACTAGAAGTCCACCATACAACATATTTTGAAATTCAGCTTCTGGAATGTGTTATTGACAAACTACTCAATGATCGAACGCAAATTACTGAATCGTTAACATCCTTGCGTTGTACTAAGAACAATGTCCTGCTGGTATATTTTGATGAGAATAAAGTATCAGCTGCTACTAATGTTATCACATATCCTTTACTAAATTCAATAAAGCTATTTCGGTCAAGTTGTCGAAGGAAGAACAACTTATACCAGGAATCCCCTCGAAAATTTGATTGTGGATTATGCTTTTGGAGTAGGTAGTGTTGAAAAAAATGGTGCCACATTTGTAAAATACGATTAAAATTAGACAAACTTAGTTTGAAAATAGGAATTACCTGGAATTCGAACCCAGCCACCTTCATCGTGGTCTAGATTGTAACTTTGTAATCTGGGCTACAGAAGACGATATCACGGAATACTGCAAAAACTTCATGTAAATTCTTCATGGTAAAAAAAACTGTGCTGCAGTCTCTAGAATGCTTTTGCTTTGTCAACAAATCCTTTCTTTTCTAAGAATAAGTGCCATAAAATATATCTACCGAATTTATGTGTCTCGAACTGAGTATTTTGAATAATCTTTTTGTAGCATGTAATCTATCTAGAACTCCATTGCATGTACCAACAGAAACACAATGACGTCTATATTTCGCGTCAACTCAATATAAATGTCCGCCACAAAGCTCTCTACCACTAGGCAGTTGGCTCCACCGCAGGACTCCGAAAGTGAACATGAATGTAGATCATCGGTAAATAAGTGGCAGGTCAACCTCTAAACTGCCCCCAAACAAAACACGCGGTATCGAAGCATGGAAGCTTTCTTTTGGAAGCACACACCGCGATAGTTGCGTGGTTTCCAGTCCTTTTGGAGAAATCGCGCGCATGCTACCCCCCAAGCGAACACATAGAAAAGTGGCACACCAAGTGACCGGCCAGCGTGCTTGACCTGCCGTTGATGGCTGGTTCTAAGGGGGGTGGGTATTTTCTATTCGGGACATGCCAGGTACGGCAGCATAAATGTGCTGGAAAATTTACTGATGTGTATATAATCCGAAGGTGGTATATTCAAATGACCGCACGCCAGCCAACATTGATTCAGTCTGCTCCGGGCAGTTGAAAGGATTTGTCGGAAAGTGACCTCTTGGGACGAAAAGTGATTTCTGGGCAGAAAATCAGTTTGGAATAAGTGCAACATCAGTGAAAGTGACCAGTTCTATTTGCATTCTAAGGATTAACTGTGCAAGACAGCTGCAAAATGAAATCAATTCTATTTGACAACATCCGAGCTAGGCTCGGATCCTGTGGGACCAAAACGATTAAATATTTGCTGTTTGTCTTCAATCTCATATTTGCGGTAAGGAAACAGTGAGTTGCGGGAACAAATGGTTAGAAATAAATAGCAACTTAACATCCATTAATTGGCTTTGCATGATAACATGAACTTGAAGCATGGGCGTAAACCTCGATAAACAGTGCCGATTAGGATCAATGGTAATAAAATGTTGAATATATTTTGATCAGATTCATCAGAGTCACACATCGGAAATATGTTCTCATTCAATCGAACTATATATATTTTTTTTAATAAATTAAATTTTAGTGTGGATCAACAAAAAACCCTTGACTAAAAGATTAGCTTAGCTTAGCTTAGCTTAGACTGACTGTACATTAGAGTGGGGCGTCATGGTCATTTTTTCAAATCAATGGTTTTTCGAAGCCATTCTGGGTCCTGAATAACTGTGCAGAATTTGGGACCGATTGGTTACTTCCTCGCTTTCCGCATCGCGTTTGAAGTTTGTATGGAAATTAGTATGGGAGAACGTATATTTTTGCATTTCTACTACTAGAGGTTTCAGTTCATCGTAAACCAAGTGGCACATTGCGTTAAAGTATAACCCAAAGGATGCCGAAAAACTTTGCCGAAGAAGGCACGTTGCTGGAACGTCCACGAAAAAAGTTATAACGCTTCGAAGATTGAGTGTTCAAACCATATGCAAAAAATGGTTTATTCTGCCAGCACTGCCGAACTACGTAGACCAATAATTTAACTGAGTGTTATTTCAAAATAATTGATCTTATAGGGCTTTAGAGCTAATGGGAGCTATCCGGAATCATTTCACAAAGAAAAAATCCGGCAAGAAGGAAGATGGGTTTTGCCCTTCGATAACCATAGGTTGTCCGGTAGTGCTGGCAGAAACATTGATTTTTTGCATATGGTTTGAACAATCAATTTTCGGAACGTAATAACATTTTTTGTAGACCTTCCAGCTACATACCTTCTTCGACAAAGTCTTTTGGCATCTTTCAGACTATATGCTAACGTATTAAGTCACGTGATTGATGATAAATTGAAGCCGCTAAGAGCAAAAATGTGAAAAATTACGTTTTCCCATACAAATTTCCATGTAAATTTGAAACGCGATGTGGAATGCGAGGTTGCAACCAATCGCGCCCATATTTTGCTCAATTGATTGTGGTCCCAACACGATTCAGAAAAAACTTGATCTCACTTGATGGGATGAAGTTTACGTTTTTCCATACAATTGCGCCCCACTCTACTGTACATGTCTAAGGTAGCTACTCCATGATGGAACAGAATACAAAACAGAATAGTAGTTTGGATATTCTAACTATTCTATTATATTCACGAATCTTAAATTTCAACAGCTCTTAAGGGTAGATAAATAACGGCACCGGCCAAGTCCTTACAGTCCTTACAAAAAATGGGAACTTTAGTGTTTAGTTATTGTTGCCACTAGAGACTGTTAACACATTTTTGGAAGACGACCTGCGGGTTGAACCAATTCTGCTACGAGGCACAGATATAAATATTTCGTAATTTCATACACGTAGGGTAGAGAACCATTTGGGCAGCACCCCCTATTCCCGTCAGCAACGTTCATTACTCGAGCGCATTACAGCCGAATTATTTGTTTTTTAGTACATGGTTAGTTTCTGTCAAAATCTAGTGATGTACAAAAAAATCATGCCATTTGGTTGGAACGCGGTCAAGTTATTAAGGTTGCAGACAGGAATAGGGGGTGCTGCCCAAATGGTTCCGCTCCCTACTTGAAGAATATGAATAAACGCAACATTCAATCGAACTTATTGTTATAATTGAAATAAATTCAAATTGCGCTATCTTGTGAAATTCAATGCAATTTAATGGAATAAAGAATGCTTATTTGATCAAAATCATGCCAAACCACCACTCAAATACACTGGATTCTGTTTTTACGCGATTTACATTTTCTCAATTTTGCACCCATTCTAAATGTTTAACGCATATATGACGAGCTCGGTGGTCTAGTGGCTACCGCTTCTGCCTTATAAGCAGGAGGTCGTGGGTTCAATTCCAGGCTCGTCCCTTTCCTACTTTGTATTGTAACTAAGATATTCTTTCTGTGTTTCACGTTCTACCAAAACGATTCCTACTGTTATAACCTTCCACACAATTCCAAAACCATCCCGTGGCCACCTAAGAGATAGTGATTAGTCCCAAATCAATATCTATGGTAACGGCTAAAAGTGCTACTACTCTCATACAATAGTTTTGGCTTGTACCACCTACGAAATTGTGCGAATTGCTCAATGCTAATGCTAATGCTAATTCTAAATGTTTAACGCATATCAATTACCATGTGATTTTTCTTTGAATTATTTAGGATTTTTTGAAACATGTTGCAAAGATTTTGATGGCAAATTGAAGTCACAAGATCAAAAATACAAGCGAAAAAATCGTGTAAAAACAGTTTAACAGAAAAGGGGGGGGATCCTCCTAAATTATTTTTATTGTCTTATCTCATGCACGAGAAAGACAAGGTAAAGCAAAACGTGATTATCATGAATGATCTGTAACCGTCTGCTAACAGAGTGAACAAAGTCCGTTCTGTTATGTAACGGCATAACGCAGTCAATGTTCACGATGATTAACCCAATTGATCCACGTTTGAGATCAACTGTGCTTCTAATATGTCCGATTATCCGTGGTATGCATATGACCGCACCTCCCTAGCAACACAATTCAGATCGCAGTGGCGTCAGTGTGATCGGAATTAGTGACATTTAGATCAGCTCTTCTTCACCATGGAGACTAGCATGTTTTAATATTGTTTTTACAAATCTGGTGGAAGAATTAACCGTCAGATAAAATATTGTCAACATCTTTCTGACATTTATCTAGGCAATTTAATGCCGCTGCCAGTCCGCTTCTAGATTCTCTGGTTCTCTTCAAATAATTTCCTTACCAGAAACATCGTCGAATGATGAATTCACACGTAAATCCACTTCCAATTTTTGGCTAATCTATTTTAGTCCAATAGGCTCTTGGTAGGAATTTAGATTTTGTAGGTGCACATGCACAGTAGGGTGCTAATGGAAAGTGTGGGAAAAATTTGACCATCGAATTTCAAAAACGGGTAGTGCTCAAAAGTTTCATCTCCTCGAAAAAGTTCCTATGCAAAATTTCAGCTCAATCGGACTTCGTTAAATGTTTGATCAAAGTGGTCAAAGTTTGACTATTATGAAACACAAAAATTTCCCAAGGGGGTGGGTGGTATAGGAAAAATCCAAAACCGATTTTTTTTGATGCCGAATGTCTTAGGAATGCATGAAAAGTCGATATCTGGCGTTATCTCGAAAACAAAAAAAATGAGAAAATTTGACTTTTTGGAGTCAACACTAGATCTCGACGTTTCATGCGAAACGGGCTTGGTAGTCATGTGGCTACTGCTTCTGACTCGTACGCAGGAGGTCGTGGGTTCAATCCTAGGTCCGTTCCTATCCCCTACTCTGTATCTTTCTCTATATTTCTCATGTTCTAGCAATCGCTAGAACTTTTCCATTTCTATCCCTATCCCAGTAGCTCCTAGAATTGGAAATGAAGCAAAAAGTTCGTTTCCCTACATCCAATTAGAAATTCCATCAGTTGCTTTCTTCTATCTATAACATTGGCAGCTCGTTATCCAAGACGCACCTCTGCCTCTCGAACCTAACCCAAAAATTCCAATAAATTCCGTATGATCTCGTGGCAAGTGCAAAGGTATATTCGGCTTGCAGTGGGCGAGTGATTACATCATCATTTCCTCCCCTTCCCTACATTGACTTGCATTCTGACGTGGCAGGCGCCAGTATGACCTAACAAATGAGATCACCAGTACTTTACATTGAAGATGAGTGCTATTCCCAAGCAAACATCTGTTGGTTATCTGTGCAAGAACAGCTGATCTAGTCATAATGGAGTAGCAACTACGGGCAGTCAATCAAGCTCAAGCTTTTGACATTTGGAGACATTTGGCTTATAAAAACTTTAAATTTTGAATAGTTTTATAAGTTTCACGTTTCATGCATTTCTAAGACATCTGGCATCAAACAAAAATTCGATTTAGAATTCTTCCTGTTTTCTTTTCATATAATGCTAAAAGATCTAAAAAAAACTCGATGCGCTAACACACAGGATGTGACAGGCAGAACTGTATTTACATTCTAAAAGAGCTTTGAATGTAATCACTGCCTTTCGGAGCGCAAGCACTTGGATTTTTTTCTAGCGACGCATGCTGATGACAATTTTTTTGGTGTGTGTGGTGTCTGATGGAGATGGATAAACAACGAGCATGTCCAACTACGGTCAACCGAATAAAGGGTTGGGAAGTGGTAAGAGCTGAAAGGATACGATGGGCAGGGCATGTTGCAAGAACGCCGGTCAGCAACTCTGGTATTCTGCGCTTCAGATCCGGCTGATATTAGGAGGTGTGAAGCGAAACAAACTGACTGAGCAGAATGACTTGTGGGGCCCATCCGAGGATGGATAGTTGTAGTTGCGATCCGAGGACATGTATCCGACAAAATAAGCTTTCCTCTATCAAATAACCAAAACTTTTCAAATGAATCATGAGGAATGTAATATATTGACTACACCACTTTCGCTTTTTTAGTTGTCAACAATTTGTATATAGGAGTTTGACAACGATGTTGAAGCTTGCCAAAAAGTCTTAGTTCTATTGCTAATACTAATTTGAAACAATTTGTGTTTCTTGGGGATCTGACATATGTAGCTTAGCCTCCAACGAAGAATCATCCAACACAGCTCGATGTCCTTGCCCTTTGGAATCCTCCTTACAACTGCCAGCAGTAATGGCTATACCTTATATGCACAGAGTGTGCAAGAGCTTTCATAGACTGATCCGTGTTATAGACTGATTCATACCACACATCTTCCCTCTTCTCTCATAATCAGTGCATAGAACTAAATCGCTCGCAAACATCTAACAACAAAAACGTAAGAAACGTTCAAACCGGAATGTGATAAGCAATACCACTCTATTAGTGGTATAAAACCATGCTGAGGGTGGCTGGGTTCGATTCCCGGTGCCGGTCTAGGCAATTTTCGGATTAGAAATTTTCTCGACTTCCCTGGGCATAAAAGTATCATCGTGTTAGCCTCATGATATACGAATGCAAAAATGTTATTCTGGCTTAGAAACCTCGCAGTTAATAACTGTGGAAGTGCTTAATGGACACTAAGCTGCGAGGCGGCTCTGTTCCAGTGTGGGGATGTTATGCCAATAAGAAGAAGAAGACTCTATTAGCAGAGACATATAAAAAAAATTAAATCATGTCAACTGGCTTGTAAACTTACTCATGAGGTAATTTTATAATTCCAACTATTATGCATTTCGGGAGAAACATAAAACCATTCACAATGGAACTTATTACTCTCATTAGAAAATATGGACACGAAAATACAGTAGATTTTATCGAGGCTTGCTACCAAAGTTTTTCTCATCACCCAGAGAAAACTATGCATCAACGATGAGACTTGAAGAAAGATCGAGTAATGAAGAGAAGCCAAAACGCGATAGGACGAACAAAAATTTTGAAAAAAAAATCAAAGGAAACGGAATTTTAGCCCATCAACGACACTTGGCTCTGGAAAATAAAGTCAAGCACTCATGTCGACGGGACAAGCGAGAGTGGGCGGAATCTCATGGCAACGAAGATGAGAGAGCCACGGCAACCGGGACGAAGATGGAAGCAACGATTCCTGTGAAAGATTGGTCAGCTATTGACCGACTCAATTGGCCTGCTGAAAAGGAGGTTCAAGTTATTCCAACTACTTTTCCAAGTCTCAGCCGGGCCACCACCACTATGATCTGCCTATGATTCGACGTATACCACGCGTTAGTACCGAAGCTTAATCACTGCTAGCGATCCAAATAACCATCCAATGCATGAAATTGCACAAAGTCCCAGGGACGAGACGCTGATTCAATGACATTCGCTCAACTGTTGCATCGTCTACTCCGCAATAACTAGGACATAACAAGTTTCCCGGACGGCCGGATTCATGGTATCTCAGTGAAGGCCCCCAGTAGTGAGACCAACTGTATGCGGCAACTGGCGAGGCATCATGCTGCTGTATAATGCTTGTTTCCAAGGTTTCATGCAAAGTGATCCCAGAACGAATCCAGGAGAAGATCGATGCGACTCTCCGACGGCAGCAGATCGGGTTGTATGTGGGGAGATCGTATGTGTCCATATTACCACGCTCCTTATCATTCTGAAGCCGGTCAATTCCAATTTGGTTCCCATTGACTTCGAAAAATCTTTCGACCGACTTAATCACAATGAGACGCAAAACGGTTTGTGAGAGAATCATCGACTTAATCGTGGCAAAGCAAGGGCCCTCTCATACAGAGTGATGCACAACGAGAACCTGTTCGATGTCAACCGGGTCGTAGCTGGTGAGGCAAGGATTTATCCTGTCATCACCATGCTGCAAACAGTAATCGACGGTGTGATTGTTCGTGATCCAAACCACGAACCATCAGACAGCCTATGACCATTAAGCACCTGAACGACTTCGATTTGTCTGAAAACGTTACATGTTTAGCTCAACGGCGATCTGATATGCAGATAAAGCTCGACGAACTCCCTTACATTTTTAATCGACAGGCTTAGTCATCAACGTTAACAAAACCAAACCGCTCCCAACTTTATAGTGACCGAAAAATTAGTGAAAAATGTTGAAAGCTTTCTTGGAGCCAAATGGCGTCAGACGGTGAATCCAAGATCGACATAGGCGCATGGATAAGGATGGCAAGGGCTGTTTTGTAAGTGATGTGAAATCTGTGCTACTATACGCCAGTGAAACATTATGTGCCTCAGGGGACAGTCAGCAGCTTCAGGTATTCATCAACGGTGCTGGTAGCCACAATAGGCTCTCAAACACCGAGCTCCATCGTCCTTGTTACTAGAGGGCAGTAGCCTCCATACTGAAATAAAAGAAGTCGAACGAAATTGGTACATATTAAGGCGATAGCTGGGAGTCGTCCAGGATGCAGATCTTCCAAGTCGGTGCTTTGCATTAATTGGTGTGCACATGACCCACAAGTAACTTAGTAAGTTAAATGTAAATTGAATTATCTGACCAAATTTCAAAAATTGAAATCAGATCACTGCTTGGTTCTTACAGCAGCACACCGCAAAAATCGAGACCTCGTCTATCCACATACTCTGCATTGCTCCAGCTCTAGTTAACCCATATTGAGAGCGACCAGCAACTCCAACTACGAGGCTCTTCACGACCACATTCACAATCATTTTTATTTGTTTTCAACATTTCATTGCGTGGCCATCGCAAGCTACTCCCTACGCATTGACATCGTGGTCTTCCAGATGTCCCTCTAATACCTCACCGCGCATTTCATTGCACGGTCACCCCGATCCGTTTCTAATTTTTCATTGCGCTGTCATACCAATCTGCTTTCTAAATTTAATTACACGGTCATTCCGCTCCGCTGCCTATATTACATTGCGCGGTGCTCTAGATCCACTTCCCAAATATCATTGTGTGGTCATTCCGATCCGCTTTCTACATTCCATTGTGCGATCATCCCGATCCGTTTCCTAAAATTATTTACGCGGTGATTTGGATCCGCTTCCTAAATTTCATTGCGCGGTCATCCCGATCCGCTTCCGTCACTTCATTGCGCAGTCATTTTAATCCGCTTCTAATAAATCCATTAAGCCTCCACATCGATTCTTTACTAGTCACAAAGTTGCATGCAGTAACTTTAACCATTCACAACCCTATAACAATACCAATCAGCAAGAACATTCATCAGCTAAACTGTGTTTTTCCGTATAAAATAAACCTCACAACAAAAACACTACACTTTTTACTCAGTTTGTCTATTTGGCAGGTCCAGTTGCAAACTCTCAACACCTCAACCCACCTGAAATCTCCATTATAAAAACAAACAAACAATAACATCTGTTTGGAAAGGCCGTTCCTATAGTAACGTACACCAATACGCCAACACTCTGTGAATGTCTATGTTGGGCCCAATAGGAGCAACAATTCCAAATCCATACCCGAGCAAAGCCTGACATCATAATGAGAGCAAAAAGAAAAAAACATTTTGATATCGACATCAAATTGAAATCATAATTTGTTTTCAAACTTTGATATTCATGATTGATAACTTATTTTGACACATCAATGTGCTGTTGATTTCTGAATTATATGAACTGATGTTAAACTGATTACTTATTTCGTTATCCAAACCCAATATCAAAATCAGTTTTCGATTTGCTCTCATCGATAGCAGAAATAGTTTTCAATTTGATGTCACAGTAAGATTTTTCTGCTATACATTTTGTTATTTTAACCGTTAAAACGACCAAAAGGATATCATGCTGAGTTATCAAAATTAGGCGATTTCTCAATAACAAAATCAGTTATCGATTTGCTCTCAATATTTGCTCGGGTAGGGCCAGGCGTTTTATTTCCTCAATCCCGACCCCCTCAAACTATGCTCTACCACTTCACCCCGATCAGTCTCAGCATCAAACCCCTCGACCAACAATGTGTTTATGATTCTCCATTTTTGCTACAGTAAATAGAATTAAACTCTTGGCAGGATAGCCAAATATGTAGCTTAGACTCCAACGGAGAATCACCCAACACAGCTCGATGTCCTTGCACTTTGGAATCCTCCTTACAACTGCCAGCAGAAATGGCTATACCCTACATGCACAGGTTGTGCAAGAGCTTTCATAGACTGATCCGTTTTATAGACTGATTCATACCACACATGACATGCATGAAATTGTTGAAGGATTTATCGTACAGTATAGATCGGCTCTGGTTGTCATACAGTTGTAAACAAAGTTATCAAGCCAACTTTCCACAAACTCATTCACTATTGGAGAATGACGACGGAAGATGAACTGGGAAATTGGGCAGGGCATGATTTGAAGGCTGTATTTAGGATGGTGATTGCTCGAAAATTCTTACACTCCAGCTTGTCGCCTTTCTTGTGGATGGGGCCCATAATTTCCATTCCAGTAGCTGTTCTGTTTCTCAAGTTTTTACTATCAGTCAGAGCAGACAAGTAGTCAGTTTTTTCGGGGCCATCTTTATGAGTTCAGCTCCGATACATCCTTACCAGCTGCTTTATGGTTCTTGGCCTATTGGAAGGAATCCTTAACTTCCTCCGTTGTTGACAGGTCGCAAGAAGCTGGCCGGAAGTAGCTGCTACAATACTCTTGGACACAGCGAAATCAATTAGCCGTATCCCGTGGTTGGTCCTTGTTGTTGTAATCTCTAGACTGAAAGCAAAAATTATTGAAAACGACAACTGGAACATGGCAGAACATAGTGAATTGTTATTTAGCTAGAAGATCCTTAGCTGTTCCTTTGTGTGATTAACCCTTTGTCTGTGCTCTGGGGTCAATATGACCCCAGGCCAGTTTGAGTGGCCGCCATTTTTTTAGTTTTCAACCGATTCTCCTAATTTTTGGTAGTTTGGTAAAACTCGCTGAGATCTGTCTTCTAGGTGCAAATTCGCTTGAAAAATCTTATGCGCTACAGTGTCCTTTTTTCAAAAAACTTACGTTGTCTGTGCTCTGGGGTCAAATTGACCCCAAATTGAAATTGCTATAACTTTTTTAATGTTTGGCCAATTTTGGATTTTTGGGGCTGTTTCGAAAGATAATTTAATTATCTTTCAGGTCATTACCAAAGATTGACTATAGGTGGACGGGTACATCGCGGGTGGGATTTTCGTAAAAAAGGGTACAAAAACAGTGATTTTTCATGCTTATTTTATTATATCTGAAAATCCTACCCATTCTGAACTGCACCTTTTCAAAAAGGTTATGCAGAAAGGCGTGTGCTTTGGCATGAGGCATTGAATAGTTTAGCGCTTGATCGCTAGGTGATGGTATATTTGAATTAATTATTTTAGACTACTCAAGTAACTCCGATATATAGAATTTTCCTCATTGTAAATATTCTAATCGCACAATTTTGAAATTTGTAAAGATGACGTCTTTAACAAAGTTCGTCTGGTGGGAATGGACTGTCATGCGACGGAATAAATAATTAGGAAATTTACAAATAGGCGGCGCTAGTGTACTTGCAATATTCTTGCATATTTGAAATATTGCTTTAGCTTGAGATCCCTCATACTTACACCCAAGTTGTATTCGGCAACATTGTTCAGGATGTCTATCACTACAAAGCGGTGCTTAATATAATGAGCACTTCTTCCTATTTTAAATTTGTGCGATAAGAATATTTACACTGAGGAGAATTCTATATATCGGAATATCTTGAGTAGTCTAAAATAATGAATTCAAATATACCATCACCTGGCGGCCGAGTTCTAAACTTATCAACGCCTCATGCCAAAGCACATGCCTTCCTGCATAGACTTTTTAAAAAAGTTGCAGTTCAAAATGGGTAGGATTTTCGGATATAAGTAAAATAATCATGAAAAATCACTGTTTTTGTATCCTTGTTCACTAAAACCCCTCCCCGCGATGTACCCGCCCACCTATAGTCAATCTTTGGTAACGACCTGAAAGATGATTAAATTATCTTTCGAAACAGCCCCAAAAATTCAAAATTGGCCAAACACTGAAAAAGTTACAGCAATTTCAATTTGGGGTCAATATGACCCCAGCACTATAGGATTTCAGGCGGTCATTAATCGAAAATGTCATGTCTCCCAAATCATTTTTAAATATTTTTTATAGATTACCAATATTCTGATTAGGAAAAATCCAAAATTTGAAGTCTCTACGTACTTTAGTTCCAGAGATACAAGGTGCCAAAGTCAAAAATTGGTGAAAAATTAGACAAATTTACTGAAAAAATGTTCGCTTTTCAACTATTTTTAAATTTTTATTTCATATTTTTCCATGATGTTAATACATCGTTACAAAGGTTGTTGTCTAAGCTTTCAAATGGTGTGCAAAAAGTAATGTATACACGCGAAATTTTTTTTTAAAATGCAGATACACAAAAATTTCTTTAAAAAACGCGAATTTCAACTTCGATAGTGAAGAACTTTTTTCCTCAATTTTCCCAGGTCTAATCATGATACACATAAAGAGTAAAGCTTCGACTGCAATATCCGAAGAAATTTTCACCAGTATTTGCAATTAGCAGAGATAATTCAATTTTATTTTATTTTTCAATTTGATTTTTCACCGTGTCATATTGATTAAAAATTTACCCTTATTATTATCCCCATTTTTTAAGGTGAATGAAAATGCAGTTTTAGGCATGATTAACAAGCAAAAATAGTCTATTTTCAAGGTAAATCAATTTGAAAGGAATATCTAAGAAATCTTCAACCCTTTCACTATCGACACATTTGCGGGTACTCTCTTCAAGAAATATCAAAGGTAAGTGTCTTGAGCTGTAGTGAATACCTACCGCTAGTAATTAGGTACCCAAGTAGACTACATAAGCGGCAGTTGAGTGCAGAGTTATATTATTATTGAAATAGAAGTGAAAGACAAGTGCGCCTAATGGATAACAAATCGGTATTCTCAAATTTCGATCCAAAGCTGCAACGCAAGGATAATGTTAAAAATGCTTTTGAATATATTTGTACTAGTTTTCAAATAAAAGAAGAAATGAAGTGTCGTTTGCAAGAGAAACTATACAAATTGGAAAGCAGATTCATTTGTAAATGGAAGGAGGCATCTCGATGTACGCAAAGGTTTGAGTATGTCAACCGAGAATGGTTGCAAACCAAGTTTGATATTGACGAGTTCATCGAAGAAGAAAAAATGTTGCTACATGTTCTACAACGTATTTAAAACGCGGACGACCGGGTAAGCCTTTTATGGAATTGAGTGATAGAAGTAAGCGTCGTACAATTGACAAGGAATGTTTAAATCCCGATGTAGATACCGTGGAAAAGGCATTATTGCTTACCAGGAGGACAGCGTACAAGAGACGTGATGTCAATATAGTCAAAGTTATCGGTCAACTTTTGAAAGACAAGCATCACTTTTCTAGAATACATTCAACAGATTCATATAAGCTTAAGACGCCAGAAGAAGCATTTGGGTTTTAATCGAAACTGGTTTAAGTAAATATCAGTATGAATCGATTCATTATGACACTCCTTCGCGATATCCGCCTTACGATGTCATTAAAGATGCAAAGAAACTATGCGCTCCTCCTGAAGATTCAAAAAGTTATTTATCCTCTGCTACTTTAGATGACGTCATGGATGTCGTTGATGAAATTGAAGAAAATTTTGTTGAAGACATAGACCTTGATAGAGAAGAAGAATGATGATGTTGAAAATAATGGAAATAAACCAAAAGTTTTGAGAAAAATTATGTTGTTTTTAAATTAGGAAATCTAATATTCGGAACAAATATACGGAATATAAGATTATATATTTTTTCAAAACTATACACGTAAATGTCATAGAACATTGGCCTTTCGCAACTACGCTATGGTTTATGTATGTTTTTGTTGTTTTTTCCCTTTTATGAAGCGTTTTGTTACTTGTTTCTACAAAAGAAAGACAAAAATATGTATTTAGGGAAATGACGGCTTTGGCAGGTTTTGTTCTATTACTGTCAGGGGGGTTTTCTATAACCAATTATGCTTAAATTTGGCCTAAACATTCATTGCATATCAAAGAATATTGTGGCCGAATTTCATAAGATTTGGTCAACAAAACCCCCCCTGACAATAATAGAACAAAACCTGCCAAAGCCGTCATTTCTATATATTTATTATACAAAAGTCTTCAAAAGGATAGAGGGAGGGGGCACGCTGGCCCCTTAGTTTGTGGACAACAACCTTTCTTCTCCTTAGAAAAAAAAATAAAATAATTCTTCCTTATTTGGTTAATGTGACAATTAATCGAATTATCATTAAAAAAATATAACGTAATTGATGGATGCTCCTTAAAAGAGAGGAAGGTACTAGAAATGATATTTTCTAGCTATTTTGACCAAATCCAGCTAAAACTATGTTAAAATTTGCTTTAAAAGCCACATTTTATTTTTGACCGCTCGCTTGTATGGGGATCTCCCATAGTGCAGAGCACAGACAACGTAAGTTTTTTTGAGCACAGACAGAAGGTTAACATCCCTTCACGATTTGGAGCTTATAGATGTGCGTTGACTTGTGTTGCTTGGTCATCGATCCATAGTAGTTTATTCGGCTTGATCATGAGCACGACGATAAGCACGCATACTGCAAAGACCTCGTGCTGTGAGCCGAGATGTGCAGGGATAAGGACGGGACTTTCTTGACGGACGAACTTATGGTGCTCGAAAGGTGGAAGCAGCACCACGAGGAAATCTTAAATGGCTTTCCTGCATAAACTGTTAGTCAGAATGTGGGAAACTGAACAGCTAGCAGCAGAATGTAAGGAAGGGGTTATATACGTCATCTACAAGATAGGCGACATGCTAGAGTGTGAGAACTTTCGAACAATCACCATCCTTAATGCCGCCTACAAAGATCATTTTCCATCGTCTGTCACCAATAGTGCATGAGTTCGGGGGAAGTTGTCAAACCGACTTCGTTGACGGCCACTCGACAACGGACCAGATTTTTACTGTAAGGTAAACCCTTTAAAAATGCTGCTAATAGTAGGTCTCAACGCATCATATGTTTATCGATTTCAAGGCGACATACGACAGTATAGACCACATGGAGCTATGGATAATTAAGGACGAGAACAGCTTACCTGGGAAGTTGACCAGACTGATCAAAGCAACAGTGGATGGTTTGCAAAACTGCGTGAAGATTTCGGGCGAACACTCCAGTTCGTTTGAATTCCAAGGTACAGCATTGTAATACGGAGAGCCGGGTCTAGCCGGGGTACGAGTTTTAACAAACCCAGTCAATTTATTTGTTTCGCGGATGACATGGACATTGTCGGCCGAACATTTGCAAAGGTGGCAGAACTGAACACCCGCCTGAAACGTGAAGCAACAAAAGTTGGACTGGTGGTGAATGCGTCAAAGACAAAGTACATGCTAGTGGGCGAAACCAAGCGCGACAGGGTCCATATGGGAAGCAGTGTTGCGATCAGAAGTGTGCGCCGCCGCCGACATTTTTGCATCGGCGCGCCGCCGTTTGAAATTTTTCACGCCACTGATCTATATTTTACCACGATGATCTCGACGCCGATTCACAATTGAAGAAGTCCGCAGAGCTTTCCGTCAAAATCTCGAAGATTCAATCAAATTTCCGTAGAATTTCCCGAATGATCCCCACATCATGCAAAATTATTGATGATCTCACAACATTTTTTCTCATTTCCTATTTCTTCTTATTGGCAACATTACATCTCAGACTAGGACATAGCCGCCTCACAGTGTTCATTAACCCTTTAAGGCGCAAGACGATTTTTTTATAAATCCACGAAAATATTTTTTTAACGTAAACAACCATTGAAATCATTAAAATTAAACGTATTTTTGGTCTGTTGTTTTAAAACAATATTACACACTCAGTTTCTATTTCTGCAGCTCGGCAAAATCCGCACAGACGTTTGCTCAGCAAAATCAAATCTGATATCCCAGCAAAAATAGCGTTTGTTAGCATGTTGTCGGCAATTTATTTGCTAATTTTCAGCAATTTTGACAGAAATCTCGGCAAAAAAACACGTTTGCTGGGAATCGGCTGTGCGAATCTCGGTAAAAGTTCAACAAATTGCAGAGATCCCGGTTAAGCACTTCCACAGTTGTTAACGAGGTTTCTAAGCCGAGTTACCATTTTTGCATTCGTATATCATGAGGCAAACACTATGATACATTTATATGCCCAGGGAATTCAAGAAAATTATTAGACCTGATCGGGAATCGAACCCAGCCATCTTCTGCATGGTCTTGCTTTATAGCCCTGACTGGTAAATTACTTAAAGAAACTCTTTAGGAAATGCCCCCAAGAATTCTTTCGCTAGTTCATCTAGAAATTGTTTAAATCATTCAATCAAACATTCCTTCAGGTATTCCTTCGAAAATTCCTCCAGGAAATAAAATAGGAAATTCCTTCAAAGAGAGCATTCTAAGAATTGCTTCGTAATCTCCTTCAGGAATTCATTTAGACTTTCTCACAGAATTTCATTTAGAAATTCGTTAAGGTTTCCTTCGTAAAATACCTTGGAGATTTCATCAGATAATCTTTTAAAATTTCTGCGAAAATTCAATAGATTTTAATTTGGTAATTTCCGGAAATTTTGTTTGGGACTTTATTCGGGAATTCCTTCAGAACTTCGTACAAATAGTCCTTCAGAAAAGCATTTGACGATTCCTTTGTAAATTCTTTCCTCGAAAATGCTTTGAGGAATTCCTTTAGAAAATCATTGGGAAATACAGTTAATGCAAAAGTATAAAACTGCTAATGTCGCTCCAGTTCGTGTGCTCAAACGTAGCAGCCAAAAAACCGGTACTTATAAGTGTTGTTGATGTTGATGCAACCAATCATACACTACAACATGACAGACAACATAGGCCAAGTTATTGCTTAACTATTTGAAGCAAAATAATTTTCAATGGCGAAATAATTTTAATGGTTACAACGCCACTAGCGTTTTAGTACTTTTGCTTCTACTGGACATACATTCGGAAAATGCTTCGGATTATTTTCAATTCCTTGAAGATTTTTTAGGAATTCATTCAAACATTTACTTACGAAAACTTTAGAAAACACATTAAGGAATTGTTATGGTTTGAATGAATTCCTAAAAAAAAACCAATATCCGTCCTACTAAATTTCTTTCGGAGATTCCTTAAGAAATTTCTTTACGAATTTCTTTGGAAATTATTTCGGGAATGCCCAGAGGAGATTATTTCCCGTATTTGTTTTGGAAATTCTTCTAGTAACTTCTCAGGAAATTCCTTTGGACATTTCTACATCTTCTTTTGAACCTTAGGAAATTCGTTTAAAATTTCCATGTTATTTATTCAGTGGAATCCTTCTAAGGAATTCTTTGTTTTTTTTAGGAATTCGTTCGAGAATACTTTTAGACATTTTATTGAAAATTCCTTTAGAAAATCCATTCCAAGTTCCATCGAAAATTCCTTTAGCAAAAATCCTTCACAATTTCCTTAATTTTTTTTTCTCGAACATCCCTCCATGTTCTCCTGCGGTAATTTCTTGAAGAATCCTTTCGGAAATTCCTCCTGAATCACTTTAAGAAATTCCTCCAGGAATTCTTCTGGGGACTCATCTTGGAAATTACCCCAGGAATTATTTAGAAAATTACGCTAATAATTCCCATGGATACGTCTTTAGTTTTGGAAAACCATCCGAAAATTTCTTTCAAAAATGATCCAGAAAATTTTCCGGAAGTTCTTCCAGAAACTGCCTTGAAATCTAAAAAAAAATCCTCATTTTGAAAAATCTCCCGTAGAATATTTCTGGTGAAAATTCAAACGAGTTTCCAGTTAAAACACCTCAGAATATCCCGCGGTTATTCCGAAAAATGTTCAGTGTAAATTTTACAAAACACTGAACAAAAACTCAACAGGAACTTTCCAAGAATTTTCCAAACAATTTCCTGTAAACATTTTGGAACAATTTCTCATGAAAATGTTGAATAGTTTCTCATGTAAATTCCGAATTATTTTCCTCTAAAATTTCGAACAATTTTCCCTGGGAATTACGAAGAGCTTTAAAGTAGTTCCTGTGGAAAATTCGAAACTAATTTCCAATAATGAATATTTTGTAAGAACCTAAAGAATTTTATGAAAAATATGCTCCCGTTCATGTCTTACAAATATCTCAAAAAAATTAAAAAAAGAACGTTATATCAAGACAAAATTTTCAAAACGACTTATCTGCTTTTGTAAACAAAGATTCAAACGACGATTTGGCGAATCTGATAGCTCTCCCACGCAAACCAACACCATCAACAGGTAGCGGAAACCTTCACCTAACTATTGGTGGTGTTGGTTTGCGTGGGAGAGCTATCAGATTCGTCAAATCGTCGTTTGAATCTTTGTTTACAAAAGCAGATAAGTCGTTTTGAAAATTTTGTCTTGATATAAAAAATTGTCACGCTGATTCACGCCGGTTAAAATGGCATTCGGCGTGATGCCGAAAACGCTGCCGCCGTTGACCAAAATTCTGACAAACGCCGCCGCCGCCGATTTTTGGACCGGCGCACACCTCTAGTTACGATAGACGGGGATACGCACGAGATGGTCGATCCTTGCTGACGGCTGTCAATAATGTTAGTCGTGAAATACGAAGGCGCATCATTTGTGGGATTGTCCTACCACAGGCTTCAGAAGAAAATGCGGGCAAAAATTGTTTCCACTCCCACTAAATGTGTCGCGGTGTTGAACTTAATCTGTAGATTAAAAAAAAACACCTTAACAAAGATAAAAAAAAAACCATATGTGTCATGCACAAAACGCTCATAAGACCGGTAGTCTTCTACGAACATGAAACCCATCAAAGGAAAGTAGTTACCTCCAATACATTTTTCAAATTACTATCTCCCACATAATGTGCATATTCACATCTGAGTCGGGAGGTCTAATACCCGGAACATAACTTTGATTCAAATGAAACTTGGACCAAGCTTGAGGAGGCCTTGCAAGCACTCGGAGTATTTGAGAGACGAGTGCTTAGGACCATCTTTGGCAATGTGCAAGCCGACAGTGTGTGGCGGCGAAGGAAGGACCCAGTATTCGGAAGGTAGCTAAAGCTGGAAGGGTACGAAAGGCAGGGCCAGACAGCAACCTTGCAAAGATGGTGTTCATTTCCGACCCGGAAGGTACAAGAAGGCGTGGAGCACAGCGAACGATTTGGGCTGACTCTTCAGAACGACTTGGCAAACGTTGGCGCAAACGAGGATGAAGAGATGTGGCTCAGAACCGTGTATTGTGGCCTCAAATTGTTGAATAAGTGTTATCTGTTTAGATGTAAGCTAAATAAATGAAAAATGAACCGTTTACTCCCGTCAATGTTCATTGACAGGTTAAACACCTGATTCGTCACAGATTGGCCCTCACGATAACTTGCCTAGAATTGATTATCGTACCGTCAATTATTTTTGCAGATTTATTTGTTGTATTAGTATCCTTTACTGAAAATATCTTTGTAATATAATGATTTTAGTTAAAAATATTATAATTATAGTACCATTAGCTTATAATGCGAGAAGTAGAGAACTGTTTAGCAGTATTTTGGACATTGTTAAATCAATATGTTTACTGTGATTGATCAAAGGTCTATATTTTGCATAGCTTTTTCGATGGTCGTTTACGGAGTATATTTGTCGGGGTCGCAAATGTCTTGACGGTACATTCAATTTTACTGTATAAAATAGCCCGAGCAAGGTCTCAAGAGTCTCATCAATAATAAATGTACCGATCCCTTCATGCATTACATTTGCTTGTTGACCGAACCCATTTCTCATCCATTAGGAACAATCACAAGCCTCCAGTGTGTTCCCATTCCCAAACTGTGCGACGCATGAACCATTTAACTAGCCTATACTTTTGATGATGTCAGAAACTTTTCCCAACTGCCGCCGCCGTACGTACGTGTCTTTGCATGCTTCTGACATGTATTGATAAATTTCACGACAACTAGTTCAATGGCTTTCCCCACATTTATGTGATTAACTGCCTCGGTCACCCACGCGTTTCGAGAAAAAATAACACTCCAAGATAAGCATCGCGCCCCTATTTCAAAAGGTGGCAATGTCCTTCACAGAAAGGAAACGATGATTGTATTATTGGATGTTTTAGCTGTGACTCTTGTTTGATCGAAGGAATGGGGACGTAACTAGCGTGGCGTTTCATTGGTATGTAAACTAGGACAAATTCAAGTGAAAGTTTGATGTTTACCATCTGCATTTAATCGAAACCACATAAATTATTAATCATAGTCCACTTCATTTCTCTTGTTGGTTAATAAACAAATTCAGGTTCAATTTTATTAATATTGCAATCACTGCTCACAGATTTTGTTCATTGAAAAATTCCACAGTTACATATTTTTTTCACTGCAGTAGTTATCTGATAGTTGAACTACATTTTGTGATATTCTTAGTATTGTCGTGAGAGTGTTATGCAAATACTAGTCATTCATCCAAATATATAACACAAACATAATGTCTTCAAGCTCATGTAAATCCACGAGAAGCTATTTTTATATACTATATTTAGTAGAATTGCTTTTACCAGACCAGTATAAAATTCCTTTTTAATTACCACGTAAATAACAATCGTTAATCTTTTCTTTGTAATAGGTATCGGGACTAGTGCTTTTAATCGCCGGAATAATAGTGCTTCTCGATGTAAATGACTACCAACATTTCGTGGAGGACAAGCTTATGGCGCCTCCCGTTGTGCTGATCGTTGTGGGCACCTTTGTCTTCCTCGTGGCCTCTCTTGGGTGTTACGGCGCCATAAAGGAGTCGCCAAAGCTACTGAATGCCTTCGCTGTGTTCCTTATAATTGTGTTGATCATAGAAGTAGCCGTCGCCATCGCAGCAGTGGCCTTCAAGTCCGACCTCCAGAATGCCTTGGAAACACAGCTGGAGAATTCTATTTCCCGACGTAACAGCGCTGACATGGCAGCGTGGAACAGGGTCCATAAGAAGATGATGTGCTGTGGCATTGAAGGGCCCAAGGATTGGTATGACAACAACAACAGAACCATGCCAGCCAGTTGTTGCAAACCCGATTTAATTGATCCTGAGACCGACGATTGCAAAAATGCCCCACCGCTTTTCATGGATCGTTATTACCAGGTAATCAAAATCGTTAGGGGGTGGGTGCTTGAGCAAGGTCATTACTCAATTATGTTTCATTATCATTCGCAGGAAGGGTGTATGATGAAATTGAAGCAACACTTTGATAAGAATGCAGCGGTCATCATCGCTGTGGGTTTCGTAATTGCCGCGTTCCAGTTATTGGGCGTCATTTTCTCGTGTTGGTTGTCGGCAGCAATCAAACGGGATAAACATTAAAACCTACAGTTCAAAACATTTTGTTCCTAGTTTATCTATGCATTAAGCCACTATTTTTAGGATAACGCTCAAATCACTTGTACGTAGTCAGTATCTTGGCGACAAGTTTTCACGCTATTGTTTCTTTTCACCGATTGAGGAATTCATTGCTGTAGTTTTTCTCATGGAATTTTACTCACTTTTTGTTGGAAGTGGAACAACTCATATTTATTAACAAAATATGAGTAACATACTCGAGACAAAAAACGGCAATACAATTCGGTGAAAAGAAAAGTAAGCGAGTAGCAGTTGGCTTTCCACTACATCTAAAGATCTAACCTGTTGTATGTCAATAAAAAAAGATTTAATATTCCCATTTCAATGAACTATCACAAAGAGATAAACTATATTATGATTCCGGATTACAAATTTATGTTCAGTGTTTCATTTTGCAATAAAAAAGAAAAGTTCTCCCAGAATAGTAACTACAAATTCAGCATCACAATAAATTTTCGAAAAAGAGTCAACATTTTTGATTTTATAGAACTGATTCGGACCCAAGCAGCACGCGCGGCATCTTTTATTTAGCTGCTTGTTCCTAATAAATTGCAATGAAATTGTTGGCAATACACAAAGTTGTATAAGCTACTTTCCAGTTTCAGAAAAAAAAACAAAAATTTCATCACATTTTAACCGTTTCACTGACATCGCTATCTGCTTCTCAACTGACTTTTTGGATATGATTACCCGGGTAGAAGCCGTAATATTGATAACAAAACATGATATGAACTTGTTTGAAATAAGAGTAAAATAACAAGCAAAAATAACAAAAGTTAGCAAGGAAATATCATAAAACTATCAGGTTTTGCTATTAACAAACTAAAAGCTCAAGATATTGATAAGTTCTTGTTAATAGCAAAACCTGATATTTTTTATGATATTTCGGTGCAAACTTTTATTATTTTCGCGTTTTACTCTTTATAAGCTATTATTATTATTATTATTATTTATTATAATTCATCCGACAATTGTCTACATTAATAAACTTAAGTGGTAAAAACGACAATAACACATTTTAACGACTAGTGAAAAATAAGAACAATTAAAATACAAACATACTGTCATAATTTTCTTCTACGGATTTTGTTACGAAACTTTTTGGACGAATCTTCAAATTCGTAATCTGCTTCCACTACCGAAAACACTCTAATCATGGCAGAGAGAGGTTCGTGATATCCATATCATGGGTATGGTAAGGGTATGCGATAACACATTTTTTCCTGACGAAACGAAACGAAACGAAATTAGAAATGCTATTGTTGGTTCGAAACGAAACGAAATTCAAATTTACTTCCGAGACTTCGAAACGAAACGAAATTTAATTTTGTTTCCGCGGAATTTTTATTAAATAGTTTTTTTTTGCATTGTATACATAATGCAAAAAACGAATAAAAAAAATCCGCGTAGGAAAAATTAATTTTGTTTAATATTTTGAAAGTCAAATAAAGTCGATACAAATATATAAAAAGAATTTTGTCCAACCCCCTCGATTTTTTTGCCCTAAAATAAAATTTTGAGACGACAACAAAAAAAAAATCGGGAAATTATTAGGATTTTTAAAACATTCAACATAACATAACAACATAACACAACACAACATAACAAATAAGAGAAGTTTTTTTTTCATTTTAATGTTTTTTTCATATCTGTTAACATCTTGAATAAAGTCTCCAGGCAAATTTTCGACCAAGTTCATGAAGATTTATTGAATCTGTAAAAAAAATTCAAAAAGGTCCTTTCAACTAAGAATATGCGGTATTTCGAAAAATTTCGTTTCAGGTGGTTCGAAACGAAATTCCGCGGAATTTCGCGGAATTTGAGCTAGGCGAAATCTGATATCTAGATTTCGTTTCGTTTCGCAAAATTATAAATATTTCGCTAGAAAATGCTAGCTTTTAACGAAATTTAACGAAATTCCGCGGAATTTCGGAGCAAATTTAAACTTAAACCATACTGCCTCATATGGTCGTGTATTATCAACAATCTTGGTTGCGCCGCTGAACAAAACTTAATGAACAAATAACTCAATTCTATGTTATCTTTCAATATTCTATGTTATCTATCAGAGTGTAAATGTAATCAGATATGAATCAGTTCAGTATGACTTTGTCAAAAAGGAAAGCTGTGGTGCGGATTCCTACGGCCCTTGTGAAGTCTTTTTTAAAGCGACTCTTCTTATTAATGGTTAATTTCTTCACTTTCGCCTCGGCCTCAAACCAGGTTTAAGCGCATGGGTGAGCACCGCTTAAGAGTTAAGAAAGCCCTAAGGCAAAACAAAATGCAACACTTCACGTGCCAACAACAAATTATATCTTACTCTAGAATAAAAAGTTCTGAGGTTGAAGATACTACAACCAACGGTCAATATTCGGCAAATCATTGAAGATTAAAATAGATTTAAATAGATTTAATTTTAAATTTTGTCATATTTTTTAACTATTTGAACTATATCGATCTTGTTTCCGCTAGTCACGTTCCTGTAAGTACCTAGTCCGGGAAAACGCAAACTAAAAAATTTCTGGCTTGCGGAGCAGAAATTTATTTAATCAGTGTGCGATCGATTGTGTTGATACTGGTCACGGCATCCAGTGCGGGAGAACACGAACTGAAAAAAAATATGTGTGCATCGAAGATCACAAAATTATTTAGTGCATAATCGATTGTGTTGTGTTGATTGTACTTATTAAACGAAGCACATTGCTTTCACGCTGGATTGATTTGAGACATGGTTTTCGTCTTCGAGTTTTCAAAATAACTTCGCTTATAATAAATAGTTAGTCACTTACCAAGGTAGCTTCACCTAAATTACTTGTCAACTAACAAACGATTCCTTTCCTGTGGTGCTCACAGAGATGCAGAGCATTCCTCGGTCTTTAATAACAATTAGTGTCAAACTAATTTTCCTTTCCTAATAGCAGTTCATCGAACTGATTGTACATGACTGTGGGTCTCCGAGCGGCAAGGGAATGCGGCAATTTATCACAGACTGCTTATTCTGTTACTACAACTCTATTGGTCGCAAAGCAGTTATTTGACTTTGAAAAAATGAAATCAGAATTGCGTACATAATGTAAACCCAATTCAATCAAATTTCCGCGGAAAAAAACTAAAATTTCATTTCGTTTCGTAAAATATCGAATTAAATGAACCTTGATTTCGTATCGTTTTGAAGTTTCGAAAGTAAATCTATATTTCGTTTCGCTTCGTTTCGGATCAACAAAGATATTTCAAATATCGTTTCGTTTCGTTTCGTTAGAAAAAAAAGTGTGTTATCGCATACCTTTACTTTCAACAGATCTAAGCAGTATGAAAGCTGTTGATTGCAATACAAAACTCGACTTTTTCTAAATTTTTACTAAGGTCTGTTGGAAATATTAGGCGAGTATTTTTTTACGTTGTTTATGGTGAGAGGCATTTTTCATCCATCACTTTTTTTCCATGAAGTTAGCCTTGGAAAATAAACGAAAATCGTGACTGCTAGATGAAAACCTTTTTTCTCACTTTCTGTGAGAACGGTGTAACACAACTTCACCTTGGTGCTACAGAATTTGCCTCCGCTTTGGCCTTATCATCGGATGTGGTTCTTCTGAAGCGAAACCCTCAGAGGAAACCACCGTGGACTAATGCTTTATTACGCAAGCTGAAAAGAGTGCGCGCTAGAGCTCTTCGGACTTATACCTATCGACGGTGTGCGTTCACTAAACGGAACTTCAACATTGCCAGCAATGATTATATCGGCGGTATAATAAACTTCGTTACAAACATTATGTTCATCTCACGCAACAAAATCTACGACGACACCCTAAGAAGTTTTGGTATTTCGTGAATTCTAGAAGGAAGGAAACTGAACTGCCATCAAGTGTTTTTTTTAAAACGACATTGCGCTGAATACTGAGAAGAAATGCAGCCTTTTCGCTAAAAACTTCTCAAGTGTATTCTCGAGCTATTCGCCTTCTCAGGATGACACTGATAAAGCTATGTAGTGGATGTGGATGTCTTTGATATAGACGTTCAAATGGTTCTATCAGCGATACGTCAGACCAAATCATCATTTTCTCCTGGACCTAGCGTTCTTCCATCGGCCGTGCTGAAGAAATGCTCTGATATTCTAGCTGTTCTACTTTGTCTACTATTCAACCTATCACTCCAGCAGACTCAATTTCCTGTGCAGTGGAAATGCTCTACTATGTTCCCAGTTTTCAAGAAAGGCGACAAACGTGATGTGAGAAACTACCGTGGCATTACATCACTCGGAGTGGAGTCGAAAGTGTTTGAGTCGCTGATGAACGATAGAATGCTCGCTTCCTGCAAGAATTACATCAGCCCTATCAGCATGAATTCTTTCCCGGCCGCTCTGTGGAAACGATTCTTACCAGTTTTACTTCATTTTGCATGGAGAACATGAGTAAAAACTTCCAAATAGATGTCGTTTACACCGATCTCTAATCTGCCTTCGTTTAAGTTAATCATGCTTGCAAAACTAGAAAAAATGGGCTGTTCTTTTGCTTTATGCACCTGGCTCAGATCATATCTGGTTGGACGCAAAATGTCGGTCAGTATTGGAAACAATTCGTCCGACTGTTTCTCGAACCTTTCTGGAGTTCCACAAGGTAGCACCCTTTTTCAAAAAAGATCTTAACACATATGTAGGTCTTGTAATAGGCCATTGCCCGAGCCGATATCAATTGAAGCTGTTAGGAAAACTTCAAGATGATGTATGTCGTTTCTGCGGCATACATGTAGAAGACTCGGAACATCTGTTATGTCCGGCAATTTTTAGAAAGAGATTACAGTTCTTTAACAAGGGGCTGATAGAACCCTCAGAAGTTTGGAGAACAAGTCCCAATATAGTAGTACGATTCATCAGAACCATAATACCGCATTGGGATAACGCTGGTAGTCAAGGTAATGCAATTGCTCTAAATAGTAATGATGCGTCAACTTGACAAAGCTAGATATCACAATAGATCTAACAAATGGTCGCAGTGATTAAAATACCCAACAAGGAAAAAAAACAAAACATTGAAGAAATTTTCAAGTAGAAATCTAAATGCGTTTCTGTTGAAGATACAGAACTGTATTACGTAGTGAGATTTAGTGAAAGAATTTATATGTATAAAATTTTGAATAGAGTTTGAATGGCTTTATTCAGCGGCGCAGCCGAATTTTTTTATGAGTGAAAATTGCAATTATTAAAAATTAATTTCGAAATTTCGCGAAATTCCGTTTAATTTCGTTAAAAGTATGATTTTTCTGTCGAAATTTTTTAAATTTAACGATACGAAACAAAATCAGAAAAACTGATTTCGCCATACTCAAATTCCACGAAATCTGCGGAATTTCGTTTCGAATGCCCTAAAACGAAATTTTTCGAAATACCGCATATGCTTAGGGTATGGGTTCAATAATCTGATGTTGCACACCAGAAACAAAACAGGTCCATACGCATAACGATAGGATGTGCAAATAGTAGGGGAAGAGGTCCCTGCTGGGTATTATTTTTTACAGTCCCCTGAATGTGTCCTAGTAGGTGTAGGTAATGAAACAGTTAAAAATAAGTTTTTTGTTTATGTAGTGCACTTGGAGGCAGAATCTCCAAAAAGACATGATGGTTATAGTAGAAAGTTGTGAAACACTCTGGTGCGATTATCAGCTGCGTTTTGTGTTTTTATTTTCATTGTGGCCGCAATATGTTGCAAACAAAATCCACTAAATCGACAGCGTTCGGCCGCTTTCTCAAAGTACTACCCTTATCGCTCACCATATTAAAAAAAATATATTCAGGTTCACAAGCAATCGTTACCGCAAGTCAGGGTTGAAATGTGTCAAAACCAATGCAGTGAAAACATGAATCTTAGCATATTCTCCGGTCAATCTCATCGCTTCCGTCGTGAGTGCGACTGTAAGGCAGCCAAAAAATCATTCCAGCTGCCTTCGTTGTATGTACTCCAAATATGGATATGGATCTGAAAGCGGTATTCGATACTGTGGACCATGGTGTTCTGCTAGCTAAGCTGTTTTCGCAATCAAATTGAGAGTACCTCAAGGCAGTAATATGGGCCGTCAACTATTTTCGATCTTTATTGATTATTGTTATTGACGTTTCCCTGCTGTTATTACCAGGTTGCCGCCTCTTCTACGCTGACGATTCCAAAATGTATTACGTTATAATAAATGTCAACGGAATCGCAGTTACCTAAACGACTTCGAATTGGTTGATGACGTTGCACTTTTCGCTGAACGGCGGTCTGATATGCAGAGTAAGCTCAACGACATTGCCGAGCGCTCCTCTTCGGCAGGCTTAGTCATCAACGTCAACAAAACCAAATTGTTGTATGTAAACACGTTGACCCCAGTTTCACAGTAGCCGGGCAATCAGTGGAGAATGTTGAAAGCTGCCAATACCTTGGTAGCCGAAAGGCATCAGACGGCAGTACTATAATCTACATAGGCGCACGGATCACGAAAGCAAGGGCTGCCTTTGCGAGCTTAATCGAGCTTAATATCTGGAAAAACAGGCACAGGCGTTCACTTACGCACCAAAATACAAATTTTCAACACTAACGAGATATCTGTGCTGTTATACGCTAGCGAAACATGTCGTGTATCAGTGGAGAATACTCAACGGCTGCAGATGTTCTTCAACAGATGCCTGCTGTATATAATTCGGGTCTGGTGGCTTCACAACTTGATCTCAAACAACGAGCTTCATCGTCGTTATCACCAAAAGACGGTAGCAACAGAGCTTCGGGATCGGAAGTGAGGCAGGGTCAACCACACTCTACGTAGGGACGGAAACGAAATCTGTAAACAAGCCTTAGACTGGAATCCAGAGGGACATCGCAGCAGAGGCAGACTTAGAGGCTCATGGCGGCAAAGCCTCAATAAAGAAATAAAAGAAGTCGACTGAAATCTGACCTAGCAATAGGTTAAAGCGAAAGCTAGACATCGCTCAGGATGATGATCTTTCAAGTCGCACCACCGGAGGTTTACAGAATCCATAAGTAAGTAAAGTTTATTAAAGAGACTTGTAGCCCTGGACTGGCTCTTACCATGTAATGTTTCAGAAGTATGTCAAATGAAAACATATTTTTTTATCGAAATACTGCTGAAGCCGTTGGTATTCCAAGGGAATCGGGAAAAACTCCGGAATCTGGATATCGCTCGGAGTGGAATCGAAACTAAAACAAAAGTATTACATTGTTTCAAAATTTCGTAAGGCTTCATAGTGAACCATGTAATGATTTTATCGATTTTAAGCTGGCTTCCGAAATTTTCTCCTTGAATTCATACCATGTACCCAAATCAATACTATCCGGAAACCAGGAATTGGGGCACAAATTGTTTTATTTCTCATTTTTGTGATTTTTTTTTTCAGCAGTGAGCAAGCCTAATGCGAATGTTATTGATATGGCAGCATGTTATTAATAGTGGAACAGATACACTATAAGGCATATATTTCTAGTTAGAGCTATTAAAACCCCTGAAAATTGTTTTATTTTTAAAGTTATGCTAGAAACCGGCCAAACATAGGAACATGTCCAAAATTGGTTCAGTTATCCTACGGTGATAATTTTGTTTTTACCGTACGATTTGTATTTTTAGACCGAGTACTGTAAAAAGTGACAGATCGTTCCAAAAGTTTTACGAAGATACGGTAAAATAAATGATGTTTTCTATAAAAATTGTAATTTCTCAAGATTACCGAAATATTTCGATTTTTTTTACCGAACAGCAAAATTGATTTTAAGTGTGTAGATTCTTATACAAGAATTGTTAACTCTTTATACATGTACTGTAAGAAAAGCTTGCAAAATTGTAAGGTCCTATACAATATTTGTTGGGGCCCTTCTTAGCCCAGCGGTAAGACGCGTGGCTACAAAGCAAGACTATGCTGAGCATGGCTGGGGATTTAAAAATTGTCTCGACTTCCCTGGGAATGCAAGAATGGTCGGCAGTTAATAGTTAATATCTATGGAAGTGCTTAATTAACACTAAGTTGCGAGGCAATGTCCCAGTAGGGGGGTTTAATGCCAACAAAGAACAGAATTGTAAGAAAATCAGAATTCCCAGAATGTAGATATGTTAGTATTTTATGGTATTTTGGGCAGCAATTCAGAGATATACAGTGGCGCCAAAATGCAAAGTGTAGCTGTTGAAATTTTTACTACATCACTCGTTCTCTATGTGACGAACAGATGGCCAGCACTTTTCAAATGGGCTAACGCAACTCACATGTGACTTCCATAAAGAACGTGTTGAGTACGAAACTATTAATTGATTTCTAAAAGTGCCTTAGGCAACAGGGTCCCCTAATCCATAGCATAATCCGAACATTGCCGCTTCGGTACGTTATGCATGGTCGTGCTATGCTTTATGCTTTTCTTCGCAGCTGGCAAACATGCGCCTCGTTCGTTTGGTGTGGAACATACATACATGCTTAGGGACGGGTGTGCTTCGGCGGTGTATGACGAATGATTGTTGCGTATCGGTTCGACTGGGTTGATTGCACTTTTCCAATTATTTTGACAATTGCGTTAATTTTCTGTATTAACTAAATTAGTTTACTGCTTCTTTGGATCCACTCGTGTCGTGTCGTGTCCGTCGGTGTAAGGATGTGATTATTAATATTCGGAGGAAAAGGAAATAGTGTCTTACACGCGTATTTCAGGTTCAATAAGCCGTAGTGGGTGTGTTTTGGTTTCCATTTCTGGTGCAGTGCCCCCGAGTGGTGCGTAATTGCCTCCGACGCGAGTGAAGTGTTCTCGTCGCCGCAGATATGGGATTATTTCCAGATCCTCCGCTGACGCCAAAATTGAAAAAGAAGCTGTTCCGTAGTTCGTCCACTCGGAAGGCCGACAAGGCCGATCAAATCAGTTCTGCTGCTGTGGCAGCTGATAAGAGGCATGTTGCCGGCACTTCTTCATCCACCCTAGCAGCGCCCCAACAGCTGTCAACTTCGTGGGAGTTCATAAGGTAAGTGCATGAGCGAAGAAGACGGGGAGAATGTATTGCCGGAAAGCGACTCAACCAGGCGATGTGATGTGAATGCGGAATGGGGAAACATTAGGAGATATGTTTTGATGGGCGACTGCCGAATGTAGTCGTACCTAATAAAAAGCGTAAATTACGATGATGAGTGAATAGAATGCATTCAAACGATCGATAATTAATTCGAAAATCTTAATCACTTTTCATCGCCTTTCTAATGATAATAATGTATAGTAAAACAAATAATTATATAATAGTTAATTCATTGTTTCTAAACATTCTTAAACATAAATTTGTATATTTACATGCAAAACAAAGGCAATGCACGATTGAGTATTAAACATGGATATCGCTTTTGAATTGGAATCTTATGATGCATCGTATCTTATCTTGAGTAAAGTGGAATCGTGTGTGATTTTCTTCTTTTTTGGCTTTTTGCAAGCTTATTATTTGCGGCGACTCTCAACAGTGTTCTAGATATACTTTTACAGTTAATAATCGAGAACTTTCGATGCCAGCCAAATGCTTGAATTCGTATATTGTGATGGTTAGCACAATTATTCTCATTCTCTTGCCCGAACGAATCTCCTTGAACAAAACGGGAATCAAACCCGCCACCTCAGGCATGGCAGTGTTTAACCTTTACCGTTGAGGCTATCTGAGATCTATTGTGGGTTGCCGATTGATGAAAAATATGGTAGTGAACCCAGTATCCGAAAAGTAGCTAAAGCCGGAAGGGTACGATGGGCAGGGCATGTTGCAAGAATGCCGGACAGCAATTCTGCAGAGATGGTATTCGAATTCGATCCGGCAGGTACAAGAAGGCAAGGAGCACAGCGACCGAGGTATAGAACTACTTGGCGAGCGTGGGGCGCTATCGAGTATGGAGAGATGTGGCCTCAAATAGTTGATTCAATGTTATCTGATTAGATGTATGCTTAATGAATGAATCAATGGTAGCAGTTATTGTGTGGAGGAATATTGGATAGAAGTTGCAATTCATTGAAAATTGCTTCACGAAAATTTGTGCGAATTATTGAATATTTTGATTAGGGCTTGGTTTGGTTTAGAAGTTCAAGCGACCGTTAACAATTTGCGTTTGCTGCCGATTGGCTTTCACGGGCGACACCTTCAACACCCGGTCCCATGAATACAGATGTGGCAACACGCTAGACTTGGGGTCACCGGTAGAGCAGACTACTTCATGCACTTTCACCGACATGATCATCAAAGCAATTTCTTCTTCTTTCATCATGTTTTTCAGCATGACTTTACAGATATCTGAGAAGAAAGCTCAGATGTAGAGGAGATAAATACACCCAACCAGCGATTGTTAGATTTTCTAACAATTATGCATAAGAGCCTACCAAAACCTGTATAAGCACTGGGTATATGCGAAACTGTCAGATTATTATACAAAAATATGAAGGGTTATGTACCAGACACGACCGCCCATCGTAAACTACGTAGAACAGCATGGTGCATTGAGGAATGTAGTCATAGTTTAAGATAATTCATTCGATTACTTATGTCACTGGTTTAGAACAAAATTACCATAACTTAAAATATAAAAAAATGTTGGATACAGTAGTCAGGGGTGACGTCCGAGCCCTCACCGACAGTCTGGAGGTCAAATAACAAAATCGTTCAAAAAGGTCACTTATAATTCAGTTTTATTGTTCTCAGATACATTAAATCTATTCTACAAGCATTCTATGTAGTTGAAACAGTGATCCATTCTCAACCCCATTTGACCCGTTGTATCCCCGACGACGGTACGATAACTTAAAATTTTAACTTTAAAACCCCAAGTGGTAATAATGCTTTTCGCAATTCCAACTGTTGCATTCGACTTAGAGTAAAATTAGTAAGGATTCAGTTTGATTCCAAATTTTCGCCCACTAGGGACACGGCAGGTATTTCCGTCTGTTCGTCATAGTCTCGAAAACCAATAAAAGAGACGCTTTTTTGTAAAATTCATACGTACAAAATCGTAAGCTCAGGAGAAACGTTCTGCTATAGTGGAGTTCTAGCAAATGTACGTTGCTTTCGTTGGTTTTAGCCCCTACGACGATGGACGGAAATACCTGCCGTGTCCCTATTCTAGTTTATTTGTAGTAATATATAGGTGGATATAGTGGAGTATGTTTATTAAATAATACTATTCTGAAATAAAAATAACTCACTAGCGTTACATGGTTATGATATCCCAAGCAGCACACGTTGAGCCAATCTTGTTGAAGTAACCATATTGTGAGAGAATTCGGGCATATATAAGTTACTGTGATCGATGTGCAATATGTTTGTTGCTGGGGGTGTATACTGGTGAGTGCGTGTACCACGATTTAGCGATTTTACGACAGACAGAAGAATCTCTGCTCTGGCTACGGAGAAACAGGTACCTCTGTCCAATGGTAGTCAGAGCATCGAGTGGCGTCATCACTGGTGGAAGAATACGAGCCTTGGACCTTTGGCAGAATCTCAGCCTTCTGTTATTTGGAGTGACCAGGAATAGTTGGCAGAGAAGGGATAGTCGTATTGTTGAGTCCGACAAAGAAGCGCGAGTCGATAAAACCCGGTTGCGCCAACTAGAGATCAACAAATACTAGCCATGTACCGTTTTGACTCAAATTCCGAACATGACTCATATTCCGAACTTTTTAAAAGCCCATTTTAACTTTATTCGTGTAATTTTCTCCACAGGAGTTTGAATTTGTTTGTTATCTTGATCCTCAGTGCGGAATACCAATGACAGTTTTAGTTTTAGGGCGCTAAAACGTCAGTGTTCGGAATATGAGTCATATTCGGGATTTGAGTCAGAACGGTACCAAAAACCAAGCCATTCGGTTGAGATGCGCCAGAGTAGTAAACGCTGCGGACGGGAACAGGGTATTTGTGCTATTTTATTACAATCTAACTCCCACTATCTGGCAGTGGCATTATGGATAACATATTCGTGCAACCGTACTATTAATATGATTGCAAGAATCTTAGATGCGGGAGCAAGAAAGTAATAGTTCTATTGTAACCTATAGCCCGTTTCAATAAAGTATGCGTTCCGAAGCTGTAGCCGTATACAATAAGCATGATTGTACCCACAGAGTATCTGAAGTGCATTCAAACTTCCTGAATTAAAATTGAAATCTTTTGATTTTGGCGCATATTTAATAAAAAACATAAGTTATCTTTGAATCGAACATATTTGTTCATTTGCATTGCGATTATCGCATTATGACATTGCATTGCCGTTGCTAACAATCGATCATCCTATCTTTGCACAAATATGCGCTTGTATGTATATCGCCGACTGCGGTCACTGCTCTGGCCCTACTGTTTGAGGCAAACTGGTGCGAACAGGAGGGTGAAACGCCTGTCATCCGCGGTACAATGGCACTCTACCCAACATCACTTTTGGTACTTCTGTTTTTGGTACCCAGTTTCTGGGTAGTATACCCGAATTCAGCGCTCATTTTGGGTGATTGGTTCTTACGCAGTTAGTGCTAATTATCGGCATTTAACTTCTCCTGGCGAAAACTTGCAATTGGTTGAGGTACATCGAGCCTTTTGTGTTTGTATGGCTTCTTTATGTCGAAAAGTAGCTCGTCGATACTTCGGAAGTTTTGTTAACATGAATCAAACGAAATTAAAACAAAAACATTGTACGCCATATTGAATGAATGCTGGGTAGGCGTATTAGCCTTCTCTTCAGTCCCCTGGGTGCGAAGCACCGCACAAAAAGAAGAGCCCAAAAAACAACTACACTGAACGACGGCCGAATGAGACTCACGTTGCGAACGAGAAAAAGAGGTGCTGCCAAAATGGTCCAATACCCTACTTTAACATTGATAATCAAAAGTTTCAATATAACTGGCAAATTGGTGGAGAGTTTCCGAGTCGATTGATATATAAATCTCAAAATCATTCGAAAGATGAATGCGCTATTAACGTTCAAAATCTTACATGATTTCGTGACGGTCTCGGATTTGGAAATTTTCATTTGTCACCCTGTATCAGAGTCTTCCCCTTAGACGTAGTTTACGTCAAAATGTAAGCTCACAAACAAATATTGCAAGAAAACCTTGCAAAATTGTAAGGTCTCATACAATATTTGTAAAAGAATCTAGCATTTTCGCACATGCCCAGCTGCCACACTGGTCTTGGCAGGCTCTCCTACAGAACTGTTAGCAAATCTAATAATCACCGGTTTGGTGTATACATAACAGTTTCTACGTGACCCGCTAGAACCAAAACCTTTTATGCCAGTACTGATTCCTCCAGCTTGCATTCAAGCAATACTTCAGTGGGACTATCGATAATTTATTTATTTAATTATTCACTCAGAAGATCAGTGGAAAAATCCTGAATGCTGGATACGGGAACCAAGAACAGCCTGCCAGATCAGTGTAATATTTTCTCTGCTGAAAAAGCAGCTGTATTTGGTGCCGCCATGTGCCCGTCAAGAAAGCCAATCCTTATACTCACTGGCCCTGCTAGTCTTATCACACACACGCTGCCAAGTGAGCAGCCTAAACACTCCAGGATTCAGATCATCATCGCTAATAAACGCCAGAAAACGAATTTCGTCTAGATCCCTGAATACTGCGGAATACCGGAAGACATCACTGCCAATCATCTTGCGGGAGTCAGCTACCATGGCACGTTGCAATGCCTATCCCTCTGGCCGATACCAATGCTTGAATTTGGAAGCAATACAATAAGGATTGGAACAACAAGGGGAGGACATCCAACTCTGCCTAGTTGCACAAGGAGACTACTGAATCTAATTTAAAAAGCAGCAGATAGCTTCCCGCCCATGAACTGAGTATATCCAGCAGTTACATAACATTGGTTGGGATCCTTTTCGGATTTTTTGTGAAGTCTGGGGGGTCCTCATGATGGAATATTTTCTGGGTCGCACGGTCGAACCGCCAGTTTCCACAGCACTCATCTTCTTCTTGAAAGATGAGGGGCTGTACCGCCTTACATATATAAAACCACCAAGGTTGATAGTCCCCTCCCTCCGGGCATCCCAAACACCATAACAAGTTGCACCACAACAGGGGGTAACTTCAACTCTTCCTGCACGCAAACATTTTCCTTGATCCACTCTTTTGGCTTCGGCTACATCGACCGATGACTTTTTTTCAATGATCAAGACTTCAAGAACTCTTTTTCAAATGTACGCTGCGCACTTCGATAGCTTCTTGAGCCTTTTATTTTTTTTGTTAACACTGATGTTGCGGTTCGATTTTGCTTGTTTCTGGACTTTTTCTTTATTGAAACTTTGCGAAATTTTTTTAACAAAATCGAAAAAAAACAGGTGATATTCAAAAAGTTGTGGACACTGATGTGGAGCGAGAAATTGACGAAATCCATTCGCGTAAAAAGCGACCCGAATTTAAAAGCTAAGTTGCTGATCTGATCTTCCAACAAGTTCTAATCTCACTCACTCTGAAACAAGAATTTGGTCGTTAAAAGCTGGGTTAGGACGGGAACGTAGCATGAGGATAATCATTGCCTAAGGCAGTGCTTTAAACCAAAATCCAAAAAGAGTTCTTATTCAGCCGGGAATAAAGAGTTTAAAGCATCAATGTTATTTAAAAACACATAATATTTACTTTGTCTGAAACTCGATTATGCATATGCGCAACATGTGATAGATTTAGTTCGGAAAAGGTATTGGAGGGTAACCGCTCCCTTCGGTGGGGTTTGATCCCAAGAAACCAGTACGCTAGACAGGTGCTTTCCCTACTAAGCTACGAAGGACCTCCGTCGTCCTCATATGTATTCTTGTACAACGCCAACCAAGTAGGATGAGTTTTTAGTTTTGTCTGGCGCCTACGCACTTGCTTCATCAGCAACTGGGCTCGATGAAGTAGGGTTGTGTGAGGTTGTGCCAATCACGGGCATGCAAATGTTTCAAGTCCTGCCCTTCTCGATTCTACCTATCCTATGCATTCCGAGCGGTATGTGCAAACCCGAACCTATGCAAAAACTTCCAAAAAACCCTGATTAATGAACCTTGCGGTGTTGGTGACTTTTTCGTGCAAAAAAAAACTTAAAAATATAACTAAGTGCTTTTTAGCGTGTTATGGGTCTCTATGGGTCTCCGAGCCTTCTATCAAAAGTTTTGTTTTGGAGTGATCATATAGCCTTTACGTATACTTAGTATACGAGGAAGGCAAAGCAACTATGTTTAGACCCATGTAAGATTGAAGTTAATCTGACAATGTCCTACGGGCTCAACGACCTTTAACAGCTATGTCCCATGCGCATTACCATTTTACTAACGAGTTTACTCGCTTGACTTGTCACATTTTACCTACTCGTGTTACCAATTGACATAACACGGCAATGGCGCACTGCGTCTCATACGATTTGGTGGTTGTACCGCTTTGGCTCAAATCCCGAACATGACCCATATTCCAAAATTTGGCTTTTTGTCACCCTTAAACTAAAAATTCCATCGGTTTTCATTTCTGATGATCAAGATTACAAATGAATTCAAAATCCTATGCAGAGAATTACACAAATAAAGACAAAATGGCCATTTAAAAGCGAGTGTTCTGAATATGAACCATGATCGGAATTTGAGTCAAAACGGTACTCGGTACATGCATAATCGTGGATCTCGTTGAACTCGTTGGATTCAGATTTGAAAATCTAAAATCCGACCATCTCTACCGTACATGATATTCCAGCATACCAGTTTGCACATCGAGCTCTGTGGAGCACTAGTAAATGCAATCGATTGCTGACTCCTGCTCAGTAGACTGGCTCAGATTAGTATGGGAAGAAAAAAATGTTGTCGAATTCCACGGGGATGATTTATTAGGAGCTGATTTGTGTATTTTTGGATTTTTTGATTGAATCGCATCAGCCGAAACCTAAATAAAAGTTCATTTAATCATCATACAATGTTCTGTTAAATTGTTCTGTGGCATACCAACTGCCGTTTTTGAAATTCTGAGGTCAATCGAGCAATCAGAACCAATTTCCAGATCGAATGAGTGACCGAGGTGTATTTTCCTATACATTTTTGCTGAAATCCCCATACAAACTTCAAATCAAATGCGCCAGCTTATGCAACAAGCGATTGAGCTTAAATTTTCAGAGATTGATTTTCTCACGCAAAGACACAATCCTGGGGGGTGCCCCGTGGAATTACACAACTTTTTGCCAGTCTACAGTGCTCAGATACTCTTTCACTTTCAAGGGGTGAAGGGAATTAGCTACAGTTTCAGAACTGTCATTTTTGAATGCAATTTTATGTCTCTTGAACTGAAATTGAGCTAGAGTGCGACGCTGTAATTAACAAAACGATTGACAGTTTGACCGAGGGAAAAAACACAACCCGAACCCAGAATCAAAGCATTTTTGCTATAGTCAACTCAATTCTGACCAAAATGTCACACTGCTCTGTTTCTACTTTTTATTACTTCGGTAATTTCACGTACTTCCGGTCACGAAGCAATAAGTCTTCACTTATTCTGAGCCTGGACCATGGAAGGCGAGAGTGCGTGATAAAGGCTCCCCCAGACCTAAGCGATTTCATCGCCGCGACGGCGACAACTAGTCGCCACGATTCTATCGTTGGGTCGCTGCAGGCAACGCTCTATTTACACTTCCATACCAACGGCGACCGAATCGCTGTCGCCAACCGATAGAATCGCGTCGCGACTGTTGCGTCGCGTGTGTTTGGGGGAACCTTAATTCTTTAGTGTCACGGTGTGTTTTATTTGGTAATTTATAAATAAAGTCTTTAAGATTAAATTAAATGTTACTTTCTGTTCCTTCGTGCGGTCAAGTTGTGTGTGCGATTGTAAATAGAAAAAGGTAATTAGTGATATTGTTGTGTGGAGAATTTTTTTGTTAAATGTGTCGAACAGCCGTTCGACGGCTTTTTATTTAGGAATCGCTTCTAGCGATCCACGGCCCGTACTCGGCACACCGCATCCACAAGCCAAACGCGACTCTACTCCACGCTTTAGCGCACAGAAGGGGTTTGAGGGGAAAGCCGGAAGGGAACCATAGTTCCGACAGAGTGGCCATCGAAAGCCTTTTTTCTTCGCTACGACCCGTAGCGGGACACCATCAAGCCTTCGACGATCCCCATCGTCGTCATCTGCGCCATCTTTTGTCGGCGTGCGCGTCTCAGTACCAGCTCGGGACCATCCACCGTCTGGGAATTCCCGTTTCGCAGCGACACAGCGTTTTCGACCCAGCGTCATCGTAGTCCACAAGTGAACTCCGCCATCGCCGCATTTGGCACGGTTGCCGCAATATCATCGTTTCCGTCGGCAGCCGCCGATAAATTCTGCTTTACCGTCAACATTCGTCCGCTGCTGGACAAAGGGTACCGTGAGTAGAAAGCCAAAACAATTAACAATACGCATGCGTGAACTCCACACACATTAACCGAGCTCGAAGATCGACAAGGATCGATATTAGTAGTTAGACGTCACTAGAAACAGAAATCCGCACACACAGTAGGGAAAGCTAGATTAGGAAAGAAGAGAAGAAGGAACACGAAACATGAATAAAAACCTACACGGAAGAAAAAAAGTACCCAAAATTGAGTATTTTTAAACTTACTTTTGAGTTATTTTTTCTTCTCTTTCATCCACTCTTTCTTTTGTTGTCAAAAACAAAAGAGCAAACAATCCAACGACGCCAGTTCAATACGGGAAGCCAATTTTGAGTTTTATTACCTGAGGTCGAAATTGAGTGAATTAAACTTACATTTGGGTAAATAAATTTTCCGTTGGGTACTTTTTTAACATGGGAGTAAAGGCAAACTACTTCGACCCTACTTACTCAATTTTGGCTTCCCGTACTGATGTTCGAGGTTGGGTGAATTAAACTCACTATTGGGTAGTTTATTTCTTCCGTGTAGGTTTAAAGAAAACGTGAATAAAGCCAAATATGTATTTTGTTTGTGTTACTCTATTGCTGTAGTTTTGTAATGTTAGCGCTTTCCCTGTAACAGTTTATTTTGTCTTCGAGATTTCTCAGCTAGGAATTTTTGAATTGAGGGAAGTCTTCCAATTATGATACGCGTGAGTGGTGTCTTTGTGTACTGGTAGAAGTGAAGTGCTTAGAGCGTTACCTAAGCTGGTGAAATCTCGAGTAGGTTTTTTGTTTGAATTCCTGTTTGTCCCCTAAATCGCTATTTGGACTCTTATACCTAAAACCCGCCCTGAGTTGGGTTTCTTGCAGGGCAAACAAACCTCGACAGACGGTCCTCTTCGGAGGTGGCGCTTAAGCCGTCTGTTTTTGGAGTTGGGAACGGGACGGGAAAAGGGGAAAAAATTTAGCCGCATTTGCGCGCTATACCCCTTTTACAGATTCTAGCTCAAAATAACAAAAAATCATATGGGACTGATATGCGATCATAAGCAGAATAGACCTCAATCTGTTCAGGATAAACCAATCTAACAACTTAGGGGTCTTTCACAAATAACGTAACGCTAATTTTAATGATTTTGGCCCTTCTCTCGTAACACTTTTCGTATGGAAGATTTTTTTTTGTATGGATCGTAACGCTCGACCTGACCCCCTCCCTCTCCCTACAGTGTAACGCAATTTGTGAAAGGACCCTTACCAGTTGTTTCGTGTAAACCAGAGTCTATAATATATAGAATGGGAAAGGTTCCTTCATCAGTGCTGCCACCTAGAAAAGTTTAGAGAAAAAGTTGAACCTTGGAAATTTGACATTCTTTTGGAAAGCTACTGGTTTCCAAAGATAACTTGAATAACCAAAATAAAGGTGTCGTAAATTCGCTTGCCAACTTTTTCAAAAACATAGGTGGAATTCCATCTGGTCCGGATCCTTTTGAGGCATCCAAATTCTGTAGAGCTGCCAAAATCTCCGTTGCATTAATTTGGTTTACACCAACACTGCTTAAATAGTCAGGAAAATGTGAAAAATATTCATAATCACGATCACTTTCGGAAAATTCGGTATATGTCTCTTGAAAAAAGGTTGCAAAAGAGCATTATCTCCTAATTTCTCATCTAAAGTCATTTTTGATGGAAAATTGCTGGATTTTAGCTTGGTTTTGGCATACAAATAGGATAATTAGATTTAAAAACAACGATTATATATTAGTATATGTTTGTGTAATTGTATGTTTTATCGAAAATCCAGTTTTGGTATCATAACTGTATCAGCTATCGACAGACAGATCCTCTTGGAAACATCATGGTTGTCACGCCTCTGCCTTTCAGTGGAGTGGATTGTTTGCATAAATAATCATCAGCCTGCAAACTTTTTTGATAACTGTCACTATTACTCTATTCAAGAACCAAAATACTTGCCTTACTTAATACTAACAATATTAATATAAAGTAAGTACAAATTTTTGATCGACTGTTTTTACGTTTAACGCTAGAGAATTGTTAGGATTTGAAAATAAACCAATTCGGCCTTTCATCAGACTTGAAAGAACCTAAATATGTTCAGCCCATAAAGGGATCAATCACTAAACTGTGTTACAAAAGATCAAAAGGACAAAACGCTGAACAAATTTTAAAAATCCAACATGTTTCTGAAATCCATTTGGGAGGCAATAGGGCTTTTTTTCTTTCGAAAAGCTCAGTTGCTTCAAAGCTGCACCAAGCTTCCTTTTAAGTGGCTCGAAAGCCGCTTTTCAAGAGGCTCGGAAACCCCCCTTCAAAATGCGAGGAAACCTTCCGTCAAGTCGCTCGGAAGCCTCTTTCAAAAAGCACGGTAGCCTACTTTCAAGATGCATGGAAGGTTCTTTTAAAAGACTGGGAAGGCTCCAAACGACCCTTTCGACCTAATGACACTTACGGCCACATGACCCTTTCGGTCACATGACACTTTCGGCCAAATTACCCTTTCGGTCAAACGACCCTTCTGGCCAAACGACTCTTTCGGTCTAATGACCCTTTCGGCCAAATGACCTTTTAAGCCAAACGACCTTTTCGGCCTGATGACCCTTTCGGCCAAACGACCCTTTCGTCCAAATGACTTTCGGCCTAATGACCCTTTCAACCAAACGACCCTTTCGGCTAAATGACCCATAAGGCCCATTGGGCATATCAAGCATCCGAAAGATATTCAATTTCCAAAAAAGAGCTAACTGCGGTGGAGGTCTGTAGTCGGATTCTGATGGCTTTCCGCAAACGTGACCTAGGGGCTATCACGCGTATTTAGAAAGTAGGAGGTAGCGGGTTTGAGTCCATCCAAGACACGTGGTTTCTTTTTCAAATTTCAATGATTCTACTTTTTCTCTCGATGATAGCTGGTGGTCTTCTCCTTCCCTATTGCGCAAAAAGTGAAGCCAAATCTACCTATTGAACTGTCAAACCGTCTACCTATCGAGCAAAGCAAACAAATGCTTGTTGGTAAGGCGGAATTATTGTTATCGCCTAATGATTATTGTGGTGAATTAAAACGCAAGGATTGAGATGCATTAGATTTGTTCTAGAAACAGCTTCAAAAAACTTCAATACACCCCCCAATAAAGTAGCAACAAGAAACTTACGTGTTTGCACTCTGTGGGTGACTTGGTTATCGAATTAAAAAGCTTTAGAAGTGAACACTCTCGTGACGTCACTTGAAAGGTTGAACAAAAATGAAAGTTGCCAACATAATAACAAGAGCATCATTCAGAATAAGCGTAAGAAGATCCTCTTTGCGCAACTCTATATAATAGACACGGTTTAAAAAACATTGTCTTCCTTTTACTTCCACTAATTCACATTTTTCCCTAAGACCCTCGCAAATAATTATTAAATAATTATTAATCTATATAAGGTACACTGGGGGAAGTGGAAAAGGAAAAATCGATAGTGCATGTTTGAATTAGTGTAAAACCAGTTTAAATTATCTAAATGCGTTCAATCAAAATGGGCTATCAAAAACAGTCAATTTTGCACCCATTGTGTGGTAATTCATACCATTTTGGTCGCTTGAAATTTATGGAAATAGATTTTAAAATTAGGAGTTGTTTTCCACTTACCCTAGTGGAATGGGGTAAGTGGAAAACCCTTGTTACCTTGACCTTCAATAGTGATGTGTAGTTACATATAACTCAAATCAATACGATAATTGCTCTGAGTATCTTTTGTGGAATAATTTCATTACCTTAACGGAATAGATCCTCAAGGAATTCTCATAATAGCTAGGGAAGAGCTGGTTTTGCCTTGTCGAACACTAAGTGTACGTAAAATCTATATGTTCGCCCCAAAGATGAACTTTTTAAAGGAAAAATGGGACTTACAAGGTTATAAACTAATCAACTTAGTTTAACGAATTGAGATGATGTCTGTATGTGCGTATTTGTATGTATGTGTGTGTGCAAAGCACGTACAACATTATCAGCTATTCTTGATCACTTGTCCTTAACCAGTTTGTTCGCAAAAAATTGCATTCAACGGCGAAATTTGTTATGAATAAAAACGAATGCGAATTATAGAATATATTTACCTATCAGTGCTATTTTTAACTTTCTGATACATTTTTTTTTCATATGTAAAACATGTGAAAGGCATCAATACCGATAGGTGGGTTAATCAGGCATTTTCTCATTTATATTAGTCCAATCACCACTGGAATCACAATGATAACAAAGAAGGAACATATTAAGATTCACAGCTATCAAAATAAACCCTGGAGGGAAGAAACAAATTGCGTAATTAGAACATTATCCACTTCCCCCACAGTGTTCGATACCTGGGGTAAGTGTAAAATCTTTGAATTAATTGCTTCTTGGTACAAACCACTACAAAATTGAATGGGATTAGTTTAATTGTATTAAAATTGGTCACCTGTGATATAAATTCACTGGAAAAAGGGACAATTGGTGCAATAAAAATTGATTTTATGAATGCAAAAATCAACTTTTCGCGAAACCTAAAATTACAGTTCAAGCGTTAACCGTGTTAGTGTATGTATTATACAAATTTCAACATAGTATTAGTGTGAGCATCAAAGTATATTCTTGCATAATGTTATGATGTGGTAAAAACTGTAAAGTATGTACAATTCCAATTTTTCGAGTCAATTTTTACACTTACCCCCTTTTTCCACTTCCCCCAGTGTACCTTAATAGACTCTGGAGTAAGCATATTGACCTGTATGCCGAAGGGTCTCTCAGGGTTTCACTTAGGTAGTTTCTGTCATTTTCAGCGGTCTTCTGTTTCCAACTGGTCTTTGTATACCGCCGGAAATAAGTATAAAGACAAGCATGATTTTCATACATTTTCATCATGATTGAGGATCGATATCTCGATTCGCAGCGATTCGATTTGGCTGAAATTTTACTAGGCACCTGTTTTTAACTTGAACATTCGATCTTTGAGTAAATTGTATACATCTCTGTTGATTTTGACCTCAAAATCTGGAAATAATTATAAAGACATCACTTTTATATATGGAGCTCCACACAACGGAACTGTCTTTATAATTATTTCCAACACAAACGCGTATAACCAGAATATATGCATAAATGAAACTCTCATTGAATAAAAATTCAAGTCATTTTAGGCTTGTTGGCAAAAAATCAGCCCAATTGAATCGCTACGAATCGAGATATTGACTTCCCAATATGGCCATTTTGTATGGAAACCGTGCATGTCTTTATACTTATTTCCACCAGTGTATGTGTACGCGGCCACGTGGGCACAAAAAAGTTACTCATTTTATGGAAACTTATCCTCTACCAATTTTCTCGGAACATTGGATTTGGGGAATTCGGTCCCATGGTTTTCTATTCAAAATTGGCCATAACGGTCATTGCGTTTGAAAGCAATGGGGAAATTATTGTTTTTTCTCAAAGGTCCTCCTTTGGAAAATAAAAACAAATCAAGTCTAACACGCCTGTGAATTACAAAAAAAATGTTAACCCTAATTCGTCTAAATAGTGAATTATGTTGTTTCTTGATCAGTGTCACCTTATTAAAACTTCGTCTTCTTTACCTATTTATTATATTTTACCTATTTGTTATATTATTTTCACCAAATAATCAGATCGACCATTGTTTATGATGATGATGTTTCCTGACATGAAGAACTATTTTTATACTTTAGTTAATCGTGATCAAAGCTTGCGAGCATAAAACATCCATATATCCAACTAAACACATTAGACATCCGGATTGGCACCGGCACCAGCCGTTGCGGTATGATGTCACCAATTTTTTACATGCGAAAGCATTTCCCATTCTAACGTACGTGCCCGGTGCTTCCTGCCAAGCTCTGTTGAATATTTCGACATGTTTTACGCTGGGAAATTCTCCGTGTTAACAATCGATATAACCATTACGGTTTTGGCACAGACTGAACGGCACCGAAAGATGAGAAAATATTGGTCACCGTGTCTCATCCGCATCATCGGATCTAGGAATCTACAATTCGATATATTTAAATATTGGTGCGAATATGATAAATATTCTATTTTAAATATCACAAACACGTTTGCCATACTTCAGCTCTGGATGCAAACATTTTGCGTTCGTAAATATTTCGTTCAAATTAAGTGCTTCTTGGTGCTCATAAACTGTGATTTATTTGGATGCTCTTGGCACGCAAGTACTGCAGCACGCTGCTTTGGGCCACCCAACCAATGTATGCATTGGTAGACGATTCAGTTGGTTTGATATTTGTTTTCTACAATCCAATACGGACGTTTCAATTTCCTTTTATTCTACTTTTTATTGTGACGTGAATAAACACCTTGATAGCTATCACTAAGGGTAGTATAAGTATCGCTGGAGTCGAAATTCTAAAATTTTGAAGGAAAACCGAATGGTGCTAAAATTCAACAGTCAACAATTGTGTACTCAATTCCAGGTTCTTTCCAACACCATCAGTTTTACAATTAGTCAAAGTGCTTATAAATCTAAAATTACGTAGATACTGCTATTTGAAGATGACAAAATACAGTATATGTAAACTATTTTTCAGATATCGTTTCAAGAGGTTTCTTTTGAATGGCAAATTGCAAGTAATGTTTCATAGTGCCATTTGCGAGCGTTAACATAAATTCGTATTTTTTCGTAAATTTTTAATTCGTCTGTTTGCTTAAAAAATCCTTCAAAATATTTAGACAAACGATTGATTTAAAATTTGCTGGGTTGTAAGAATATCATCTATTTTATGATTCGTACAACATACGTATCAATTGCTTCCATAAAACGAGTTTCGTAACCGATGGAATACTGAAATATAATCGTTCAAACGCAGCCAAAACAACCAGTGATGGTCCACATTACAAGGAAATCAAAGTCAGATCGTTACCATAAGCAAAAGTCTATTTCGCTTGCCTTGGCTTGAATTCATCTTAACAAAAACAGCAAACTCGCCAGTTTGTGCTGCTGCTGGTTCGAATGAGAAACGAGTCTCGAAATTCAATCTTTGCTTAGGCTAGAGACCAGTGTTTTCGTAACGTCGCTCATTTGCGGTCGGTGGATGTGTTTTAATTTGATGGTATCAAATTTTACGAGAATTTAATTGGAGTCACTTTTCTACGACCAGATTAGGGCATATACTCGTGGTCATGAGTTGGTGGTCACCCTTTTAAAGCACGTAAATGTGCAATCTATACATTTTCTAGCCAATTTCAACTGTTAAGAGTGGCATAATATTCAACACAAAAATAAATTGATTCACAAAACTGTTATGATTTTAGTTAGTTTTCCCGAATTCGAAGAAGAACCAATAAACGAGTGAGGTGACTCCTTGTATAAACATTTGCAAACAAACGGTTTATTGGCAAAACGTTCAATGTACAGTTGAGGCTAAATAATTGTAAATAATTATGTGAAGAACTAAATTGAACTCTCCCTCTCTCGATATTGAAGAAATCATCAAGATGGGAGGTATCGAGATAGGAAACACATTTAATTTTTTTAAAATATCAAACAATTTTCAATAACATGTAGAAATATATGAATGCTTGAAACGGGATTAAAATGAACGGGCAAAAAGGATAACCTTTACCAGACTTCATAATCTAGCGAAACGTGAAGTGAGATGAATTAAAAAGGAATACTTTTCTGCTCAGCTTAACATCGATCTTCCTGCCAACAACTATGGAAGTCTTGGACTTAAACACTAATGTGACCGTCGATGATCTAACTGTAGAAACACAAAAAAAAAAAATTGAGCACATTTTACTTCATGTACGGCTTTACAAAACGGAGAGACCAGTAAAAATGTTCTCTCAGATGTGTGTCTAGTGATGGCGATTGATTTAATTCCGCTGAATATCTTGAAATTATCTTTATGCGTCATTCTACCATACATCACCGATATTTTCAATTGCTGTAGTCAGTAAAATGATTACGATTATGGTTCAATTGGATTTTAGCAAAGCTTTTGACTTAATTGATCATCGTCTCCTATGTCGAAAATTAAAACAATACATCAATTTGACAATTTCATCACCAGATTTGAACAACCATTGAAGTTTATATTATTGATTGACATCAAACACTTTTTGAAATTACTTAATTTTAAACACATAAAAATCAAATTACTGTCATTAGAATATCGTATGTTAAACTAAAATGATATATTTTGAATAATCATTTTGATGAAAATAAAAATATAATCAGGTGAAATACAAATAAATATAAATATGCGAATTTCGAAAGAACAGCCTATGACTAAAAGAAGGAAGAATTCGACAACGAAAATTATAATATTATCAGGCGTAATTTAAATAAACATAAATGTGCAAAAGAATAGTTGTTTAACACTCGTCGTTTTCCTTAATTTTTTCGACCTTCGACCTTTTGACATTCGAGTTTTTGATCTTCGACTTTTTTACCTTCGACCTTTTGTCCTACAACCTGTTTCGACTCAATTTTTTGTTTCGACCTTTGTCCCTTCCACCGTTTTACCCTTCGACCTTTTGTCCTTAAAACCTTTTGACCTTTTGTCCTACAATCGCTGACGATTGCCAGTTATACATATCTGAAGTCCCAAAACGTATAAACGAGCTAGTAAATTAGATCAATACTGACATTCGTAGTATACCTGAGTGGAGTTGCCGCAACGGTTTGGTGTTAAATTCGAAGAAAACTCAATCTATTTTCCGCACTAAACGTACTAATGTAACAGAAACCCCATTGATAGTAGTTGGAATTCTCAATTTAATTCCGTTTGTAGCAAGGTTTACAGTTTCCTACACTCACTTGTTATGTTGAGACACTGTACTCCAAAACAAATTTAGTTTTCAATGCTGTCACCAGATATGTATATAATCTGAAAAAACCCAGATTAATCCACCTAGCGGTGATGGTGCCTTTCTCGTTCGTTCAAAAGGTTTGGAAAAATCTAAAATAACACCAATATGTGGATTGGTCTTATTTTTCATATTTGTTTATATGCATAAAAAAATTCTCGCCAAACGCAATTTGTTGCAAACAAATCGGATGAGCATAAGAGCAAAAAATGGCATTTTATTTTGTAGTTTTAAAATTAGTATTTTCGCCATAACTTTTGACCCAATTGTACGATCCGGCCATGTTTCTATAGGAAACAATGGGACAAGATTCTGCGTCGAATGCAATCTGTTGCGGGCGACCTGAGAAGCATACATATTGCACATCAGTCACAGTAACTTATATATGACCGGATTCAGTCACAATATGGTTACTGCAACCAGATTTGTTGAACTTGTGTTGCTTGGGGAATAGATGAAGTCTAAGTGCTGAAAAAGTTAGCTAGACTTTTTTGAACTCTTTTTCACAATAAATAGTAATTTGACCATAACTCTTAAGCCCATAATCTGATTTGGCCAATTTTAAATAAGAAAATATGAGACATTCTGCGTCCAATGCAATTAAATGCGAGCAAATCGGTTAAGGAAAAGTGCCTGAAAAATGAGTGACATTTTTTACGCGATTTTTTCGTATAAATTTGTATTTTGGCCATATCTTTCGATTCCATAGTCCGATCTGGCCAATTTCAAATAGGAAACAATGGGACAGGATTCTGCGTTGAATGCAACTTGTTGTGAGCAAATCGCTTGAAGATAAGGGCCCGAAAAATGTGTGACATTTTTCACGCGATTTTTTCGTATAAATTTTTATTTTGGCCATAGCTTTCGATCCCATAGTCCGATCCGGCCAATTTCAAATAGGAAACAATGGGACAGGATTCTGCATCGAATGCAACTTGTCGCGATCAAATCGGTTGAGGATAAATGCCCGAAAAATGAGTGACATTTTTTACGCGATTTTTTCATATGAATTTGCATATTGGCCATAACTTTCGATTCCATAGTCCGATCTGGCCAATTTCAAATAGGAAATAATGGGATAAGATTTTGCGTCGAATGCAACTTGTGACATTTTGAACGCGATTTTTTCGTACGAATTTGTATTTTGGCCATAACTTTCGATCCCATGGCCAATTTTCAATAGGAAACAACGGGACAGGATTCTACGTCGAATGCAACTTGTTGTGAGCAAATCGGTTGAAGATAAGTGCCCGAAAAATGTGTGACATTTTTCACGCGATTTTTTCGTATAAATTTTTATTTTGGCCATAGCTTTCGATCCCATAGTCCGATCCGGCCAATTTCAAATAGGAAACAATGGGACAGGATTCTGCATCGAAAGCAACTTGTTGCGATCAAATCGGTTGAGGATAAATGCCCGAAAAATGAGTGACATTTTTTACGCGATTTTTTCGTATGAATTTGCATTTTGGCCATAACTTTCGATCCCATAGTCCGATCTGGCCAATTTCAAATAGGAAACAATGGGACAGGATTCTGCATCGAATGCATTCTGTTGCGAGCAAATCGGTTAAGGATAAGTGCCCGAAAATGAGTGACATTTTTTGCGTCGTTTTGTGCGCACACACACACACACACATACACACACACACACACATACACACACACACACACACACACAGACATCACCTCAATTCGTCGAACTGAGTCGATTGGTATATAACACTATGGGTCTCCGGGCCTTCTATGAAAAGTTTGTTTTTGGAGCGATCATATAGCCTTTACCGTATACTTAGTATACGAGAAAGGCAAAAAGGCAAAAAAATAAACTTTGACCATATCTGTTTAATACCGATCTGTTTAATTTTCAATACGAAACAATGGAACAAGATTCTGCGTCGAATGCAACTTGTTGCAGGCAAATCGGCTAAAAGTAAGTGCCTAAAAATGAGTGAGAATTTTTCTTGTCAACAAATGTATTTTGGCCATTACTTCGAATCCCATAGTTCGATTCGACCAATTTTCAATACGAAACAATGGGACAGGATTTCGCGTCGAACGAAACTTGTTGCGAGCAAATCGGTTAAGGATAAGTGCCTGAAAAATGAGTGAGAATTTTGTACGGGTTTTTCATGTGAAAAAGTGGATTTTGGCCATAACTTCGAAACCCATAGTCCGATCTGTCCAATTTTCAATACGAAACAATGGGACAATATTCTGCGTTGAATGAAACTTGTTGCGAGTAAATCAGCTAAGAGTAAGTGTCTAAAAAGTGAGTGAGAATTTTTGTTGTAAAAAAATATATTTTGGCCATAACTCCGAAGCCCATAGTCCGATTCGGCCAATTTTCAATACGAAACAATGGGACAAGATTCCGCGTCAAATGCAACTTGTTGCGAGCGAATCGGTTAACGATAAGTGCCTGCAAAATGAGTGAGATTATTTTGCGCACACACATACACACACACATACACACACATACACACACACATACACACACACATACACACACACATACACACAGACATCACTTCAATTCGTCGAGCTGAGTCGATCGGTATATAACACTATGGGTCTCCGGGACTCCTATAAAAAGTTCGTTTTTGGAGCGAACATATAGCCTTTACGTATACTTTGTATACGAGAAAGGCAAAAAAGGACCACTTATCAGTATATAGGGAAGCCATTCTAGGATGCAGTTATACTAAACATCTTATTTCATGAATTTGTAATTAAACACACAATGTACTGAGCCTGTTTACCTCCAAAACTTTTCCTCTTTTATACATCCCATACTTGCTTCCTAAGGATAGGTATCGCTGGAATTATTTAAAAGAATCTTCTCGACGTCGTGCAGTCAAATATTGGAACGAATTGCCAATAAATTGCAGGAATGAAAGAATGCAACTGCTTAAGGTTCACTTTAATCATAATATGTATCATAATGATACGATGTTTTTGATCAAAAGACGTTTTAATCAAAATAAAGTTGCTCATACCCGAGCAGCACACAAGTTGCACATAGATCACAATAACTTATATGTGACCACATTCAGTCACAATTAGGTTGCTGCAACCAGATTCACTTGACTTGTGCTGCTTGGGATAGCCATATTTACATTGAAAATCATTAAAAGAGTAGTGAGAAGTAAGTACAGAGAAATAGAAGTGAGTACTTAGTAGTATCAAGTGAATAGTAATAAGTGAGAAATGAGTAGTGACAAGTGGGTGAAGAGAAGAGATATGTGATTGTTGTGAAGTGAGAAGGAGGAAGTGAGTAGTGAGGAAAACAAAAGCAAGATATGAGAAGTAAGAGATGATAATTGGGAAGTGAGAACGAGATGTTGAGAAATGAGAAGTGAAAAGTGAGATATACACACTTAATATTTTTTTACCGGGATCTCAAAAAAATGTTAAACTTTTACCGAGATTTGCACAGCCTGGCCCCAGCAAACATGCTTTTTGCCGAGATTTCTGTCAAAATTGCTGAAAATCAGCAAATAACTTGCCGAAAATCAGCTAACAAACGTCATTTTTGCCGGAATACCAGTTTCTCATTTTGCTGGCGCACGGCTGTGCGGATTGCCGGATGCCGGGCTGCAGAAATAAAAACTAAGTGTGTAAGACAAAAAAAAGTTGACAGAAGAAGAAGACAGAAGAATGAAGAAACAATAAAAAAGAAGGGAAGAGAAAAAATAAGAAGATAAGAAGAAATAAAGAGAAAGAATGAAGATAAAGGAATAAAGAAGAAAAAAATGAAGAAGAAAGAAGGAATAAGAAAGAGTGAATAAGAAAGATGGAAGAAGGAAGAATCAAGAAGAAAAAGGGGAAGAGAAAAAAGCAGGAGGAAAGACAAATAATAAGGAAGAAGGAAAAAAGGAAGAAAAAGAACAAGGATAAAGGGAGAAGAAAAAATAATATGGATGACGATGTAAGAAAAGCAAAGAAGGAAAAAAGGAAGAAACTCAAGCAACCAAAAGTTCAGATTGGACTTCAGGATTGAACTAAGAAGTTGTTCATAAACCGAATTTAGCTCTCAATTAATACTATTAATGAACATGAAAGTTAAAAAAGTTGCTTATTACTTTTCATCTGAACTTTAAAGTTGCTACTACACGTCATGCTACTTAAATTATTGTTCCGAGCTTCTAACAAGAAGTTTATTCCGAACTATAAAGTTCACACCACGCTACTTTGTAACTTGTCCCGAACTTCTAATATCAAGTTCTACGATAGCACAAAACGAACTTGTCAGCACAAAAGTTCACAAAATACCTTTTGATGTCATTTTTTTTTTCACATCACAAGTACAAAAAAAAGTTCTGAATAATACCTTGTACGAACTTGAGCATAGGCACACTGTTACAAAACAAAGTGAAACGTCAAACTGTTCAAAGCCGACAATCAGGTCCACATGAACTTTTTATAAACTTTAAAGCTCAGAAGTGAACTTTGACACAAGTGTCGTATATGAAATCAACTCATGAAGTAAAATTTTGCCAATTTATATGTCGGTCGTATGGAGCAGTGGTACGCATCCCGGATTATAAGAGGAGGACTGGAGTTCAATACTTGTGGTAGGCGCATCGTCAAGTGCAGTCTCGCATAAATAAGAACAGCATCTACGTTCTAGCGAATAATTATTGAAAAAAAAAATGAAAATAGAGCTTACAGTACATCGCATTGTGTTTTTTTTTTAAGACGGAATCACCGTCTTCGACCAGAGGTCGCACAGACTGAACACTTAACATCTAGCATGAGCCAACGGACAGGACATTCACACAACACCCAGTGGACCAGTGGAGAACTTTTCGCTTACGAAAAGTTTTCTCCTTACCGTGGCGGGAATCGAATCCACACTCCACAGCACATGCGCCTAGACGAATGACGTCGCTAACCGCACGGCCACGAAGCCTACATTCTATTTTGTAAAGTACACTTCAAGTTCATTGTCTAGCTGAATAGCATGTTATACAGGACTCTCACCGAACTATTTGTGAACTTTGATGTCCATTTTAGAAGCTGAATAGCAATCTGTTAGAACTTGAAAATAGCTTAATGTGAACTTGATAGTTCGGTTAACAACTTAAAAAGTAAGCTGAATAGAATTCTATTCAGGATCCCTCTTGGAGCTGATTGAGCCAGATATGTACTGTTATCCGAACTTTTGATTGCTTGGGAGGAAGATGGAAGGAATAACGATTATTTCAACAATTTTCAACTTTCACATCTCATATCTCACTTCTCATTCCTCGTTCCTCTCTTCTCACTTCTCATTCCTTACTTCGGTCTTCCCACTTCTCATTTTTCGTGTATTATTTCTCGCTTCTCACTTCCCACATTTCATTTCTCACTTTTCACTACTCACTTCGCGCTTCTCATTTCTCACTTCTCACTTCTCACTACTCACTTTTCATTTGTTACATTTCAATTCTCACTTCTCACCTTTAACTTTCCACTTTCACATCTCACTTCGCACTTCTCACGTCGAATTTATCACTTATAACTTTTCACTACTCACTTTTTACATGTCACTTTTTTATTCTCACTTCCAACTACGAATTTCGCACTTTTTACTTATCGCTTATTGCTTCTCACTTTTTGATTCTCATTCCTGAATTCACTTCCTACTTATCACGTCTTATTTCTTATGAGATGTGAGAAATGTGTCACCCTCACTTCTCATTGTACAGTTCATGTAATTCTCATTACTCACTTTTCACTACTCACCACTATTCGGTCAAACGGCAATCGGTCAAATTACGGTATTCGATCAAACTGCATTCGACTAAATGTTCCGGCATCCGGAATTTCGAGTATCGAGGTATTCACTTACGAAAAGATCGCAATATGCTAGATTCAAAGGACTTTGAATTTCATCGGGTAAGAGGAAAAACCGAGTTATAGAACGTCGAGTAAGGGAGAGATCACTGCATTAAACTAATTAAATTTCAAAAAATTCAAACAATGTAATTAATACGCCATGCTATTATTACGCTATGCTATTCGTATTTTCCAACTCTATGTTACTTATGAGGGTATCGCAAAGTTGGCGTTTTGTTCCTCTCCCTAGTGAAAATGACCGTGGCCGGGAGTAGTAGTCCTCATACTTTTGTTATTTTTTTGTATCTTAGACGTGCATTAAGGATTGAAGCGATCTTCTTGATTTTTGATAGTATTCTAAATAAGAATTTCAAAAGAAAAATATAAGTACCACTAGTGTTCAATCTGATATGTGTAAGGACATAAACGGAAACCTTCTTATGAACGAGCGTGAGGTTATCCAAAGGTGGCGGCAGCACTACGAAGAACACCTGAATGGCGATGTGGCAGACGAAGATGGCGGTATGGTGACGAACCTGGGAGAACGCGTACAGGACATAATTTTACCGGCTCCGGAGCTCCAGGAAATCCAGGAGGAGATTGGCCGGCAGAAGAAGAACAAAGCCCCTGGGGTGGTGAGGCACTGGCTAGAGCGCTGCACTAGGTCATTACCAAGATTTGGAAGAAGGAAGTTTTGTCGCAGGAGTGGATGGAAGGTGTCGTGTGTCCCATCTACAAAAGGGCGATAAGGTGGATTGTAGGAAAGCAACTACCGCGCAATCACATTGCTGAACGCCGCCTACAAGGTACTCTTCCAAATTTTATGCCGTCGACTAGCACCAATTGCAAGGGGGGCGGGAGTACCAGGTGGTTTTTATGGGCGAACGCTCCACCACGGACCAGGTGTTCGCCATTTGCCAAGTACTGCAGAAATGCCGCCAATACAACGTGGCCACACATCATCTATTCATCGACTTCATCAAACTGACATGGTTGATCAAAACGAAGATGGATCGGGTGATGTGCGTAGTTCGAGTTTCAGGGGCATTCTCGAGTTCCTTCGAAACCCGCAGAGGGTTACGGCAAGGTGATGGTCTTTCGTGTCTGCTATTCAACATCGCTTTGGAAGGGGTAATACGAAGAGCAGGGATTACCACGAGTGGTACAATTTTCAGTAAGTCCGTCCAGGACTGCATCAGAAGCCTACATCAGATTGAAGAGGAAAGCTAAGCGGATCGTCGCGTCGAAGACGAATTACATGATAGGAAGAGGTTCAAGCATCAGTGGTGACGAAATCAAGGTGGTAGAAGAATTTGTATACAGTGACTGCCGAAAATGATATAAGCAGAGAAAATCAGAGGGCACGTAGCCAGAATGTCGGACAGTAACCCGGTGAAAATGGTTCTCGACAACGATCCGACGGGCACAAGAAGGCGAGATGCGCAGCGGGCAAGGTGGATCGATCAGGTGGAAGATGACTTGCGGACCCTCCGTAGACTGCGTGGTTTGTGACGTGTAGCCATGCACCGAGCCGAATGGAGAAGACTCTTATATACCGCACAGGCCACTTCGGCCTTAGTCTGATAAATAAAGAAATAAATAAATAAATAACGATACAACTTCGAGCATCACAAATAAATATTCCGAAGAGTTGTTTATGATTTTACAAACTATATATTCTAGAAATTTATCTTGTATTTTTTATGGAAATTTTCTTTGTAACTAAAACGATATCCTATCCCAAGAAAATCGTGGAGATGCAGAGGTATACTCGGTCTCTAGTAGCATCGAGAGTTGGACTAACAATCCTTCCATTCGTATATGACCGTAAGGACGTAGCCGGCGCCGTTATTGAGTATTTGAGCTCCCGAAACGTTCACATTGAGAATGGGTAGCTAATCCCGAGCCCCATTCATTGTGTTCTCTGTACAATTTCGCAAGTCCAGTCAATCACGGAGTAGCAACTACGAATTGTGCGGTCATCAGGGAATCAAATTTGTCTGAAATGCGCTTGCGAAACAAGCGACAAAAGAGAACCAACGACAAAGCTTTGTTTTTGTCGGAGATAATAATGACAAAGATCCGAAAATTTTTGTCAGCAACAAAAAGAAGACTATCTTGTTGCTAACTTTTCATCCCGTTATTTTGCATTATTTCTAGAGGAAATTTCGGTTTTATGCTATCATAGTTTCTGCTTTTATGGAAATATTCGAGAATCCAACAATGATTACAATATTAGCATCGTATTCTCGGAAATATCAGAGCATGCAAGGCAAATGATTCTTGTCATATTGTGTTCGGGTTCTGATAAAGGTTTGTCGCTAGGTGCGTTTGTCAGTAACAAACTCTGTTGACGACAAAGGGTATATTGTTAGGCGTTGCTCGAATATTGATTCCCTGGCGGTCATAATACTCATGCTCATTTATAGAAATTCTGTATTTCTTTCGTGGAACATTTTGATTTCTATATGGAAAATTCTTCTTTTATAATTGCGATTTTTGCTTTTAAAAGTGCTTATTTATTTCTGTTTTGTGGAAAATTCATAATTGTTTTTGGAAATTTAGTTTTATTTGGTTTTATTGCTCACAGACTGATTTCTCTATTGACAATTTCCTAATTGTTAATGGAAAATGGAAATTTTATTTTGCTGCCAGATAAATTGAATAGCGAAAATCACTCTGCACAGATAAAAATATGTTGGGAATTTAAATGCACATATTTGGAGCATTCAAATGAACCTAACATTACATCGATCGCACTATTCTTTTAAATCGAAACAAATGTAATCTGTGCTTGCTTGTAAAATTCAGTCAATTTTAATTGAATATCTAATGTTAATCCGTTTGATGGGATAAGCTGCAATTTTACACGTCATTGAATTTTCAAAATGCACACAGTGCAGTAGTGACGTTGACGAAACTTCCATGTTTTATATTTCAAACTGAACATAAACATCTTCATAGCATTGGCATTGCATCCCATTAAACCTAATCGAATTGTTCGTGACACGGTGATGCGGCAAGGAACATGCTGAGACCGCAATCCGAAACCTGAAAACACTAAATCACGGCTGTCCATTTGTCTTTTCTGCTGAAAGCCTTTCAAGCTTTTATCTTGATGCAGTCACTCATCCAAGCTGAACGAGTAGCAACCACCAGAGGATGTCTGAAATTTGTTCGAATCGAACGTACGTTGGTATGCCGTACGGAGCTCTGTAACCCGCGTGCTTCCTTGCGATTGCTTTCACGATCGGCTACCGTTGCCAATGTTGTCACCAAGTGGAAAACACAAGTCCGTTCCGACGCTGTTGCCGGACCCGTAGGCAATTGTTGCAGTAGGAGATCCATTTCCGTCTAACGAACAGAGGCTGGGACATGTGCTTTTCGGGACTACTGAAGGAAAAAAACGTGTTCAAGTGAGATAACAAGCGAGGAAATTTTTCGGTTGTGTTTTTGGATTTTTTTACGCAGCATCGTGATAAGGTGCAACGCCATTTGAAAGAGTTGAGCCGTTGCGTTTCAATAGATGCTACCGGATATTTTTAAAATTGTTTCTATATCTAGCGTTGAGTAAATTACATTTTTTATGACTAATAAAAACATCGTAAATTGTTCATTACAAATTGAAAAAAATGTAATAAAGAAGTAAACGTAGAGAGCAACAGTTGAATCAACAATAGCTTGAACAAAAAATCCTGACGCTAACGCCTTCTATATTACCAAAATATTAAAAATAATGCTTCTCGGAGGTCTTAACCTTTGACTGACTGTACAATCTATGGTTGCTACTCCGTGATTGATCAGAATTAGTGAAATTGAACAATGAATCAACTGAACGGATGACTGGGATTAGTCAATCATTCTTATTGTGCAAGTTTCAGTAACTCACGTCCACGTTCTTACAGTCAGTTAGGAAAAAAAGGAAAAACATTAGTAAATGATTTTAGCTATATAGGTACCGTGTTTACCTCTGTGTCTCCACAAAATCACATGAAGGAACATTTATTAATGGGTAGATATCGTTGGGTCTGAATTCACACTGATAAGTGATGTGACCGTCAGAGCTTTTCAAACACTAACATGAACGCACCCACATATCCGAAGGCTTCTAACCTTCTTTCAGACATATTGCCACTATGCATGAGGCTCCAATTAATTGATCTAGCTAAGCCAAATATTTAGGACTTCTGCGAAATCAAAAATTTACTTTTTGAAACCACATAGGAAACATTCAAGCCAAAAGAAACAAATATATTAGGTGTAGACACTTATAAACAGATAATAAAAACTTTGTCTTAAGAACAAATTTTAGATTTACAAACAAATTTTGAGACCAACCATGTTGTATGCTGTGCCAATATGAACTAGTTATATTAATAATAACTAAAAATGTATCATAGCAAAAAACGATGATAGTGTTAATTAATTCAACACGGAGCACTTAGTCCAAGAGGTGAATGCATTAAATATATCATTAATAATTAAAATCAATAAAAGAAAAGTCGGTCCATTATGTTTTGGCTGAAATATGATTTGTTTGTCTATAGTTTGCAATAAAGAAACACAATTATTACTTAATGAAGCTCGACGCTTCAATAAAGCAATTAAACGATTCAGTATTAAAAGGAGCATGATCGCTTTACTATTTGAAAACGATGCCATGATATCTTCATATCATGGCATTAATGACAATAATTAGACTATTCAGCATTCATTCAAACTTTATCGTAGCTCTCCCTTGTCTTCGTACGTACACGCGCGCCGTTCGAGTGCCGTCAAAGTCCATCGATTTGTAAATTTGAATAACAGGAAGTTTCTCGTTCCAAGACACCGCTATTGATGCAAGACTCGCCAGACAAGTCATGAAGCGGTCGCTTGTAGATTATTCCTTATATGGATCCGGCCAGCATCGAAGCGATTTCAATAATAATCGGCTGCACCCGTTCCACCACTACCGATTCGGGCAACTTGTAGGGCTAAAGTGTTTTGTGTACATGCCCCCATCGTGTGGCATGTGGCTAGTGCCAGTCAGTAGTGGCAAGAGGCGATCTTCCTGGTTCTCATTAACAGTCGCGAAATGTATTTCAAATCGCCTCTTTCTGACGTTGAGTGGCCAAATAAGAATACATTGGAGAGTCAAACCAGCCCCTAGTTTTTAAGATTTTATCTCCAGTTAACCTAAAATAAATTTCGATGAGGGAGGAGAAGTATGGACAGTAGGTAGTGGTTGCGAAATAGTTTTGAATGGATACGACCGTAAGCAATTAACAGCCCTGTCCGTGATGTAATTTTAGGAATCCCGTCATTTAACAACAAGATCATGCGGTAGTGATTGATCATATATTAGTGGCTTGTTCTCCGATAATAGGTGGTGAAAAAAGTTATGACAGATCATTAATCAATTTTAAACCATTTGCATACTGAAGTCTATAAAGTTTTGTTCGCAACATCCAACAATATTCGAATTTCTTTTTCGGCTATGCAAATTGATTATTTTTTAAGGTTTCGCGTCTTTCTTATAAGTGATATGTAACACGAATAATATTCTGCTTCATTGCTACTCACATATAGGTACTCTCTTTAGCAAGTGGAGCATTTATTATTTCTTGAAACAGCAATCAAGTAAATTAATGTGAGCATGAGTTCAATTTTCAATTCATTAACATATCAGTTACATGCCATCGCATGGTTGAACCACCTGGCGTCTGATAAGGGAACACTCGCTGCCAAAAAGGCTTGAAACATGGACCAAGAATGCACCTGCTGTTGAATTTAAACCGGTTTCCATAAAATCAACACAAGGAAGATACACTGCGATACGATAAACGTTGACTACTAAGATTTGTATAAAGTCAAATCATATGAATAATATTGTATTTAATACTTTTTTCTAAAGATCCAAATTGCATAAACATAATTTGAAAACCGCTAGAGACATGCTTAGTAAATCTTATTACAGATAATGTTAAATTTGTATGAAACTGTTGAAAGGGCATATGTAATGACAATTTCAGCCGCATGGATGAGGTGCATAACTTACAAAAGGTGACAAGTGTTCAATGCGGAACCCACGAGACGCATTGAATCTTCGGGCATACATAATTATGTTATACCTATCTGTCTGGTTCTTTGACTTCTGGGTGGAATTTCGCTCTTTACTCCTCACTCAATCCTTCTCTTCGCTGCGATAGATATTCCGTTTCCGGTTTGTCCCTATGGTACTCTGTTTTTGTTATGAATGAAGCATGGATAAGGGTAAACAGTACCTACCATCGACTAGCTGTGGAGTGGAAGCCGTGGCTATGGCAATGAGCTCAAAGAATGGACTGCCATTATTTATTTATCAGAGAGCGCTCTCAATGAATAGAAGCGTGAGTCTTTCTCATCATTCCACTACGAAGCAATGCCCGCTGCTTCGAATGCGAGAAACTACATAGGGTGACGGTATGGGTTTACGGGTTTTTGCACTTTATTCCTATTATGGTCAACGTAAAAAAAACTAATTTACAACTTACATGAATTTCAATAATGAGCATGAGCAGGATAACCTTACAATTCGTAGTTGTAAGGTTGCGAAATTGCACAGGGAACCAATTGAATGGAGCTTGGGTTTAGCTATCATTCTCAATGTGCAAATTTTGGAAATTCTATGCATTTTACTAAGTCAATTACGGCGCCGGCCACGTCCTTACGGTCATCGAGGGAAAGAAGGATTATTAGTTCAACTCTCGTTGCTACTAGAGACCGAGTATACCTCTGCATCTCCACGATAGTCTTAGGATAGGATATTGTGTTAGTATGAAGGGATATATTATCTGGATTCACTTTGGTAAGTGATGCGATCTATGGGATAGGAATATATGAACGAGAATTAGAAGTACTAGAGTAATGAGAAAGTATTAAAGTGAATTCTAATGGGATTCATTTTTTACAATTAGAATTTGAATGCTATTGGATTCTAATACCACGCACACGTCTACCACACCATCACTACCCGCACATCAACCTCACACATTCTTACTTGTATGAGGCCTGCACGAGCATAGCGACCGTATATAGCATTCGTATGCGGGTACAAATGAATACCAATCTATTTTTACATTTTATTTACTGCTACTAAGTAACAGGCAGCTTTTTATAACAATTCTATATTTAGAATCATACTTGCTAGCAATGAGAATTTGATTTGCAAAGAGATCGAGTTATATGATTAACGAAATTATCTAATAGGAAATTGGAAAGGGCCAGGGATCAAACCCTTAATCTCCTGCTTATGAGGCAGAAGCAGTGACACAAGGCCACCAAGCACCACCAATTTACAACTTACATGAATTTCAATAATGGTGACGAAATTGTTTTCCGAAGAATGAAAGGTTTGCTAATCGGAATGATGATTTTTGGTCGGGTCGAGTCAAGTACGAGACACTGAAGATGGCCTCACAGTTGAGATCGAAATACGTATCTGCAAAGGTAACAAAACGTGGTAGAATTAAATGGAAAGTTCTAAACTCGTCTGATAACAGTTTAGATTTTCCTTCCTAATCTCCCTCCAAGTGAATAGGCAAAGTAGCTATAGTGCGTACGTGCAATAGCTAAATAATACAGGTAATACTAAAAATAGTTAACCCGTCTGTACGACGGTATATGACAGATCCGTGGCAAGCATTGCATGGCCCGTTACCCCACCCTTTCTGTCAGCGACCGTTTTCAACTCCGCAGTTCAGCTTCGAGGCATTTTCTCGGTGGTGTACGAGGCCGGTTGGACAGGACAGCATACGTTGTTTGTCCACGCTCTAAGGGCAAGAGCAACGAGTCTTCTTCTACTTATTGGCATTACATCCCCACACAGTGTTCATTAAGCACTTCCACAGTTATTAACTGCAAGGTTTATAAGCCAAGCTACCATTTTTGCATTTGTATATCATGAGGCTAACACGATTATACTTTTATGCCCAGGGAAGTCGAGACAATTTCCAATCCGGAAATTGCCTAGACCGGCACCGGGGATCGAACCCAGCCACCCTCAGCATGGTCTTGCTTTGTAGCCGCGCGTCTTATCGCACAGCTAAGGAGGGCCCCCAAGAGCAACGAGTCCATGAGCTAATTTCAGATGAAGCGAAGGAAGTCCAGATTGAAAAAAAAAGTTTTCCGCAGCCGGATTCGAACCGGTGACCTCTGCGTGCAAGGCGCGCACATTACCTTTTCACCACCAAAGCAAGCCAACCTCCGCGGAAACTATACCGCGTCGATTAAAACCACAGATCCCCGTGTTGGCGACGTCGATAGCGTGAATGACAATGTGAACCATCAGATAGTCGTTGAACCACAGCCGTAGAAGTCTTCCGGAGTCCGCAGGAGTTAGGGGCCGCGTGTCGAACACGCGGTGACGGCCAACAGTTAGGCGTTTACAGTTAACATGATGAGATGAAGGGAGAAGATTTTTTTTATTTTCGGTCATTTTTATGCCTTTCTCGTACACCAAGGTGTAACGAAAGGCTACAGTCCATACTGTCCAGTCCAGTACAGTCCATTTACTGGGAAGGTTGGCCCCAAATCCAAAACAATGGACAGCTTTTCATTCAGACTAGGCCATTCAAAGTGTTTTGGTGTTAAATTCCGGTCATGATAATGGCCGCGAGAACAATAGTGACGTCGTCGGTGGAAATCATCATCCCGAATACCGACCCTTTTATGTGAGTGACTTCCGGTCCTGAAGCCCCCACGCCCCCTGTCAGTCAACTCGTTTCCCTACCACTCATTGGGGAAAATTTGAACCATCCCCTTAAGGGTCTCACAGGTCGGACAATCCTCAATCGCGGTAGATGGTCTCCTACGGAAGTGGCTCATCAGTCATGTTTACTTGTTACTGGGAAACTCGTGCGGCTGGCGGGTTGCAAATTCCAGGAAAAACTCATTAAGGACTCTCAGGAGAAACTCTTGCAGCAATTCCACGAGCATAAAAACTTCTCGAAAAATTTCAGGAAGGAATCTTGGAAGAAAATACCAGTCAAAACGTTCAATGCAAGAGATGGCGTTTATTCAGTGGTAGATTAAATCGAAATTTCATCACCATGAAACTACTAATCAGTACAAACTAAGTGCAGGAATTAATCCTTTCACCTCATGCTTCTTTCCTTATCACTACTTTCTTCCAAAAACTCTCATTTTCCATATATTTGCGAAGTACCTGATTTTTCAATACAACGACAACGGGAGTTTATGTTCAACGCACTTAGCAGAGATGAACAATCTATATGATTTTGTAACAAATCGCCGATAAAACAGACTTCTACCACGTTCCGTCTCGTTTCAAGCAGATCCGGATTAATCAGCTTGCATCGACTAGGATAACTGGGTAGATTAAGCGGGTCCCTCCACCTGAGGCGACGCAGTGCAAAGCGGATGAATTTCCTTTGTAGAGCTTCAATTCGTTGAATTCTGGTAATATGGGGACCAAACGGCAGACGAATACTCCAAAATAGGACGCACAATGGAGCAATATAGTGCCTTCAGACAGTATACGTCATTGAACTGCTTTCCAAAACGGAACAAGAATCCTAGCTGCGATGAAGCTTTTGATACAATATACGAAGTGTGGTCCTTGAAGGTTAATTTAGAATCGATGAGTATTCCCAAGTCTTTCACTGTTGATTCACGCTTCAGCGGTATCTCTCCAATTGCATAGTCGAAATGGTAGGGCGAGTGTTTGCGTCCGAACGAAATAATCGAACATTTGGAGACGTTCAATGACATTCGATTATTGTGACACCATTCGGCAAAGGTTTCCAGTTGTAGTTGCAGAAAGGCAGCGTCATCAGGCTCTTTATCGCAAAATATAGCTTCAGATCATCGGCATATGACAGTTTTAGACACTTCAAAACAAGATGCACATCATTCATGTAAAGCAGGAATAAGAATGGACCGAGGTGGCTGCCTTGAGGAACACCGGACCCAACTAAAAACGGTAAAGAAACGTGGTCTCCGATTTTAACAGACATGCTGCGGCCGGTTAGATACGAGCGAAGCCAAATAAGCATGTTACCATTCAAACTTGGCAACTGCAATTTCATGATTCATTTTATCAAACGCCGCTGATAAATCCGTGTAGATGGCGTCAACCTGATGACCTATTTCAATTTGGCGTATCAAATACGAGGTGAAGCAAGTCAAATTGGTAGTTGTTGAGCGCTTAGGCATAAATCCATGCTGTTCCGGTGAAATATAATTCGCGTAGCACTGAACTAGCTTATGAAGTACGATTAGCTCCAGCAGCTTCGAGGTGGCACTCAACGCGGCTATACCACGATAATTAGAGACAGTTCGCTTACAGCCTTTTTTGAATACTGGAAAAACATACGAATGCTTCCAGCAGTCTGGGAAAACTCCTGTGGTCAATGACAGATTGAAAACTTTTGTTAGCGGTGATGCAAGAGAAACAATGCAACGCTTCAGAACCAGTGAAGGAATATTGTCGGGTCCACATCCAGTAGACGATTTCAGTTCCTTGCCAGCTGCAGTTACCATATCTTCGGTGATAGTAATCGATTGCTCGGAATTCTGTAAACAGGGAACGTTCGCTGTAGCAGTAGTAACATCTTGTGAATTGAGCTGCTCATTGTTGAAAACGTTGCTAAATTGTAGACGAAACATGTCTGCAATACTTTCGGTAGAGTTGGCTTCTATCAAACCGTTAGTCATCGTCGGAGGCAATCCGGACTCTTTCCGTTGGTCGTTGACGTAACGCCAAAAACTTTTTGGGTTGGCTTTAAAGCGACGTTGCAGATCATCCTGATGAGCATTATACAAATAATCGTTATATTTCTTGTATTCAGTATTAGCTTTAATATATCGCGATCTTGTGGATTCTGTTCGATGTTTGTTGTGTTGTCTTAAAGCTGTCTGCTTGAGCCTTTTGAGTTTTTTGAGAAAACGATTAGACTGGCCGATTAGTTTTAGGAACAAACTGATCAACAGCATAGAGCATAATTCCGGACAGAGTCGATGCTGTCAAATTAGAGTCGCTCTTTTGAAATTTGCCATCCCAGTCAACGTGTAATAAAAAATCATTCATGCCAACGAAATCGGCTTTATTGAAATCAAACAAAATGCTTTCAGAAGAGTCTCGAAAATGCTGACAAGGGCTAATATTAAAACTTATTATGGCAGGAGCATGATGTCTGTTGATTTTAACAAGCGGCGATGGGGCTTGTTGAACTGTGCAATCTGTACAAAGTTCATTGCTAACGAAGCATAGATCGAGAATGCGATTGTTCTCGTTTTCGATGTCCATTATTTGTCCGAGGCCAGCAGTACTGAATGCATCAAGTAACTCTCGTGATGTTTGACTGATGAAGGATCGAGAGGAAATCGGAAAAGGGAACCATAAGAATTTCGTTTCCATGAAATTGAACTCAAATTGAAATCCCCTAAAACAACGATGTTATCTCTTGGTGTCAGCTGCGAAACGATCCAGTTCAGAGAGTTAAGATATTTTTCAATTAAGTTATCGTCGTTGACTCTATCAGGCGGAAAGTAAACAACACAGAGGTAAAGCGTGGCATCGATAGTAGAAATAGCGACCCATATTTGCTCAACTTCTAAGCCGGATGGAGGATCCAGCTTACGGGACTTAAAGCTTGAACGAACAGCAAGCAGGACGCCGCCCCCGGTGAGTTTACGGCTATTTGACGGCGAGCGATCTTGTCTGTACACGGAGTATGATGCATCAAATAACAAATTCGATGTGGTTTTCTCGTTGAGCCAAGTTTCGGAAAAAGCATAAATGTCGTAACACCCATCGCTGACTGCCAACTTATAATCGGCAAGTGAACTGTTGATTCCACCAACGTTTTGGTAGTACAGCAAAACGATTGCGGAAGTTGTTCACGGATACAAATTTCATCCATTTGATTCAAAAATATTCATGTTTGTTCACAAACTGATAATATGTTTGAATCAAACAAATTTATTTTGAAAATTAAATTTAATGCCTGTTTGTTTTATGCGTGCACTAGTGGGTAGCCCCTCGATCGCTCTTGCAAAAGTAAACAAAAACTTCAGTTCAGGTCAGGTCCGATTGGATTCCAGCAAAGAAAGGGAAGCAAGTTTTTTCTTGCTTCCAAATTGCTGATGAGGATGTTTTTCAGGTACAATAAGGTAAGTAAATGAAATATGAATGTTAGAAATTGTGGAATCTGGTAGTCAAATGCTACCAGAATATAAATATTGCAATAATTGATAGGAAAATATTTTTGCGGTCGAACCAAAACAATAATATCCATGTTTGATTCAATAATTTCGATGGTTGAAGCAACTTAAAATGCATATTTGATTTAAAAATAGTTTTCGATTGCTTTAAATGTAACATTATGTTTGTTTCAAACGTATTTATGTTTGGTGCTAGAACAAACTGAACTTTTGTTAGAATTTACCTCAAATATGTTTGTTTGTACCATACTTTTTTCTGCGTGTTGCATTATTTTCATGGGAGGTGATTGCGCGTCGTGGATGACGAGCTTCGGTGGTGTTGCGACGTGTTGAGTTGGACTTGCCAGATTCTGCAGGGTGGAAGCCCCTACCACCTAACCCATTCACAGGACCAGGACGACTGTGAACGCTGGCTGAATGGTCAGGACTGTGATGGGAGGTTCTGGGACTTCCAAAGAGCTTATTATCAGGCGTCCCGGTTGTTGAGCTGTTGAGGAAATGTCTTCAGAGCGAGCGGTGTCCTTGATTAGATCGTACTTGCCTGGTAACGCGAGCTGGAAGCCCCATCTGCCTGACCCAAACACAGGACCAGGACGGCTGATGTACGTTGGCTTCATTGTCGCGACTGTGATGGGGGCTCTAGGGCTTCCAAAGTGCTTTCTGTCGTGCGTCCTGGGTGGTGGGAAATTGGAGCTAAATCGGTGATATTGGAGCTGCAGGATAATACTTGCCTGATTGCACAGGCTGGAAGCCCCTTATACCGGACCCATACGCAGGACCAGGATGACTGATGAGCGCTGGCTGGAAGGTCTCGACTGCAATGGGAGGCTCCAGGGCTTCCATAGTGCTATATGTTGTGCATCCTGGTGAGGAGAGCTGATTCTTTTCGGTGAAGATTTTGCTGTTTAAGAGTTGTTCGGAAGACGAACGAAGGATCCATTTTTTTGATTCAAATCAAAAGGGCGTACAGTAACCCCTTCCGGCCAATACCATGCGTCGCTGATAACGTTTGAAAATGTTTTACAAACTGTTATTTTAAAAGACACAAACGAAAGATCTGCTATGTTTTTGCCTCGAGGAACTAGTTTTGTCACTTTTATTAGGGACGGGTGTGCATTCGAAATGTCGGAGGCGTAAATTTTGACGTCCTCTTCACTTTGATCTGGTTCAAAGGGTGTTACGTAGAAAGATTCGAGATCGTTGGCCTGGAGATCACTATTGGCAACTTTCAAACCCGAATTTCTAGGTTTAGTCTTACTTCCGTTGGCTTGCCCCGAAGAATCATCCGACGCTTCGAGATTGTTGGAGACAATATTGCTTTGACCGAATCGCGTGCTGACTAAATCTGCGCTGGTGGACGGCCGCATTGATTTATGAGATGAAGCTGCTGGGGTTGAGATATTCATTCGGGGTGGGTTGAGGTTGTTCGAGGTCTTGGGTGGATTATCAATTATTTGAACGCGTTTGTTTGCTCCGATGATGAACTTCTCCGGAAGATGGGCGATTGAGCTGTTGACTTCATCTAACACTTCGAAAAAAGAAGTTTCATCGCAGGATCTTGAACGATTTACTGGGTCAGCATCATCCAAGGTAAGCTGGTCGATACTTTGCAGGAACGTCGTTTGTTGATGCGAATTATTGCTGGTTTTTGACTGATTATTGCCATACAGTGATTTGTTGATCATGCGAAGATTTTCGCCATAATTACCCAGACGCGTGTCTTGTTTCGAAACTGTTGTGTTTTTGCCTTTCTCCGCCTTGCCACCGATTTGCTCGCAACAAGTTGCATTCGACGCAGACTTCTATCCCATTGTTTCCTATTGAAAATGGGCCAGATCGGATCGGCCAAAATACTTTTTTTACGGAATAATCGCGTAAAAAAGTGTCACTCATTTTTCGGGCACTTATCCTCAACCGATCTGCTTGCAACAAGCCAAATTGGCCAAATCGGACTATGTGCTCAAAAGTAATGGCCAAAATACTATTTTTTATAATGCACGAGAAAGGCACCATCACCGCTAGGTGGATTAATCAGGGTTTTTGAATAAAAAATGTTTAGGATTAGTAGGATAAGACGAAAATAAAATGTAAACATATTTTTTTACTGTTAATGTTATGTTAATGTAAAAATTGTTATAAATTTGTAACGTAAAAACTTGTAATGTGAAAATTGTAAAACCAAATAATGGGCAAGCAGGATTGAACACGGAGAAATAGGAAAACTCAGAAATGGGTGATTTTTCACCCACCTTCGAGAAAAGTGGACTAACCCACAAGGTGGGTAAAAGGTCTTTACTCATAAGTGAGTACGAGTCCTGTACGTCAAAATTGATGTGCATTTTTCACCCATCTTCTCGAAGCAAGATTTTCGTCTGATGGGTGAAAAGTACCCATGTACATGAAAAATAATGGTATGAAATTTGGAGATAATTCTATACAAGATTATCGAGAAGATTATAAACCAAAGACCATATTATGTGCTAATAAATTGTTGTTTATTTAATTGCAAAAACATAAATTACATTGACAGTAACATATTTAAACTGAACAGTAATTACAGATCCTTAAACCACAGTGCTTCTGACACATTTTTGTTGACATGTCTTGTTGGATTTGATAATAATTTGAAGAGAGAAACAAACCCCTGAGGTATCTTTGAATCCTCTCGACAGCGGACCGTTCCAAATCAGCAGGACTTGATCAGAATACCAAGGAATATTGAAAGCTTTTTCTCTTCCTCCATGACGAATGTCCATTCACGGATCTTTTAAAAAGAAGAAAAAAAATCTTAACGAAATTGAACAATGCATGTGTAACAGGCTTACCTATAGGCTATTGAGTGTTGACGAATAATTATCAATAATTTTACGAATAAGTATACATTTTTATTAAATTCTCGAAAAATAATCACTTGCGATGCGGCAATGATCTCTTAACTTCGATCAAGATTGCTAAGTTTATTTTCAGCCTTAATAGAGTGAAAAAGACCCACCTTCGAGACTTCTTAATACAATTTCAAGGTGGGTGCTTTTAACACATTTTCGTAAATTTGGAATCACCCACCTTTTTGACAGCTCCATGCCCATATAGCTCCATATTGCAATTCAAGGTGGGTGATTTTGAAACATAAAATGTGTAATCTGAAATCTCCGTGAATGGGTGGTGATTATTTACTGTGGTAAGAGGGGGAGAAGAACATGTTGGTCGACATAGAAGGAGTGGATAAGGATAATTGAAGTATGATGGAAAAGGTCTATATACATCTGGGGTAAAAAATATTGCTCATTAGCATATTGGCATTCGTGCAATTAAGTCGTGAGTGAGAGTGCCTTTGTATAGAGTCCTATAAGAAGAGTAACGTCATGTGCCACGTTTGACAGGTCTCCTGCTCGTTTGGAACGCGCATTTGTATGGAACTGACAGACGATTCTGTTCCAATTTTGACACTTGACGACACTGTTATTATAGTCACTGTACCTTTGTAGTGCCTCAGTGAAATCAGATGAAAGTGAACGACATTTTGTGGCCCATATAGTTCGTTCAAGACCTTTTGTTCGATTGTGTAATCTGCTAGATTAGCGACCCCGCGCTGCACGATCTACCGAGTCAACGTCTGCGTTGGAGCTCGGTCTAATCACCAAGGACAATTCCGGCACCGTTCCGCCCGAGAGAACCCTTCTCGACGTGGCCAATGCGGTCTCGTCCGTGGTACGTCGATTGCGTCAACGAAGAGTACGCTGAAGCTACGATTGATAGCGTCCCAGTTAGTGACAAGCCACCATATCGACCGATCAAGGTAACCCGTGATCCCGCCATTGCTCTGAGCCAATCAAACCACCAACCCGCCATCTCTTGCCAAGCTACCAGACCTTCCGATAAAGCGACAAAACCGCAATCTTCCTACCAAGCCGCCGTCGACAACCAACTCACCTGCTGTCACCATCGTCGTCAAGTAAAACCACCGGTATGTACCGAACAACAAAAAACCACCCTGAAGAATTCAAACCCACAATCATTGGCGTAACTACAGGGCTCCACCTAGGACTAAATTAGCCCCTCCTAGAATTGTGGTCACTTTCCATTAATCTATGGTCACATGAAGACGTAACTGTAAGCAATGGATTCTCTCCATCATCTCTCAACGAGATAGTTGAATCTATTTTATCAAGTTTTCAAACTTTGAACAATTATTATGTTTTACTACACGTTTTGGCAGTGTTTTTTACTAACCCGAACGTGTTATCTTTAGCTTTCTGACATGGTCCCAAAAGATGCATGGCCTTTCTAAAAGGATTATCAAGGCATCCTCAGAGATTTCAAGGAGAGGTAACTAAAATTTAAATGTGGAAGAACTTGTAATTCTTTCAGATGAATTTATTGCTAAGTTCCTTCAAAACGTACCAAAGTTTTCGAGAGTCCTGAGACATCTCTAAATTTTTTAAGTCTGCGCTGAACCTCGATGAACATTATTTGTAATGTTCAAGTCGTCAATGGATCTGTTGAAAAAGCTGAAGGCCAGTTTGCGAACAGTATACATTATTTGGGTCGACTTTTTTTGTGTTTATAAAATTAGAAAAGAAAAGTTAGCCCCCCCTAGAATTTTTCGTTAGTTACGCCAATGCCCACAATAGCCCAAATAAATTGTATTCCTACTAATTAGCTTTCTTTAATAAACGTCCATAGTCATACCCAACAATACAAGTCCATTACACAAGTCAAATCTCGCTTAACTTTTCAAAAGGTCCTAAGTAACATTTTTGTCATGAATTAATTTGAATAGCGCAATCAACAGAACAACATGAAAGCTTTTGATTGCAATACTTAAATTAATTCATTGAAAAACGTTACTTAGGTCCTTTTGAAAAGTTAAGCGAGAAATAATCAAATAATTCCACAGTTTCCACACCCGTTGTTCCGCGTAGCCCTTCCGAATTACCCAGTAGTATGCCGGCCCTGCGACACAGTTCAGGGGTCTCATGTTACTGAGCTATTGACCGGGAGTTGTTGATCCGCCTTGAGTCTTGAGAGCAAGCCCGTAAGTCTAAGTAAGTCTCAGAGCGCTCATTAATTAGGAAAGAAGCGGATACGAATTTGGTGGATCTGCTGAACACTCTGACTGATTAGAGCTCTGTGTAAAGGTGATATTCCGAAATGCCAAACGCAATGAAATCAGATCTCTGTATAAAATCGAATTCGGACCTCATAAGAAGAAGCAAAAATATGTTTGAACTTCAGTACCGATGCATGGTCAAAACCAGTATTATCCCACTTTTCGTTGAAGCCGAAACTGATTGAGGGGCGCGCCTTCTGAACTTCAGTACCGATGCATGGTCAAAATCAGTATTATCCCACTTTTTGTTGAAGCCGAAACTGATTGAGGAGCGCGCCTTTGTGAGTTGCCACCTCTCAAAGGGTATTAATAGCGGTACCTCAATCTAAAGAGGCCTCGCATTAAGTTTGAGAAATATCTGAATAAAAAACGACTACTTAATTTCTTCTCAATAGAAATAAAGCAGAAAGACATGCACTAAACGAATGACATGGATATACTACAAAATTTCAATGTAATGGACACATTTCCCTTAGCCGGGGCCCTCTTTAGCCGTGCGGTAAGACGCGCGGCTACAAAGCAAGACCATGCTGAGGGTGGCTGGGTTCGATTCCCGGTGCCGGTCTAGGCAATTTTCGGATTGGAAATTGTCTCGACTTCCCTGGGCATAAAAGTATCATCGTGTTAGCCTCATGATATACGAATGCAAAAATGGTAACTTGGCTTAGAAACCTCGCAGTTAATAACTGTGGAAGTGCTTAATGAACACTAAGCTGCGAGGCGGCTCTGTCCCAGTGTGGGGATGTAATGCCAATAAGAAGAAGAAGAATGGACACATTTCACTGCTGCTACCATTCATTTTTTATTTTTTCAATTATTTAGTTTACATCTAAACAGATAACACTGAATCAACAATTTGACGCCACAATACACGGTCCAAGGCCGCATCTCTCCATCCTTGGATACGCCCCACGCTCGCCAAGTCGTTTTGCACCTGGTCTGCCCATCTCGCTCGCTGCGCTCCACGCCGTCTCGTACCTGCCGGATCGGAAGCGAACACCATCTTTGCAGGGTTGCTGTCCGGCATTCTTGCAACAAGTTCTGCCCATCGTACCCTTCCGGCTTTAGCTACCTTCTGGATACTGGGTTCGCCGTAGAGTTGGGCGAGCTCATGGTTCATTCTTCGCCGCCACACACTGTCTTCTTGCACACCGCCAAAGATGGTCCTAAGCACCCGTCTCTCGAATACTCCGAGTGCTTGCAAGTCCTCCTCGAGCATTGTCCATGTTTCATGTCCGTAGAGGACAACCGGTCTTATAAGCGTCTTGTACATGACACACACGACTAGCGTTGTTGTCAGCCGTTAGCAAGGATCCGAGGTAGACGAATTCCTCGACCACCTCGAAGGTATCCCCATCAATCGTAACACTGCTTCCCAGGCGGGCCCTGTCGCGCTCGGTTCCGCACACAAGCATGTACTTTGTCTTTGACGCATTCACCACCATCCCAACTTTTGTTGCTTCACGTTTCAGGCGGGTGTACAGTTCTGCCACCTTTGCAAATGTTCGGCCGACAATGTCCATATCATCCGCGAAGCAAATAAATTGACTGGATCTGTTGAAAATCGTACCCCGGCTGTTACATCCGGCTCTCCGCATGACACCTTCTAGCGCAATGTTGAACAACAGGCACGAAAGTCCATCACCTTGTCTTAGTCCCCGGCGCGATTCGAAGGAACTGGAGTGTTCGCCCGAAATCTTCACACAGTTTTGCACACCATCCACCGTTGCTTTGATCAGTCTGGTAAGCTTCCCAGGGAAGCTGTTCTCGTCCATAATTTTCCATAGCTCTACGCGGTCTATACTGTCGTATGCCGCCTTGAAATCAACGAACAGATGGTGCGTTGGGACCTGGTATTCACGGCATTTTTGAAGGATTTGCCGTACAGTAAAGATCTGGTCCGTTGTCGAGCGGCCGTCAACGAAGCCGGCTTGATAACTTCCCACGAACTCGTTCACTAATGGTGACAGACGACGGAAGATGATCTGGGATATCACTTTGTAGGCGGCATTAAGGATGGTGATCGCTCCAAAGTTCTCACACTCCAGTTTGTCGCCTTTCTTGTAGATGGGGCATATAACCCCTTCCTTCCACTCCTCCGGTAGCTGTTCGGTTTCCCAGATTCTGACTATCAGTTTGTGCAGGCAAGTGGGCAGCTTTTCCGGGGCCATCTTGATGAGCTCAGCTCCGATACCATCCTTACCAGCTGCTTTATTGGGCTTTAGCTGTTGTATGGCATCCTTAACTTCCTTCAAGGTGGGGGCTGGTTGGCTTCCATCGTCCGCTGAACTGACGTAGTCATCTCCTCCGCTGCCTTGACTTTCACTGCCTGTACTCTCAGCGCCATTCAAATGTTCCTCGTAGTGCTGCTTCCACCTTTCGATCACCACACGTTCGTCCGTCAAGATGCTCCCATGTTTATCCCTGCATATTTTGGCTCGCGGCACGAAGCCTTTGCGGGATGCGTTGAGCTTCTGATAGAACTTGCGTGTTTCTTGAGAACGGCACAGCTGTTCCATCTCCTCGCACTCTGCTTCTTCCAGGTGGCGTTTCTTCTCCTGAAAAAGGCGGGTCTGCTGTCTCCGCTTCCGTCTATAACGTTCCACGTTCTGCCGGGTACCTTGCTGCAGCGCGACCGCCCGCGCTGCGTCCTTCTCCTCCAGAATCTGTCTGCACTCTTCGTCGAACCAATCGTTCCGTCGAATTCGACCCATATACCCGACGTTGTTCTCCGCTGCATCGTTAATGGCTGCTTTGACTGTATTCCAGCAGTCCTCAAGAGGGGCCCCATCGAGCTCACCCTCTTCCGGCAACGCTGCCTCGAGATGCTGCGCGTATGCAGTGGCGACATAAGGTTGCTTCAGTCGCTCTAGGTCGTAACGCGGCGGTCGTCGGTACCGAACATTGTTGATGACGGATAAGAAAATTATTTTGAGCTTTTTTAGTGGAATGTTTTCACCTGTCATAAGACGAGTTTGAACAATCCCATTGAATTCCACCACTTAATTGTATCCTGACAGATACGTATTTCGACCTCAACAGTAAGGCCGTCTTCAGTGTCTTGTACTTGACTCGACTCGACTCGAGTCAAGTACAAGACACTGAAGACGGCCTTACTGTTGAGGTCGAAATACGTATCTGTCAGGATACAATTAAGTGGTGGAATTCAATGGGATTGTTCAAACTCGTCTTATGACAGGTGATGACGAATAGTTTTGGGCGCAGTTTAACCATCACCATCATGTTGGCGCCACGATATGTCCTGACGTCGATAATGTCGGAGAAGTACCGTCCATCAATCAGAACGTGGTCGATTTGTGATTCTGTCTGCCCAGGTGTACCGATATGGAAGGCTGTGTTGGAAGTAGGTGCTGCGAATGGCCATATTCTTGGAGGCGGCGAAATCAATTAGTCGTAGGCCGTTTTCGTTCGTCAGCCGGTGAGCGCTGAACTTTCCAATAGTCGGTTTAAACTCCTCCTCTTGGCCAACCTGAGCGTTCAAATCTCCTATGATGATTTTGACGTCGTGGCTTGGGCAGCTGTCGTACTCACGTTCCAGCTGCGCGTAGAATGCGTCCTTATCATCATCAGTGCTTCCGGAGTGTGGGCTATGGACGTTGATTATGCTGAAGTTGAAGAACCGGCCTTTGATCTTCAACCCGCACATTCTTTCATTGATCGGCCACCACCCGATCACGCGCCTTTGCGTATCGCCCATCATTATGGAAGCTGTTCCCAGCTCGTGTGTGTTGCCGCAGCTCTGGTAGATGGTATGATTACCTCTAAACGTTCGCACCATTGATCCCTTCCAACAAACCTCCTGCAGCGCTACGATGCCGAATCCACGGTCCTTGAGCACATCGGCGAGTATGCGTGTGCTCCCGATGAAGTTGAGAGATTTGCAGTTCCACTAACCGAGTTTCCAATCGCTAGTCCCTTTTCGTCGCAGTGGCCTTCGCCGATGGTTCCGGTCCGTACTCTCTTGTTGATTGTTCGTTGCGTGAGTTTTTTTGGCTGGCTTGCAGGGCCTGACACCAAACTGCTGCTGCCAACTAGGATTAAATTTCATTAAAGTAAACAGTCGATACCTCATTAAAATAAAGTTTCAAAGTAGGCTCATTGTGTATTAAAAATCCGACGAACGGGAGTGCGTTTATCCAAGATGAAAGAAAGAGACAGCAAAGCATGCGATGCTGTTCAGTCTTGTGTGCGTTGTTCAGTAAAGCTTGACTTCCATCGCTAGGTTCGCTAGCGTTTCAAAATCATGGAAGGACCACATTCCACGGCAAAGAAGTGTTATGTGATGGTGTTGTATAATTTCCAACAAAGGTAGTGTTTGTTATTTTCTTTAATTTTCAAGAGTACATCCTTGTCACTATTACATGCTGCATATTTAACGAAAACTAGTTGACTCGGCAGACGTTGTTCTGCATAGTAGGAAAAATGAGCGATTAAGGACAAGCATTCTGGAATACAAAACAAAATTCACTCGCGTTTTTAAAGGCACACCACTCAATATGACAGCATCGCACAACTGTCATTTTCATTATTCCACGCATGCTGCGACGCAGAAAAGCTGAAATAATAAATACAAAAGTTGTCCACTGCCTCCGTATTGAGACGAAGAATTACTTACGGAACGTCAGGAAAATCCCCAAGAGAAAATGTATTTAATTCATTTAATTCGTACATAAATTATCCTGGGGAATTTTGAGTGGATGTTGGTAAGAATTGTCCCGTTGGACCTCAAATGGAATTTTAGTGAAACTTCATGAGAATTCCCCGTGGAAATAATTAAAAATCTCATGACGAATCAGAAAAACGTGTTGAGATAAATCAGAAGAATTTACTATGGAAGAGTCACAGATAAACATATGTTGTGATTTTAAATGTATTTTCATGCACATATTTGGAGCATGCAAATAAACGTAACATTCAATCGATCTCACTATTCTTTTAAATCGAAATAAATGTAAACGGTGCTTGCTTGTAAAATTCAATCAAATTTAATATAATATCGAATGTTAATTCGTTTGATGGGATGAGCTGCAATTTTACACGTTGTTGAATTTTCAAAATTATTTGCTGCATATATGCAATGGAAATTTAAAAAAATGTCCAATTTCGAGTTTCGGCTGGTTTGCGTGCAGATTACAAGACAAGAAAAATATTTCTTAAATTTCTACTTTTTTCGATCACTATAGCAGTCCGTCCTAATATTCAGCATATCCCATCCATAGAAAAGGCGGATTGTTTAATCCATTTGTTTGCGCGACCCTATGTCGTTAACGCTCTTCGCATCACATAAAGGATGTCAATAATACATACATCACCATTCCATGATCTATGCTAAACACAACATTGTTCCGGTTTCCACAGCGTTCCACTCTCTGCTCCACGCTCTCGTGGGTCTATGCGCTCTTTCTCACAGCCAACCACCCAACCGAGAAACTTGCACTCCATCCACCCAACGCCAAGTCGATTCCACTGAGTCGCGAGGGGGCTTTCGGTCAGCCTGCATGTGCCGTTGCGTTGTCTTTCTGGTCTCTGGTCGGTTTATGTTCTCCGTTCGCTAAAATTTACCGCTGCTGGCGCTTGTTCTATTGTTTTTGCTGCAGTATAAAAAAGTGTTCGCTGTTTGGCCATCAACGGGAAAAGAAGATGATCCAGTAGCAGTGCATCGTTTGGTGAAACTCGCGACGACTGTCCATTTTCGTTCTTTGTTCTGGCGCTTGTGAACGGATACTTCTCGCCACGTTGCGGAACTTACTCGCAATTGTAGGATACAAAAATAGCACAACTTCCGCTCCATAGGCGATTCGATGTGTGTATGTTTTTGATTCGAGCGATAAAAGAAGCGTCACGGGATAGTGGGTCCCGCTAGTGGACAGCCTAGAGGAAACGACTTGGGAAGCCAATCGGCTCAGTACCGGAAGTGCAAATTTAGTGAGGTTCGTAAACTATCCGCCGTTGACAGTTCGGAGCCGAAAGGAAGTGGAATATATCGGTCGGAGCAAGAAAAAAAAAGACGTGGAGTGTGGGCAGAAAAAATCTTGATAAATTAAACCCTAACTAGCTGACGGGCTAAAAGACGGCCACTGTGGGATGAAGTGAAAAAGTGTAATTTATTTTTTGCTCATATCAGTTATGTTTCTCCACTGTCAGTTACTAGCAGAAAACAAGCTTTCGGTGGATTTGTTGAGCAACAAAAATCTTTGCTGAACGGTGTTTCGAAGGACTCGGGACCAACAGCTCCTACTTTCTCCACGCTGTGGCACAGGCAGACGTCTTTTCATGGTAAGATTTTTTGGGTAGAGAGCAATCATTCTTCGTTGGAAGCCATACGATCCTGCTGGGTTCTTTTCCATCATCACTCTTATGGCGGTATTCTCCGCAACCAGTATTCAATCTCACCATAGCTTTAACTAATAGTTCAAGAATTAAAGATGTGTTCTAGATACGTTTGTAGCAAGTGCCCTTTGCACGATTTTACGTGGCATTCACTGTTAGATTTTGCGGTTTTTTCTTGTTTTTGACGTTTGAATTTTACTAAACATTTAGTTGACTCAACGTAGAAATTCATTAAGAATCAAATAAAAATTAGGTAGCATTTAAAAATTTGCGGGAAGAAGGTGGGCCGAGAAATTTATGAAATCCCTGTATACAATCAGTGTCGATTGCGATGCTAATAGCAATTTTATATAGAACAATGTCGGTACCATCATATTTGTTCACTTTACTGAATGTTGTGTTTCAACGGTCAACAATAAAATGTATACACAAACATTTGCAAGGCCCATGACAAGTAGCACAAACAACAAGTCTTGTAAATGGGAAGAACAGCTTGTTAATTAACAAAATCGCATTTAGGTACAGGTTACTTCATACCTTCACAGAAAAAAATACACGTGACAGAACCCCGTTTTCGAAGTGAAATTATAGCCTTTGGATACATTTTTTTATGCTTACGAGGAAGAGAAAAAAGGAAACGTATCATGTCAGCCTTCTATAGTTCAGCGGTTTTATGTGCAGCCTGTACAGTAAGACCATGCTAACGTTTGCTGGATTCAATGCCGCCCAGGATATAGGTCTTATATGTTGGCCCTATGTAACCCTTATGCTGCTCAGGACCAATGGGTACGTGAGTACCTACCGTGGAAGCGTTTTTCGAATTAAATCTTTTTTGTGCATCCCGTAGCGTAGTTGACTACACGTTCGCCTTATAAGCGAACGGTCATGGGTTTGATTCCCAGAAATGGGGTGCGCGTCTTACCGACACGGCTGCCCGATGGCGACTGATAAAATTTTCTTCTCGAAGGCATTCCTCCAACGTACCCGAATAAATGGCAACCGAACAATGCAATGACAATTAGATTCACGATATAAACAAATGGACACAATGGACTCACAATGAGATGGACCAGCAATGAATAACAATAACGAATGTCTAAAAATAAATTATATGTGAATTCTGTACAAATATATTGAACGTTTCTTTCACTGCTTTTCAAGGCTCTAATAATAATTCGACCTCGTACGTAAACGGCTGTCGTGATCCTCATTGATATCATATCATTGACGATGAAAATAATATTACAGCGAAAGTGTCATGTTTGGTTTATTTAAAAACAGCAGATAATCTTGATTATGGCTTAGCCTTCCACATAGATGTAATTGCAAGCTGATTAGGTCACAATCTTTGAATCATTTCAATGGAACGCTAACTGATAAATAAAGGCGCCAGTTTTCTTTCATTGTCATTTAAAAATAGCATTCCTAGCCGCTTTTACCATTCTATTAAGGTAAATACGAGATTGACATGCAGGGGTGCCAGATATACGAACATTTTCTATTTTAGCATTAGCATTGTTACGGTGTAATTCGTAGATTGGACACTAGTGATACTCATGTTTTTCTTTTGAGATCCTTATCTAGAATGCTATCAGAAATCAAGAAGGGGAGTGGTCCTTGATTCCAGTCTTAAACAAAAATAACAAAAGCATGAGGATTACTACTCCTGGCCACGCCCATCTTCACCGTAACTAGGGAGAGGAAGGAAGTGTTGATGTAGTACTTACTTAACGAGAGGCCACCGACTTAGCGACACCCTCATAAGTACTACGGAGTTGGATAATGAGGAAGGTATTCGTTGGGTCAGGATTTGCCTGTAGCTGGCAATGTAACCGTGGTAGATCTTACCCCGTAACACACCACGTAAAGGTGTCTACCCAGCATTACGGGTCATACGAACATTTTCTATTGCGTACAAAGATCATACTATTTGGGAAGCATTTATTAACTACCTACTTAACACTTAAAGAAGCAAAGGGGGTTTCGTGAACTGTGAGCATTTAAAATCAATTTGTGTATGTGAAGTGCAACATAAAGGGAAGGGGGTTAAAAGCTTCCCATTCTAGTGTAACGTAATTAATGGATTTTCCCTTGCAGACTTATGGCTTCAGTCCGGTCACATTTGCCACAATACGAAGTACCTACGATCTCAAATAGCCTAGCATAAACATCAAAATACATTGTCATCATTGCCTTTTAAAATGATGAAGTTTTAGGTGTCATACGACCTGTTTAAAAAAATGGAAATACAGTATCTTTTGTTGCTTCGTAGAATCTTAAAGTTTGAGGTGTCACACGAATATAGGAAATGTTTATTTCGTAGCACCTCCGGATTGTGCTCGATGGCCAGATTAAACCCAGGCCCAGGAACCGTAAAACATCATTACCAAAATGATGCATCCCGAAATCATGAAGTTTGAGGTTTCACACGACCTATTTTGACTCAATTTAGGAAATGGCCATTCCTTATGTCCCCTCAATTGTGGCCGAATTGATCCGAAGCAGCCCAGTTACTTTAAAAGTTTAATGCCCATCATTGCATTGAGTAATTATTAAGTTCGAGGTGTCACACGATCTATTTTAACTCAATTTATGAAATGACCATTTCGTTGTTCTGAAACTCTAGAAGTATCGTTACCATGATTTTTTTGTAAAATCATGAAATTTCAGGTGTCGTACGTAATCAAGAAATGTGGTTTTCTCATCAATTTAAATTTTTGGCTTAACCCTTTCAGGACGACTTTTTTTACATTGATTTAACATACAGATTTGGGTTTTTCCGCTCGATCCTGCCAAAACTAGAATAGAAAGAACTAGAAATGTGTTGAAATATGTTTTTTGGGTGTCCTAGGCCATCCAAACTGTTCTGAAGTACACATTCTCGAATGCATCAGAAAATATATTTTCAATATATTTTCAATTTTTTCTGCCAAACTTCTTGTGTAACAGATTCACTTAATCATAAATCGCATCGGACATCATTCAACGCCATAACTGAGGATCTCCTACAACGAATGTACTCATAAATTGACATGAAATATTTTCCGTTTTCCTTTTGCGATCAAAATAACATAAGTCAGTCAAAAAGCCGCTTGGTGCGGTTTGGCTGGACCCCGACCATATCTAGAAACAAAATGTCGAAAGCTCGTAATATGTTCAAAAATATCTATGTGATCATAAGACATGAAATTATCAAGTTTTGAATTAACGTAACCTATTTTAGGTTCTCCAAAACAACCTGGAGTTCATAACATACGATCTACCCGATCAACCAATCCCGATTTATTCGTGCAGCGCTAAACATTCCAGCAGGTCTATTGAGCCGATAAGATTTCATTCATTACTTTTAGAAACTACTACAGGCCTTTTTGGATCTCCAAAACGTCATGGAATTTAAAATATGCAATCTATTCGATCAACCATGTTCTGAACGTTGTATCCGTGCAGCGCTAAACAACCCAGCAGGTCCAATGAGCCAATGCCCAATAGAATTTCACTCATTATGATTATTAGTTACTACAGATCTTTACGGTTCTTCGAAACGTCCTGGAATTCGAAACATGCGATCTACTCGATCAACCTAGTCCTGAACAATGTATACGTGCATCGCTAAACAACCAAGCAGGTGAATTGAGCCGATATGATTTCCTGAACGCAGTCCTGAACGATGTATCCTGAAAGTCCTGAACGATGTATCTGTTTAGCGCAAAACATCACAGCAAATCCATTGAGTCGATACGATCTCATTCATTATTTTCACAAGCTACAATAGGCTCTCCATGGTCCATGTTCTTTGACTCGATGTCGACTAACTAAAATTACCATACTAAAATAATTTTCTCGGTTACTCTGATGGTTATTTCGAACAATTTACCAAGGAACTTCTATTCCACATCTCAATGTATGCTTGAGTGAGTCAATGGTCCTATTATTAGCGACTTATAGAGGATCGGTTGTATTCATTCATTTATTTAGTTAACATCTAGACAGATAACACTGAATCAACAATTTGACGCCACAATGCACGGTTCGAGGCCGCGTCTCTCCATCCTCGGATACGCCCCACGCTCGCCAAGTCGTTTTGCACCTGGTCTGCCCATCTCGCTCGCTGCGCTCCACGCCGTCTCGTACCTGCCGGATCGGAAGCGAACACCATCTTTGCAGGGTTGCTGTCCGGCATTCTTGCAACATGTCCTGCCCATCGTACCCTTCCGGCTTTTAGCTACCTTCTGGTTCGCCGTAGAGTTGGGCGAGCTCATGGTTCATTCTTCGCCGCCACACACCGTCTTCTTGCACACCGCCAAAGATGCTCCTAAGCACCCGTCTCTCGAATACTCCGAGTGCTTGCAAATCCTCCTCGAGCATTGTCCATGTTTCATGTCCGTAGAGGACAACCGATCTTATAAGCGTCTTGTACATGACACATTTGGTGCGGTGGCGAATCTTTTTTGACCGCAGTTTCTTCTGGAGCCCGTAGTAGGCCCGACTTCCACAGATGATGCGCCTTCGTATTTCACGACCAACGTTGTTGTCAGCCGTTAGCAAGGATCCGAGGTAGACGAATTCCTCGACCACCTCGAAGGTATCTCCGTCTATCGTAACACTGCTTCCCAGGCGGGCCCTGTCGCGCTCGGATCCGCCCACAAGCATGTACTTTGTCTTTGACGCATTCACCACCAGTCCAACTTTTGTTGCTTCACGTTTCAGGCGGGTGTACAGTTCTGCCACCTTTGCAAATGTTCGGCCGACAATGTCCATGTCATCCGCGAAGCAAATAAATTACCTGGATCTGTTGAAAATCGTACCCCGGCTGTTACACCCGGCTCTCCGCATGACACCTTCTAGCGCAATGTTGAACAACAGGCACGAAAGTCCATCACCTTGTCTTAGTCCCCGGCGCGATTCGAACGAACTGGAGTGTTCGCCCGAAATCTTCACACAGTTTTGGACACCATCCACCGTTGCTTTGATCAGTCTGGTAAGCTTCCAGGTAAGCTGTTCTCGTCCATAATTTTCCATAGCTCTACGCGGTCTATACTGTCGTATGCCGCCTTGAAATCAATGAACAGATGGTGCGTTGGGACCTGGTATTCACGGCATTTTTGAAGGATTTGCCGTACAGTAAAGATCTGGTCCGTTGTCGAGCGGCCGTCAACGAAGCCGGCTTGATAACTTCCCACGAACTCGTTCACTAATGGTGACAGACGACGGAAGATGATCTGGGATATCACTTTGTAGGCGGCATCGAAAGTTCTCACACTCCTGTTTGTCGCCTTTCTTGTAGATGGGGCATATAACCCCTTCCTTCCACTCCTCCGGTAGCTGTTCGGTTTCCCAGATTCTGACTATCAGTTTGTGCAGGCAAGTGGCCAGCTTTTCCGGGCCCATCTTTATGAGCTCAGCTCCGATACCATCCTTACCAGCTGCTTTATTGGTCTTTAGCTGTTGAATGGCATCCTAAACTTCCCTCAAGGTGGGGGCTGGTTGGCTTCCATCGTCCGCAGAACTGACGTAGTCATCTCCTCCGCTGCCTTGACTGTCACTGCCTGTACTCTCAGCGCCATTCAGATGTTCCTCGTAGTGCTGCTTCCACCTTTCGATCACCACACGTTCGTCCGTCAAGATGCTCCCATCCTTATCCCGGCGCATTTCGACTCGCGGCACGAAGCCTTTGCGGGATGCGTTGAGCTTCTGATAGAACTTGCGTGTATCTTGAGAACGGCACAGCTGTTCCATCTCCTCGCACTCCGCTTCTTCCAGGCGGCGTTTCTTTTCCTGAAAAAGGCGGGTCTGCTGTCTCCGCTTCCGTCTATAACGTTCCACGTTGTGCCGGGTACCTTGCTGCAGCGCGACCGCCCTCGCTGCGTCCTTCTCCTCCAGAATCTGTCTGCATTCTTCGTCGAACCAATCGTTCCGTCGACTTCGACCCATATTCCCGACGTTGTTCTCCGCTGCGTCGTTAATGGCTGCTTTGACTGTATTCCAGCAGTCCTCAAGAGGGGCCCCATCGAGCTCACCCTCTTCCGGCAACGATGCCTCGAGATGCTGCGCGTATGCAGTGGCGACATCAGATTGCTTCAGTCGCTCTAGGTCGTACCGCGGCGGTCGTCGGTACCGAACATTGTTGATGACGGATAGTTTTGGGCGCAGTTTAACCATCACCAGATAGTGGTCAGAGTCGATGTTAGCGCCACGATATGTCCTGACGTCGATAATGTCGGAGAAGTGCCGTCCATCAATCAGAACGTGGTCGATTTGTGATTCTGTCTGCAGTGGTGATCTCCAGGTGCACCGATACGGAAGGCTGTGTTGGAAGTAGGTGCTGCGAATGGCCATATCCTTGGAGGCGGCGAAATCAATTAGTCGTAGGCCGTTTCCGTTCGTCAGCTGGTGAGCGCTAAACTTTCCAATAGTCGGTCTAAACTCCTCCTCTTGGCCAACCTGAGCGTTCAAATCTCCTATGATGATTTTGACGTCGTGGCTTGGGCAGCTGTCGTACTCACGTTCCAGCTGCGCGTAGAATGCGTCCTTATCATCATCAGTGCTTCCGGAGTGTGGGCTATGGACGTTGATTATGCTGAAGTTTAAGAACCGGCCTTTGATCCTCAACCTGCACATTCTTTCATTGATCGGCCACCACCCGATCACGCGCCTTTGCATATCGCCCATCACTATGAAAGCTGTTCCCAGCTCGTGTTTGCTGCCGCAGCTCTGGTAGATGGTATGATTACCTCTAAACGTTCGCACCATTGATCCCTTCCAACAAACCTCCTGCAGCGCTACGATGCCGAATCCACGGTCCTTGAGCACATCGGCGAGTATGCGTGTGCTCCCGATGAAGTTGAGAGATTTGCAGTTCCACTAACCGAGTTTCCAATCGCTAGTCCCTTTTCGTCGCAATGGTCTTCGCCGATGGTTCCGGTCCGTACTCTCTTGTTGATTGTTCGTTGCTTATGATTTTTTAAAGGCTGGCTTGCAGGGCCTGACACCAAACCCCTTAAATTTCTGGAGGACCATTCCTCCTTATTTCTGGTGGACCATGGTGCATAGTTTCACTTAGAGTCCCTCGCTGGCACTCGGACGATGATCAGCCGCCCCTAACATGGAGAACAGACGCTGTTGTGAGCCGATCCTGACATGGAGAACAGACGCTCAATAAGATTTGCACCTCTGGAGAGGAGCAAACCCCCCTTCCCTGTCAGCATACGACCATAGTTCCCACCGGGGTTGGTTACCCGATCTTCCCTAAGGTTGCTCGTATCCCGGCCAGCACTGCGGGGAGGTAGGGATAGGAGTTGCTGGGTAAGAGGCTAAGGACCGCGAGATGGGGTCTATTTTATTCCTTCAGGTACGCGAAGTACCAATGGTACGCTTTACCCAGCATTTGCCGTGCCATCGGGTGTATTATAGACCCTTTTTATAGCTCGGATCATGTGATCTATCCAATGAACCAATTTATGAATGATGTATGATATGATATCCTAGTAGGTACATTGAGTGGATATGACTTCAATCATTATTCACACAAGCTACAACATACCTTTTAGGCTCAACAACACGTCCAGGAAATCGTAACGATTGAACATGAAAATATCTAGTTGTAGAAGAGAATATCCTTGGAGAGCTGTTCGAAGGAACCATCACAGTAACCCAGAAAATATTGTTTAATATGGCATACTTTGCTTTCATGAGTCGACATCGAGTCATAGAACATCGACTCATGGAGGTTTGACTGTACTTGACCATCCAAGTCCGTGTACGTAGAACAAATTGCAGGTTAACCTTATTGTCATTGTACATCTTGACTCAAGATTATTTTGGAGCACCTTGGACATTGGATCTCAAATTCATGGAAATTAGGATCATATGCTTACTTATTACACCAGATTGTGTAAATATCGATAATATGAACAAATATTATGAACAAAACTCAAGAATATTCTAGGGGTATACCGACGATGAGGACTTTGTAAAAGCCTTGACTAATCAGAGCTCCAGAACGTTTAGGAGTACCTTGAACATCCCGCATTAAAAAAAATGGGTTTGCATGATGCGTATATGCTTATAGAACCAGATTGGTTGTATACCGACGATGAGGACATTGTCCAAAGCCTTGATTGATCTGGTAGTAACCGTTGGCTGAACTCCAGAACGTTCTGTAGTACCTTGAGCATCTCGTTTTCAAGAAAATTGGGTTTGCATGATGCGTATATGCTTATTGAACCAGATTGGGTGAATTCCGATGATTAATTGCAAAAGTCTCGATTGATCTGATAGATACCGTGGGCTGAACTCCAAAACATTTTGGAGTGACCTACACCTGTGTTCAGAATAATAGCAGTGTAAGCCGTTTTTCATACAAAATGGTCAACTTTGACAAGCTGTAACTTTGCCGATTGACCGATTGAGCTGAAATTTTGGCAGTGAACCACAAATATGATGAATTTTACACATACTGAATATTATTTTTCTCGAATGACGCGTTCAAAAATTACGCACTAGGTCAAATTGTCAATACCACTGAACTATTAACAAAAATGTTTTTACCTCACCGCGGCAGCTAGGGTAGAATACGGCATCGGTAGGGTGTGACCAGTGGGGCCCTCCTTAGCCGTGCGGTAAGACGCGCGGCTACAAAGCAAGACCATGCTGAGGGTGGCTGGGTTCGATTCCCGGTGTCGGTCTAGGCAATTTTCGGATTGGAAATTGTCTCGACTTCCCTGGGCATAAAAGTATCATCGTGTTAGCCTCATGATATACGAATGCAAAAATGGTAACCTGGCTTAGAAACCTTGCAGTTAATAACTGTGGAAGTGCTTAATGAACACTAAGCTGCGAGGCGGCTCTGTCCCAGTGTGGGGATGTAATGCCAATAAGAAGAAGAAGAAGAAGGGTGTGACCAGTTGCCTTGGTAGACCAATTCATCTGAACTCCAGAATGATTTGGAGGATTTAGAACATCCAGTTTGGACATATCTAGATCGTAAATTATGCGCATGGCCTCTAAGGGCTTGTATGGGCACCATGGGTTGCTATTTCCTACCAAGCGTAAATTACCTGGTAGACCAAGGCTCTGAAATCCAGAATTGTGTCATCTCTAAAATAGTACTGGATACATTTTTGAGATAAAACAGCAATAAAATCTTTCATGCGCGATATTCGTGTGCAATTTTCGTCCATATTAAAGTGGCCAACTGACGATCCTTTCTGTGACAACTACATTATGTAGGTGTGGCCGTTCAACAATCTGAGATCAGTTTCAGTTGAGCTGACGATTATTTTGGGTATATAGACATGTGAATTTGGCTAAGAAATGCCTGAGATATTTCTAAGTCAAATCCGGGTCAATATGACCCGAACACCGTAAGTGTGATTTTTGTGGGCTCTGTAGGAAGCCCTTGTCATAAGACGAGTTAATACAATCCCATTGAATTCCACCACTTAATTGTATCTTGACAGATACGTATTTCGACCTCAAAAGTAAGGCCGTCTTCAGTGTCTCGTACTTGATTTGTCGAGTCAAGTACGAGACACTGAAGACGGCCTTACATTTGAGGTCGAAATACGTATCTGTCAAGATACAATTAAGTGGTGGAATTCAATGTGATTGTATTAACTCGTCTTATGACAAGTGAAGACATTTCACTAAAAAGCTCAAAATAATTTTCTTATCTGTAGGAAGGTTAAACACGTTTATACTTTCTTAAGGAAGTTTCTGGAGAAATATTCAATTGATATTATTTCAAAACTTCAAAAATCTTAGATTACGGGTTGAATTTAGGTATATTCAACATATATGAACCATATGTATTACGTAAATTTGTTTCAACAATATTACATTTACATTTTTAAATCGGTATTCTTTCAGCCTGATTCCAATGTTCATAAAAATCACATAAAAAGGAGATTTTCCATTGAATTGACTTCAAACTATCATGGATTCGGGAACACCAGTCACGTTTTCAAGGCCATTCCAGAAAACGTGACTGTATTCCCGAATCCGTGACTGTTGTTCACGAAAAAATACACCGCGAACTCGTTAGTTCACGAATTCATGAACGCTTTTTTTTTGCGTGTAGGGACAACGTTTTCAATATGAAATTGACGCGATTCCTTAGGGTGAAAAAGTGTGAAAAAATGACAATAGATCTCAAGAGAAGAATGTTCAAGATTATAAATTATGGCACGTATATGAAAATAGATTTTTTCCACCTTTATCGACCTTTCGTGCTTTTAATGTGTGTGCCTTCCATCTTTTATTTATTTAGCGAATATTTGGTTGAATCTTTCCATAGATGAATAAGGTACTGTTCACTTTCTGTTTTAAATCTCAGTTCACTACCATAGATAAAACGCTGGACCTTCAAATATCCATTACACAATGTCCCCAAATACGGCATAACCTCCCTATTTCCTGTAGGTCACGCCAGAGATTGCTGAAACCTTCTTGATCAATTATTGCCTCCGGGGTAGTCCAATCAAGCATTGATGCGAACCCCGAGGCAGCACCATTTTCGTCCGTTTTACGGCGTTTGTTTCCATTCATATTTTTTGTACACCTACATCTGCCTAACTGTAGGCTGGTGACGAACGGTGGCACTATGGAGACTGTGTATCAAACGGTCTAAAGTGGATCCATCGAATGGTGTCGTGCTGAGCTGGGGGATAACAGGGGTCAAGAGACGACATCCATTCACCTGTACGGTCCTATATATGCTCGCCGCGTGTCGATATGCTCAGTGGTGCGTGAAAATCAATCTACGTCCGATGTGCCCCACGATATCATGACATTTTGCATGACGGCGCATAAAGTCAATAACCGTCAATCGCCTCTCCGTAGCCAACAACGGGCAGCCAGCAGTTTATCCGGCCCCGGCATCACACACCAGCAGAAGCAGCCAGCCAACGCAGACAAGTACACTCCTGATGGTTCCACTGCAAGTTCATGAAGGCATGTAATTAATCTTGCTTCATTGGTCCAAAAGCATGCCGTCCAATTTGCTCTGCCGCCCAAACATGTAGGTGCACTCTCCCGGTGTGCAGCTCAGTTGTAGGGCTGATCAGATCAAAGCTGCGAAATGGAAAAAATATGCAATTATAGGTATGGTAAGTTGCAATTTCGCTGACAGCACAAGCGAGATTACATTTGAAGTTTTTAAGAGCATCCCCACATACAATGTTCTGCTGTAGAGGTTCTTAATGTCCTATACCCACCTGTGAACAGACACTTGCCAGTATAAGAACACAATTTCATGATTCCAATGTTTTACTATGTCTTTTCCAAAGTACGAATAAAATGTTACATATTCTATCTCACTGAATTATGGATCACTACATCCACTACTATGTGAGCAAAGTAAAAGTTTTCATTCGTATATATGTATTATTTTTCTGTTACCAGATACATAATTCTTTTATCTGTATCTTGTAGCGTCTACGAAAATTACATTGAGAACCTCTGAACGGAAAGTCGTTCAAAGGAGCCCATAACTACATTGGAGCTGCCATAAAAAAATCGACTGCAACACTGAACATAAAGCAGCCTCGCGAACGGCGGTGTGGGGATTGCGAAATGATAAAAAGAAATCCTACTCACTGCACCATATGATTGATCTCACTTCCGTTGTCAGGGCTATTTCGATCCACGGCAATCGATGGAGTACATACGTCACATGCGTGTGAAAGACAAAACAAATGATACGGCTCGCGTCGCCGATAAGTAGCGGTCCGGAATTAGGGCTACTGTCACCCACTAATCCAATTTCACGTGAGCCAGGTGCTGTGGGCAAATGATAAACGAGCCGGCAACTGGCAGAAGCGGAGCCAGCCGAGCGTAGTCGTCGAAAGTGTATATGGAATAAGATAAGCCACCACACCGACCGCCGAAGCAAAGGTCTGGCTGGCTGGTGGAAAGACCAACGGCAACGGAACGAGCCTCGGGTTGAGTGAACGAACGGGTGGTTATTACTATATTGGTATGTAGGTGCATTGTGATGGTATAGTGCCCGTAGCAGATTACAAAGGCACACTGCAAGTAAGTGGTAGCTAGCCTTAGCAAGGAAAATGCTTAATGCTAATCTAGTAGAGCTTCTCAGTAAAGGTATGAGATAGAAAATGCTTCGCGAAGTGTTCACAGAATAAGACAATATGTTCCATGGTATCTTTTCACGAAAAGACATGTTTAAAACAAAACTATGATATTACTTTGCCTAATGGGCAACATGTATGTAACGAGACTAAATATAAAACTTATTATAAGAAAATTATTTCGTGCTTTCTAGTGGAGTGTCTTCACTTGTCATAAGACGAGTTAATTACTATTCCATTTAATTCCAAAACTTAATTGTCACTTTACAGATGCGTATTTTGACCTTAACAGTAGGACCGTCTTCATTGTATCGTACGAAGTCGAGTCAAGTACGAAAACACTGAATACCGCATTACTGTTGAGGTCGAAACACGTTTCTGTAAAGTTACAATTAAGCGGTGGAATTATGTAGGATAGTACTAGCTCATCTTATGACAAATACAATTTATGTTCTTTGTGACTCCGTTCCATAAACGGACCTTTTATAGAGGCCTGGACTGCCATTCTACGCATACTTGAATTCAACAAATCAAATTTCAAACTAAACTACAGTTTTTATTCCAAACCCCAGGCTCACCGCGTGCAGCCACCCTAGTAGCACAGTTTGGACCGATTTGGTTGCAGCAACTCATATATGACTGGATTTTGTAGTACATAGGTCACAGTAACTCGGTTATGACAAGTGTGCTGCTTGGGCAGCGTGTTCTTGGCCTTCCACGAAGTAGCCGGCCTCTATCCTCTATCTATTGTGTTGAATATTGTTTTCGCTATTCATTCCTCCGACATTCGCTCTAAGTGACCAACCCATTGAAGTCTCCCGTATTTTATACGATCCATAATATTTTCTTCTTTGTATACTTGATACAGCTCATGATTCATGCATCTGCGCCTCTATTCCCTCCAATTATTTTAGTTTCCCTCCAATTATTGTACCCAGAACTTTTTGCTTGAAAACCCCGAAGGCTCTCCGGTTCGCCTTTTTTAACCTCCATGCTTCATGTCCATAAAGGGCTACTGGTAGAATCAGAGTTTTATAAAGAGCAAACTTCGTTTCCGTCTGCATGTTGGGGGACGTAAGTTGGTTACGTAATCCGTAGATGCCCCAATACGCAGCAGTAATACGTCTTTTCATTTCACGTGAAACGTATTTGTCACATGTCACAAGGGTTCCAAGGGAAAAAAATTCTTCCAGAACTTTAAACACATCCCCATCAAGCACTACCTCAGCACCAACACCATTAGGTCTTCCTCTATCTCTACCTGCCACCATGTACTTTGTCTTGGCAGAGTTAATGTTTAAGCCTATCCTCGCCGTCTCCCTCTTCAGTGTGATAAAAGCCTCCACTGTCGTCCGAAAAAAACAGGAGAATAAGCGACCGTGTGATGATAGTGCCGTTCCTCTGCACGCCTTATATCCTAATAGTGCCCTCGAGTGCAATGTTGAACAATAAATTCAAAAGTGCATCACCCTGCTTCGATCCGTCTAAGGTCACAAAAGAGGTTGACACTTCGTCTGCAATCCGAAGACTTGATTTCGAGCCATCCAGCGTTGCACGTATCGGTCTAATACAGGTAACTGGCACCCCCAATCCTACCAACTACGTTTGACAATAGTCAACATCTTTGAGTTTCCCTTTGTTTGGTTGAAATTGGGTTTCCCACTGACAATTCTATTTTTAAAACAAACCACTATTCCGAATTGACTTTTTGTTCAAATAGACGTAATAATTTTTCATCATTTTTCGAGAACTTGTACGAAAGTATGAATGCGAGGTGTATTTCAACAAGAATATTAATGCCTTTTGCGATCGACAAGGCGCCCTACTTCGCGAAAATATCATGATATTCAAAACATATTTTCAACGGCAGGTTTTCGATGATCAGGATTACGCCTTCGTATTAAATTAATCGATGATTTTGATGCTGCTATCAGAAACATGGTTGTTTCGCAGACCCCTGGTGTAATCAGTTTTGCCTTAAAACCATGTTCGGACATTATCTGCCACAGGTCGTTTCTTTTCACTGAATCCTACGCTGCTTTGAAATCAATGAACAGATGGTGAGTCTGCAAGTTGCACTCCCGGAATTTATCAAGGATCATCCGCATGCTAAATATCTAAACCTGTCTGGTATTCGCCGACGAAGGACTCCTTAAGCGGTCTTAGTCTGTTAAACGAGATACGTGACAGAATTTTGTACGCTGAGTTCAAAAGGGTGATCCCTCTGTAATTAGTCTGTGCCCTTTCTTATAGATTGGGCATATGAGGGCATCCGACCAGCTGGCAGACAGTTCTTCATCCTCCCATATTTTCTGGATAATGTGGTGGATCGATTGATGCAGCTGCTCATTTCCGTGTTTGAAAAGCTCGACCGGGATCTTGTCCTTCTCAGCAGCTTTAATGTTTTTTAGATCGTTTAGAGCCTTCTCTACCTCGTCCAGCGTTGATGGTTTTACAGCTTGACTGTCGCCGACTATGTCCATCCTGCTCCTTAATACACCTTTATTTCCACCGTTCAACAAATCTTTGAAGTGCTCCTTCCACCTGGCTGCCACCATAGTCTTGTCTGTCAGCAAATTTCCCTCTCGGTCATTGCACATGGCACTCTAACTATTTTTTAGAATTTTGGGATTTTCTACAGAAATGCTCCAGATGCGATTATCTTTCATATAAGGCTTGAGCATCATGACTTTTCGAACATCGTTTTTTTTGGGACACCCTAGTAAGCATATAAAATCATCTTATTTAACAAAAGCCTTCATGCGCAAACAACATTAATATGAAGCAAGTTGTTGAGCTTTTTCTTGTTGAGCCAAATTCTATATTCTTTTTTATCATTGCAAATGAATGCCACATTCTTTCTCTTTCCAATTGTCTGCTGGCATGTAAGATCGGTTGAAAAATGTCCGAGTTATGGCAATTTTCGAGAGTCTATAATTGATAAAGATAAAGAATAACTTGATGCCAATGCTCATTACTCATACGTTCAATTTTCTTTCTCCACTGAAACATTCATTATAATAAATTGCGTAATCAAAACAAAACATTATCGGTACAAGAATTCGTCTAGAGATCGATTAGGCATCGTTCTTTATACGAAGGATGCCTAGTTCGTTCGTTCCTTCTAGAATGCTTTTTTTTTATTTAAGCATTTTGTTACCAAAATGACTAATAATTGTGGAGGCTCTCAACAATTTATCTGCATTATATGTGTTCCATTTCGATACCAACTAGAACCCTCCTTAGAAATTATTGCATTGCTATTCAATCTAGCCTAGAAGTTGATTTTTTTTTCTCCTTCATCATCATATTGGCAATACAGCAGTCTCTGGGACAGGGTATACCCCGCTAGGCATAAGGACGTTAGGCATAATGGACGTTAGGCTTAAAATGACCCAAGGAACAGCCCGTGACATAAGGAGGGCAGAACAATGCCAAACTTCTATTATGCCTAACGTACTGGGGCCCTCCTTAGCCGTGCAGTAAGACGCGCGGCTACAAAGGAAGACCATGCTGAGGGTGGCTGGGTTCGATTCCCGGTGCTGGTCTAGTGCTAGCCTCATGATATACGGATGCAAAAAAGGTAACCTGGCTTAGAAACCTCGCAGTTAATAACTGTGGAAGTGCTTAATGAACACTAAGCTGCGAGGCGACTCTGTCCCAGTGTGGGGATGTAATGCCAAGAATAAGAAGACTTGATGCCTAACGTCCGTTATTCATAACGTCCATTATGCCTAACGTCCTTATGCCTATCGTCGCGTACCTCTGGGACATTGCCACCTCGCGCCCTGCTTCCCGGGCAGAAGCCATGAACAGAATAACAAAACATGATATGGTTTTGATTGATATAAGAGATAAAAGAACAGGCAACAATATCAGAAATTTGCACCGAAATATCATATGAACATCAAGATATGCTATGGATAAGAACAAACTGTTGTGTTCATTTGGCACTTCCACAGTTATTATCTGCGACGTGTTTAAGTCAAGATATCATTTTTCATTCAGTTATTTATTGAGCCAAGTTACCTTTTTTTTTTATTCGTATATCATGAGCTAACATGATGGAACTTGTATGCCCAAGATAGTTGAAAAAATCCGACCAGGAAATTTTCAAGACCGGATCGGGAATCGAACCCAGCCACTTTCAGCATACTATTGTTTTGTATCCGCTTATCTTACCGCATGGCTAAGGAAAGCATTAGCATGGCTAAGGAAAGGCCCCGAATAAATAATAAATCGAACGCAGTTTCATAGAACGATGAAACACGATGATACTTTTATGTCCAGGGAAGTCGAGACAATTTCCAATTCGAAAATTGCTTAGACCGGCACCGGGAATCGAACCCAGCCACCCTCAGCATGGTCTTGCTTTATAGCCGAGCATCTTACCGCTAGGCTATGGAGGGCCCCTAATCAAGTAGTCAAGTACTGAGTTTAAATGCCGAATAATAAGCCACTTTAAATTAGCTCTAACTTTCGCAATGGTTACGACCGCTTTATCTAACATTTAAAATTTATCATCCATCCACTCGGGCTTTGCGCTGGTACCGTACTCCTATGTTAATTTGACCTACATAAGTGGTGTTCCAACATTTGCAACATTGCGTCCCGTGCGCTGATGCCTCCTGGCACCTTGCCCTTATCTGTCCGTAGTCGGTGCGCCGGCAGTAAATTATGCTTGCCGAGCATAAAATTTGTGATGATAACATACCGGGGTACACACCTTACGCTCCTGCATATGTGCGCTGTTGGTATGTGGTGGGTATGTTCGTACCGTTCGTTCGGTGGGGTGGGTGACTGGGGCAAATAAAATGAATATGCAACGAGCCGAAGCCACAACGAAAATGAACTCGGCCCAACACTTGTCTGTGTAAACATTCTGTTGCGGCATATTTATGAGCCAACATCATATATAATTAAATTTCCTAAGAGGTGTTTCTCTAAGCATTCAGGGAATCGAGACCACAAAGACTGTGGCACTGACTGTTGACTACACAAATGCTGTTGCTCCAACCTGGGCATGTGACGAGTCTCGCATAACCACCACTAGCGGTCTTGCTGGTGCTGGCGTATTATTGAAGGCTATGTGCCCGATTTACTGTCGGTACCGGCTGGTGGTCCCTACGACAAGTCCACCGCCAGGTGTTGCGGCGTTTGGGATTCTTGCTCAGGCGGAGAATCAGTTTCCATGTGCATGAGTACTTATTTCGAAGTAATAAATATTTCAAGATAGCTTGAGAGGATTAATTGGTGTGCTGCGTCCCTTTGAGTTACACTTGCAAGGTTTTTCTTTCTCAAACGTGGAACAACTTTTTTGTTTTATCGGGATTCATGTTTACTTTCAGATAAACAGTATTGCAATATGTATTATATTTCCCGGAGTCGCACCGGTAGATGTGGCATCTCGTTCAGGACAACGGCCAGAGAGTTAAGCACTGAATGAGCAAGCAATAAAGACACTATTTTTATGTATCGTGTCTACAACTACTACATTCACCAATAAATTATCCACATGAACTGATGGCGTGCGTAGACATTAAAATAATTTTACTTCTTTTTAAACGAAAAAGTGAATGCTAATCAGAGACAATAAATGTTTCAGTTTTTATTACATAGTTTATCTTAATTAGCAATCCGTTTGGTAGTTTTACATAAGTTTCATTATCGATATAAATGCAGAAATAATTTTGCACGGTGTTGGGTCTTTTTGAAATATACTGCCAAACGACGAATCAGAGATATGTTTTAGAATTCGTTTGTTTTTTCATTCCAATTTTGATAATGCGTAGATGCTGTTTTGCGAATCTGGAACCGGAATGGTTTTTCTATGACCGACATTGACTCTAATCTACTAACATGGAGATGGATTTATTGTTTACTTATAGCATTTATATTTAGGGATGCTCATGACCGCTGTAAAAGATTTAACTTTTAACGCTTTGATTTGTCGCCAGGACATTTGCGATCGACAGCTTTCATGTATGTATCGGCTGTATTTTGGGGAGGTGGTATGTAATGTTTAATAAGACTTACAATATTTTTTGCTTACACGTTTTAATGGTTACAACTCAATGGAAAATCAAATTAGCTTTTGAAGATTACGATCGACGCGATGCACCAAAGCCTGATAGACAATGGATACAGCAATGCCAGATAGTAACCTACGTCCATAGCACCGGGCTCAGGATCGATTTCTGTGGCACTCTTGCGGAGATAGAAGCAGTATGACTAAAATTGGTCCCATACAATAGTACACGAGTATGGAAATAACTTTCCAAATGTTGTATAGACCCATTAGAATATCCAATCAGAGTGACAAGAGCGCGATTGCTTGCGATGTTCAATGCATTCTTGACTGTTATTGGCTGTTCGGCCACATTGAGAGTGGACGTAAACTCAATGTCAACTTCTCTCCACGAACAGCCTAGATAGCCGTGTGGTGTCGGCAGCTGGTTATCTGGCTAAGAATAACATTACGGATTTCCTGTTCCCGTGGTAAAAGTCCACCATATAGGTGACCCCTAATTCTCGGTGTGATGCGGCTTTATGCTTACCGTGCTTACGAATGAATGGTTAGGGGGGTCTAATAAGAACCTAACCGCAAACGGAGCCTGTGAAGCACCAGAGCCCCCTTCACAGTATGTAGTCCTCGCTGCGCTAACCGGAGCTATGGCGTAGTTATCTTTTTGCTTCTCCGAGATAATCGGCTACTCTTATTCAATCTCAACGTGAGGTTAAATAGGAGTGGGTTTATTTTTTATTTAAATTTTTTTTCTTTATTTGAGTGATTTTTAAGTAAAGTACAAAGTTCATCACTTATGGAGTGAGTTTATGAATATGTGTTTTACTTATTTTTCATCAAATTGGCACCTATATGGATTCGCATTATGCGTTTTTCACAGTGTACTCTGTATTTTGCCTTTGACGTTCGGCTTCGGCTACTCTTATTTAATCTCAACTTGAGGTTAAATAAGGGTGGACTTATGAATATGATTTTTACTTAGTTTTTCAACAAATTGTCACCTATATGGATTCGCATTATGCGTTTTTCACAGTGCACTCTGTGTTTCGTCTTTGACGTTCGTCCAATGTTACATCCTCAGTGTTTTTGTAACACCTCTCTTTAGTTCCTAGTTTAATGTGTGTGAGCCTACATAATTGGCTTTCCTATAAATGGTATGCATATGCATTTGCACTGTGTGACTTATCTAGTAAATTTTATGCTTCGCGTTTCATTGCGTTTTACAAAATGCATCGTATGTATGTATTATTGATTGTATCCTCCTTCTCCAGTTCCATTCTCCTTCCCAACTTCACTTCCTTTTCCTTTCCCCTTTCCACTTCCTTTTCCGTCAGGTAAATGATGAGAAAGGCCAGTGAAGGCGATGGCACAAATCTCCAAAATTGAGGGGAACGTGCCTCCTGAGCCGACGTTCTGATACCTGATGACTAAAATTGGTCCCATACAATAGTACACGAGTATGGAAATAACTTTCCAAATGTTGTATAGGCCCATCAGAATATCCAATCAGAGTGACAAGAGCGCAATTGCTTGCGATGTTGAATGCATTCTTGACGTTGAGAATTACAGTGGATGTAAAATTTGTGTACCTGAGTAAGGTTCCAAGCGGATCGAAACGTTGAACAAAATTGAATAACAGTATTCTTATAATTTCCAAGATTGTGAAGCCATCTCAAAGACATTAAACTACAGTCGAAAATTAATAGTATGTCAAGCGTCACTACCATACAGAACCGAGTTTCTCTCCGCTTGCGTTGTATCGCTACCTCCGCAGTTTTCACCACAGGGTTGATAGCATCCACCGTGAACTCACTCTTAGGAAACCTTCACGGGTTGCTTGACCGGTCATCCGTACCTTCGGAGTACGGGTTCAGCCTATTGAGCAGTGCCGTAATATCTCGATGTCAATTGAGCTTAGCCTACGCAGATCTTAATTTCATACAGAAATCTCAATCAAGAAGCCCTGTCTATTCAATTGATAACATCGAACACATTCATTCGATTGGCTATTAGTACATACTATGTTAGCTCAAAAACTTTTTGGAGCGACGTTTAACTCAACTAATACAAACATCAATTCGACATCAATAATACATTAAAATCGGAAATAATGAATAAGTTTCCCTCCATCTTTTCATTTCTCCGGCCACCAATCGTTCGAATGGTCTGTAAGTCAATTGACAGAATACAATCTCCCATTGACAAAAGGCATTGCTGCTCAATTCAGACGCATGGAAAACAACAAAGGCAAAAAGTGGCTGACTAGTTTTCCTTTACAGCGTTCAAATGAATGAAACGAAATTGATCAGCACTGCTGATGAGGACGATCCTCTTAAACAACATCACCAAGGTGTCAAATAGACAGATTGATCTATACGCCGATGTGTCGCAAGGTCACAGGTGGCTTCCCACACTTCGTTAAAGCGCCAGTCTCTGTCAAATTTTCCACTAAGTATGCACGGAACACTGTTTCAGATCCCATGATTTTTTTATTTTCACTAATACAAAATATTTCCACAAAACGTATAAGGAGTTCTCTCGAAACATTCTTTTGAATTGTCCGGGAAATTTTTGAAATTTCCTCGGGAAACGCTTCAAAGTTAGCTCGGGGAAACCTAAGAAGTTCTTCAGGAACTCTGAAACATTCTTAGGAATTTTCTCAGGCAATTCTTCGGAATTTATCTGAGAACTGGTTCCGAATTCCCAGTGGAAATTCGTCGAAATTTTCCCGGATTTTTTTTTTCAAATTGTCTTGAGATATTCTTCGGAATTTAGAATCGGCATGAAAATTATAGATCAGCGGCGTGACAGATTTTGAACAGCGGCACGCCGATGCAAAAATGTCGGCGGCGTGTTACCCACATTGCGTCTTCCTATTGCTATCATGGAAAGGAGAAATAGGTTCACCCATAACATGATAACGGGCTTGCTTCCTACTGGCGCAGACAAGACACCTAGGAACATTATCGCAGACCTGCGCCACATGCCCTTCTTCATCGCAACGCCTGCAAAGTTTACTAGGATCCAGTCCCGTGTAGTCCTGAAACTTGAGATCAGATTTGAAGCACCTAACACACCTGTCAACTGAAGGTAGTTGGAACATGTTTACTGGGTTTACTGATCAGCCAACCTTCAGTTTTCCAACTGCTAGGATCTTTTTGGCGTCCGCGACTGGTAACATGAAAAAAGCTACCTGCATGCTAGAAGGTCTTCTCTTAAGGCGTTCAATTGCCTAGCTTCTGCACCATTCTACACCCGTACCATGGAGATTTACATCTGCTGGTTTTATAGAAATCATTTAGATCAAATAATGGATTTCAAGACCCTTATAAAACCAAAAATATTACTTGGATACTTTGGTGTTCAGGAACTTCACTTGCACACCTTCACCCAGGATCACTTGGGACAGCATTTTATAAGCTTGATTGTACTCCAGCTAAAGCACCAGGGTCAGTCCGCCTGCCTTGGTGCTTCTGACGCTTCGCACATCCTCACCTATCCTCACCTAGTGCTGAAAGAATTCCGACACCTCGCATGGATTTCAAGAATGTCTTTGTCGGTCTTCACCAACAAAGCTTCGCCTCTGTCCACAAGTTTCTTTGCAGAGTGGGGAACATCCGTTCTCCTCTTTGACCTGCTGAATAGTAGACTGTCTCAGATTGGTTAGTAACACCCTGAGGCTTAGTGGCTTTGGCTGCATCGTTTTCACTATGCTTCGCTCGATTGAGCCCCTTTCCTTGACGGTTGAGCGCTTTCTCAAGCTTGGCTACACCGCTATTTGTAACAATCAAACGCCGTTTGACATTATCGTACTCAGCCTCGGTCTGCTGCCTGACGCGTTTGGAGTTCGCCACAGGCCGTCCCTCTTTGATACTCAACACAACATCAATCACCTCTTGTGTCATCAACGCATGAACATTTCTCCAAGCAAGGAGAAGGGCTTAGTTTGTGAATCTTCCTCGATCTCCTCGCACTCCTAATAAGCGCGTTTTGTTCTTGCTTTGCAACTCAAACAGAATGCCGAAGTATCAGTAGCTTGTTTTTGTCCTTTACTGTAATTGTTTTGACCGCTCATGAATTCTATGATCTCATCGAGCTGCTCCACGATTTCCTAGATCCCGGATCCCGAGTGTATTGACAGTTTGAGTATCATTCTGGCTATCGACCATTCCCGCTAAGAGTGTGTTAGCCCCAGTTCGCTGGCGACTATCTTGACATCATTCTCCCTTTGTGGAAGGATACCTCGCTAGACCCCTTATTGTGAAACCTTACTGTCATCAGCCCCGATGCGCTATTCGCGCTTCCTCGTTGTTGTAGTTCATTTAGTCTCTTAGCTACGTCTACGCTGATGGCAATAAGCATAATGTATATTGTACACACGCTGTTCCTGTCCTTCAGGAACACCATGAGAAGATTTAACTAAGGTTTCTTTAAAAAATTCTTCAGAAATTTCCTTACGATCTTCTCTAGTGATTTCTCCAGAAATTCTTCTTGAAATTTCTCAATAGTTCATCCGGAATGGTGTGCAATTCCTAGTGAGAATACTAGAAAAATCCTGAATTATGCCTATGAGCATCAACGTGTTAGAACCCGACTAGAAGGTCATATCAAAATTATATCAACCTAAGCTATTATGTTATACTAATTTTTTTTAACAAAATTTGTTAGAAGCATGGTGCAGGATGTTGTTAAAATATCTAAAATTCTATCAAAAATTACACTACCGGAAACAAAAAACTATCATATTTTGTTACAATTTTATCATAAAAATAACATATTTTGTTAGAAATTTATAACAGAATCAGATATAAAATATATTGTTTCTGTGCACTTGCAATTTTTATAGTTCATGATAGGTCTCCAGATTGTTATCAACAATCAGAAATTTTTGTTTTTTTCTAAGCAAGAATATTTTTCGAGAACATGAAACTAACAACATAAGACAACCTTTTCAAATAATATCAGCGTTGTGATATCTATAGCTGGGAGACTTAACCACATCTATTTTAAATGCCTACTGTTGGGCAATTCGGTGTTAAGCATTTTTTAAATCATATTATGATAAAATCCTGATACAACATTTGAAAGATAATGGCTACTAAGAACAAAATTATATCAAAATAAGTTATGAAGATCACAATGTGTTAAAATTGTGTTCAGTTTCTGTTATGCTCTTCTGGTCGGGAATCTACTTCGAAACCTCGCAGTTAAAACCTGTGGAACAGTGCTTTATGAACACTAACTTGCGACATTGCAATTTTCAAATGGGGGATGTAACGCCAAGTACAGATGAGTAAATTCCAACAGGACATGTGTGAAAATCCTGCAGAAATTTTCAGGAACTGATAAAACAAACTTTCCAGGAGTTTATCATCCTGAGACGAATAAAGATCTTGAAATGAAATAAAAATCCAGAAAAATTACCCCGATTACTGGATAAAATTTTACAGGGATTCCGGTACGACCAAGCAACACTTAATTTTATTTTCCTAGCATTTCATAGCTTTCGTGAAACCGAAATAAATGAATTGAAAAAAATCATTCTAAGCAGTTTTCCAAATAAATTCTGAAGGCAGGAAAATGTTTCTGCAAACTTATCAATTTTTGCCGAAACGAAGTTCGACGAGTCAGCTAGTTTCCTATAATTTATAGGAGAAGATTTCCTCATAATTCGCGAGGGATATATTCTCCAGAGTTATTAGAGAGAAGAGTTATTTAGACAATGTAGAATGTGTTATTCGCCAGGATCACCAGAGGATAAATTTCTCCAAATTCCGGGAGGAGGAATGCCTTTTAATTTATGGGGAGGAATTTCTTAACATTTGTGCGAGAGGAATCGCCCTGATCTTTTGAAGGGGCAATCCTGCAAAAATCATGAAAGAGTATTGCGGATTCCGTAGAATTTCTGTAGAAGGAATTCTTGTAGGAGCAATTTTCCAGAATTTCTGAAGGAGAAAGTCTCCAAGAATACTAAAGTAGGAATACTCCACAAATCTTGTATAATGAGCTTCCAAATTTCCAGAGAACTGGTGAAAAAGGAATATCTGGATTGAGGGGGGAGGGTAGGCTGCAGTTCTTTATTTTTGATGGAAAAGTTTCCTATAATTCTTGAAGGGGTAAGCCCTTAGAACTCCTGAAAAAGGAATTCCGCCGGATTTCTGGAGATGGAATAGAGGAAGAAATCCTCTGGAATTCCTAAAGAAGTAAAGATCTTGTATTCCTGTAACATGAGTTTTGCAAAATTCCTGGAGAAGGATTTTCCCAGAGTTAAAGAAAAGGAAGTCTCCAAAATTTGTAGAGAAGCCATTCCTCAAAGTCCTGTGAGTGGGAATTCTCCAGAAAGAATGGCCCGGAATCCCAGAAATGAAGATTTCTGAGAGGAGAAATTGTTCTGGAAGGATTTTCTAAAACTAGTACCAGGAAGATTTCCTGGTTTGTACATGTTACGTAAACAAGTGTTCGCCATTATTTCTACCTCTTTTGTGTGAAATGGTTCAATGGTGGTTTTGTCATTGCCAGAAATGCTATGCTTATCACCGTATCTAACCATCTGATAAAACATTTCATCAAAATGTCTGTAATAAAATCAGATTTCTTTATAAAAGATACAACATTCGGTAAATCAGAGTTCGATTTGGCAACTTATGTTTCTGCCCGACTTTGTGTTCCACGTCGTTCAAATACAATCATCCAGAATCTTTTTATTTTCTAAGCTTCTATCCCGAAAAAAGCTAGTAAAAAAAAGAAGTAAAATAATAAACACAACAGATCGTACTTTTCCAATGTTCACGAATAATCTCGCGAATAATTAGAAAAGACTCGTCCCTACCGACACAGAAAAAATAGATATACCTTAAATATTTATTGCATCCCAGTTCATAAAAGCATTCTCATGAGTTCCTTGAGAGCTGCCATAAGTTTATTTTTTATTTTTTTGTCTTTATTATAGAGGTTTTCAGCCCCCCTGCCATAAGTTCCTTGAGAGCTGCTAGCTACTATTTTTAATCGTTTATGCTGATTGGAGGAATTCCTAAAGGAACTTGTTGAGTAATTCCTGAAGAAACTTTCTGAGGAATTCCTGGTAGTACTTCAGGAGAAACTCTCGAGGGAATTACGAACTCCTGGATGAATTCCTTGATGAATAACTGGACGACCTTCCGGAGAAATTTGTGAACGAATTTCCTTAGGAATTCCTGGAGAAAATTCCTGAGGAATTACCGAAAAAAAACTCTTGGAAGGAAGCTTCCAGAATAACTCCTGAACGAACTTCCAAAGAAATTCCATGAGGAATGAGGAAAGAAATTCCTGAGGAATTTAAAAAAAACTCTTGGAAAGAAGCTTCCGGAATAAATCCTGAACGAACTTTCAAAGAAATTTCATGAGGAACTTGTAGGGTAATTTTCTATAGGAAATAGAATGAACCTTGCAGAAAAATTCCTGGATGGAATTTCAGAGGAATTCCTGAAGGAAATTCTGGTGAACTCTTGAAGGAGCTTCCGGAGAAATTCATAATTGAACTTCCGGAAAAACTACTGAACGAACTTTTGTTGGAATTTCTGATGAAATTCCTGATCGAATTTCCGGAAGAATTTCGGGAGGAACTTTCTGAGAAATTCCAGAAGAATTCCAGTAGAATTATCGAAAGAGTTTCCGGAGGAATTCTTTAAGGAACTTTCGGAAAAAAATCCTAAAGGAACTTCCCGAGGAATTTCTGAAGAAACTTTCTAAAGAAGGAGCTTCCGAAGGAATCCTCAAAGCAACTTCCGGAGTAATTTCTGAAGGAACTTCCGGAGGATTTCCTAAAGAAACTTCCGGAGGAATTCCCAAAGGATATTCCGGAGGAATTTTGAAAGGAACCTCTGGAAGAATTCCTAGATGAACTTCCGGAAGAATTCCAAAAGGAACTTCCGGAGGAATTCCTAAAGGAACTTTCGGAGAAATTCCTAAAGGAACTTCCGGAGGAATTCCTAAATGAACTTCCGGAGGAACTCCTAAATGACCTTTTGGAGGAATTCCAAAGGGAACTTTCAGAGGAATTTTTAAAGGAACTTCCGGAGGAATTCCTAAAGAAACTTTCAGAGGAATTCCTGATGGAACTTCATGAGGAAATCCTGAAAGAGGTTCGGAAGAATTCCTGGTCCTGGACTTTTCGAGGAATTTCTGGAAGAATTTCGGAAAGAATTCCTGGTCGATCTCCCGGAGGAACTTTGGAGGGATTCCTTTAGGAATTTTCGGGCGAATTTTATAAGAATTTTGTGGAGGAATTCTTCAAGAAACTTCCGAAGTAATTCCTGATCGAAATTCCTTTAAGAAACTTTCTAGATGATTTTTTTGAGGAATTTCTCAACGAACTTCCGAAAGATTTTCTCGGGGAATTTCAGGTGAATCTTCCCGAGTAGTTATTTGAATAGGTTCAGTATCAATTTTTGCAGGAACTTCCGGGAGAATTCCTGGAGAAACTTCCGACAGAATTCTTGGAGAAGCTTCCCTAGGAATTGCTGGAATAACTTCGAAATGAATTCTTGATCGATCTGCCGGAGAAATGCCCGCAGGAACTTCTCGAGGAATTCCTAGAACAATTTCTGGGAGAATTCCCGGTTGATCTCCCGGAGAAACTTCGGAGGAATTTCCGAAGGAATTCTTGAAGGACATCTTGGAGGAATTTCTGAAGGAATTCCCTGAAAGCACTTCCGGAATAATTTGTGAATGAACTTTCGGAAGAATTCCATGAAGAACATCTGGAGAAAGTCCTGAATGAGCTTCCGGTGGGAGTCTTGAAGGAACTTTCCGTTGAACTCCTGAAGGAACTTTCGGAAGAATAATTCACGAGAGATCTTCAGAATGACAACGCTTCCGGAGAAATTTCGGATAGCTTCCATTGCATTCAATAAGTTCATGCTGATCCATTCCGTCCTAACGGCGTGAAGCTTCCCCCGCCACCAGAATGTGTAAACGGGAAGACAGAACTAGTGGCAAAACATTGCACGAAGAAGTGGATCTCGAGCAATTTGAGCTGTATGTTGAGCAATCAGTATTAGAAGTATAATTCCGGCTGTGGGAGATTATAGAGTGTAGAGTTGAACTGCAGTGTACACACTTAAATCATTTCACAGATTTCGGTGATTTTTTCTTCAATTCATCGAAATCTCAACAGCAGATTTGTTCAGTAATTTTTTCACGGATTTTCTGCGGTATTTTCCTTTGTTCAACTGTCAAAACTACCAAAAAATTTGTAAAATTTTTACCGAACAGTTCTGCTGTTGAGATTTCGGTGAAATTTCACAGAAATCTGCGATATATTTTAAGTGTGTAGAGTCCGTGGAACGTTGTGGAACACCTTCAGGTATCAACACGTTACCAGACAGGAACAATCAGCTATTAATATGGAGGATGTGGCATATTCTTCTGGTGACGTCGCATTGAAATAATCATATTATTTCTGTAGATTATTGGACGATGGGTCGACACTGGACACTGGTTTATGAGCAAGAAGTGAGCACCTTCAGTGTACAGCGAATGTGAAAAGAACTGAGGCAAATTCATTACGTGCCATGCTAGAAAACACCGTACGCACTGCTCACAAAGCATTACACTTGTCCACTTTTTTGGAGGTTTTTTTTATTAACGGAACTGGCTTTTCAATTCCAAAGAAGTTCTAGTATGCGCTGGTGAAAGCAAACGAACTTCAGAGATATGACTTCGGCTAGACGACACATCTACACCTACGACGATACAAGCGAGGAGATGCTACAAAAGATAATTATTTTTCGGAAAAAGTTGCAGCTATTTATTTCCAAGCTATTACCTGTTTGTTGACAGACAAAACATGGTTTTTCGCCTACTGTATCTACTGCATTTGCGTTGAAATTACTTTGGTAATTTTATCAAATTTTCCTTGAGAACTGCGTACTAGGCTTAAGGCTTGCACGGGTATCCAAACGGCTGTTATCTCCTTTTCAAAATGGATAATGCGCTTTGTAATCCTTAGAACCAAATTGGATTCCCCTCAAAAATGTATTATTCCAGGTTTTCCAATAATGTCCTTGAGTATACGTCCTATTGGCTGTTAGATCTTCCTAAAAATGGTTCATGCTCTATGTGATCCATATAATCAAATTAGATAAGCCTTAAACAAGAAGTCAAATGCTATTTGATCAAATGATCACTAACAGTGATCAGTTTTTAGCCGTGCGATAAGATGCGCGGCTCAAAGCAAGATCATGCTAAAGGTGGCTGGGTTCGATTTCCCTTCTGGTCAAGAAAATATTCTCGAATTTTCAGGGCATAAAAGTATCATCGTGGTATCCTCATGATATACGAATGCAAACTTGGTAACTTGGCTTAGGAACCTCGTAGTTAGCGACTGTGGATGTGCATGAACATTAAGCTGCGAGGCGGTAATGTCCCAGTGAGGGATGTAAGGGATGTAAGAAGGAGATCACTAACAGTATGTTCATTTCTAAAAAAAAAGAAAAATAGATCTTTTGTTATGCGTATTAACCTTAAGATCCGGAAATCTAATTCTAGAAATACCTGGGCGGCCTAACATGAAACATGCGTTCAATTCAAATACCATTTTGTTCAAAAGAATGGTTAGAACATGTTCCATATCTAAAAGGTGCCAATAGATTTTTCGTTATGCGTATTGACTTTCAATTCTTGGAATTTTTGGATGGTTTGGAACGGGACATGAATTCAATTCAAATCCACTTCATTTCTTGAAAGAGCTAATAGATAATAGCTAATAGGCCTATACTCCAGTAAATTCTTGGGTTATACATGTTGAAGGTATGTTCAATTTGATTCATGAAACGCTAGGAATATTGATAAATGATCCGCTGGGAACATCTATCAAAAGGCTGTAAGATGTTAGTTTACGCGTCTAAAAGCCTAAACTCCAGAGATTCGCACAGCCGAGCCCCAGCAAACATGTTTTTGCTGATATTTTTGTCAAAGTTGCTGAAAAGTTCTTGTTGATGTCTAAAGTTTGCTCAAATATACGAGGTTTTACACGAAGAATTCATTTTATACTGATTTATGCTCTTGAAGTCTTATTGAAGCTTCTTTGTCTAGGTAACCGGGAGTTTGTTATAAAGTTTTATTGCGGCATCAAAACTTTAATCAGGGTAAAATCCAAAAAGTCAGAATGAGGGTATCTCATAAGTATTCAAAATATAACCATCAACATTGAAATCGACAGAGCGCAGTCTAAGTTCAGCTAATATCCACCTCCATGTTTATGTCCCACAGAAAGAAGTCAATCAACATAAGTATCCGATGACAGTTTCACAGCGTGAAGATAATCAAAAAACAATCAGAGTCATCAGTTCCAAGAAACTAGTTCTCCAATTCCAATCTGTATCTCCACCTTTGTATCGTCCTTTAGTGGCGCAGTGCGACTCTGATATGTTGATTACTGAGTGTGGTATGAATCGTACACTGTTTGTCCTTTGCTATCAATATTGAATCTATAGCTTTTTGTGGTGAGTGATGATGATGCTGAGCTGTAAAGGAGGGAAACCTGAACCAAGCGGAGGGTATCCCGCTGAGCGTGTGCGTTTTTAGGTTTCAGTGTGTATACGAGGCAGAAGTTCTCGCGAAATGAAACGGGTTCCGTTCGAGGGAACGTGTTTCGTATCCAATGGCTTCGAAAAAGTGCTACGAGTGCGACCGGGGACCGTGCGTTGTCTCGTTCGGTTGGATTTCACGTCGCCCGCAGTATCCGCTTTCTGGAAAGACGGGCGACCAATTGTTGCAAAACATTGGTGATTTCAAACGAATTTGCTTCACGCTGTGACACTGTTAGAAAATGATGATGTCTTGTTATTGACGTTTTTCTTTCGTTTATTTTTTCATAAGCGTGTAAGGTATTTGAATTGGATATTATTGACAGACTATTCCATTTTATTCCACCATTTGAATTCTCTTCTTTTCGACTTCAATCATTATGTCATCTTCAAAGATATTTATGTGACTTGGAGTGCGATCAAGGTGCCGAAGACGGTTTTTTCTGAGGTTGATAACTCTGGTCTGTTAGGGTACGAATTGGATGATGGATTAAAATAAAGTAGTAAATATGAACTTGTGTTTTAGGTTTGGAGTATTTTGTTGTTATTCATTTCTTCATTATTCTTTATAAACATGATGAAGTTTCTGGCCCTTATTATTTATGGTAAAACAGATGAGCTTTTTTTCTAGGTCTAGGTCTATTCTAGCAAAGAAGTCTCAATAATATTGCATTCCAGTGCCACTGTCCATACCAATTGGATGAAACTATTTTCCAAAAAACTACGTCAAAAGTACCTTGTAGGAATTACGGGAACTTTAATTTCAATGATAATAGCCCAATGGCCTTTATTTTTCATGGTAAAACAGATGAGCATTTTTTCAACTTTGAAATTTTTTCGGTAGTTTGAAGAAGAAGAAATTATAGGAAAAAGTATATTTTCTTTAATGATTGCTAAGTAAAGTGCAAAACGTTATAAAGCAATTATCTTACAAGCAAATAATTAGAAAATTATCATAAAGTTTTGTTTTTCGCAACGACCCCGAAGAACAGATGTCACCACAACATTCTAGCGCTGCCATTACCGTTGCACTAATGACGAATTAGTATACATATTTCGGAGTGCATTCCGCACAGTGTTTCCCTTTCGTTCCGCTCATTCCGAATCCATTTCCCAAACACAAATATCGGTTTCGGTCGATTGCCAAAGCAAAAGTTATAAATAGTTGCACTCTTTCGACGCCAGACCCCCCGTCTGCCCAAGTCTATGCGTCATATGTGGGGAGCATTCGTACTGCAGGACCGGCTCTCCGCCAGTTGGTACCGAAACGGCTTGTGGAGTTGCGCAAAATGATTTTATGTGTCGCTGGAAGTATTTCTTCTCTTCCTCTGCTGAATACGGTTTCGTCAGAGCTGAGTGTAACGAAGAGGAAAAGGGCGCCCGAATGGGGAATGAACACATGACGATAATTAGTAGATGGAAATAAAAGCGAATGTAAAAAATGTAAGAGATTGTAGAAATATTTTTATGAAAGCCTAGATGACATATGTTAGGAAATTTCAACATGCTCACCGATTCTCCGCTTTTACAATTTGGGCGTTCAGTTAAAATTTAATTACGTAGGTATGGGAGAAAAACATTTAGAATGGTGTACATCATAAAAAAGTAATAATATAGAGGGACTTGTTAGCTATTTTTCTCTCGTACAATTCACAAAAAGTGTTTTAATGGATGGTTTTCCAATTCCGACATTTCAAACATGTCAGCTCAACACTAGATCAATTAACAATAAACACAATTTAGTATCGGCTATAATTCCAATCGCCGCTCGGGATAACTGGGATTGCAGTGACTGAGATAGGCAGTCTCTGTATGTGCAACCCACTTCCATCTTGTCTGCTGTGTCGCTGCCGTATATACCCAATGCACCTCACCGCACTCATGTCTACTATGGGACACAAATATGTGGCAGAGGGAAAAGTATGCATTGTAGAAAAAACACGAGTACCGCAAAGTGCTCCCGTTCCATTGAAATCAGTGGTAACTGTTGGTGTGGCTTCCAATTGTGTGACATGTTCGGAATAGATGCTCGATGCCTCAAATTTGGTCTCAAATTGCTGCCGAATATAACCTCAACAAAGCAGAGATAGACGCACCAATAGTACGAATGACTTTACGATGTGCTTTAGCCATCATAAACCACAGACATATGGGAAAATAAAGATTTAGGACCAGCCATCCGTTTGTAAAAAATACTGATATATGTTCGTGTTATTAATGAAGGCAAAGAGGCTTCAATAATATTGAACTCCAATGCCACTATCCATACCAATTTAATGGATCTATTTTCAAAAAAAAACTACGTCAAAAGTACCCTGTAGAAATTTACAGGGGAAATTTGATTTCAATGATAAATATCGTGCAATATTCCTTCACATGCACATTTATATATTCCACAATTCCCCGGGAATTCGTAATAATTTTCACAAAAAATACTTTTGAGCTTTAACAAAGAAGTCTTTTAAAATTCAACAAGAAATTATTTTGTAATCCTCCGCAATTTTTTTAAAATTTACTAAAGAATTCTTTTCCTCGAAATCCTCGAATATTGTCTTGAATTTCGACATGATTTTTTTTCTTTTCAATTTCCACTGGACCTACCTACTTATGATTGTCTATGATGGTCGAACAATCCATGTTGTCCGGAGCGAAACCGAATGTAATGTTCCTCAATTGCACACAGCCAGCCCGGAATCGACATCCTCTTCGAGGTTCTCTGCTAAACATCACTTTTGCTGTCTCCATTCCAGCATACGATCTACACGTCCAGCCCACTGTAATCTGCCATATTTTATGAGCCTACCGATGTCTGCATTATTGTACACTAGGTGCAACTCGTGATTCACGAAGTATAGAAGTACTGCTCAAACACTACGACAACTCGATAGTCTGCATCTTTGAACGGCCATGACTCATGTCCGTAAACAGGGTGTCTAATACCCGAGAAGCTTGGAAAACCTGGAATTATCAGAGAATTTTTTCCCACCTTAAAAATTTCTTGAATTATCAGGGAATTCCTGACACCTACAGGGAAATTTCCATACCTACTAACTTACTTTTTATCTATAGATTCTGTACAGTGTGTACACCCCGAATGGTGCAAAGGACTGACTTGAAAGATCTGTGTCCTGAGCGATGTACAGCTATCGCCTTAACTTGTTGCCAAGATAGATTTAACTCGACTGTCTCTAGGGCGAACCATAAAGTTCAATAGATCTGATCCAAATTACTAAAACCAAATACCAGGTAGCATGGAAGCTACTTGTTGAGTGGTATAGCATCCCGAGTAGCACAATTTAGACCGATTAGGTTGCAGCCACTCATATATGACTGGATTCAGTCGTACGTAGGTTTCATTAATTCGATTATAACAAGTGTGCTGCTTGGGATAGTATAAGCAGTAAGCAGTTAAAGAAACGACAGCTGCAGATCTACCCGTACTTGCTAGGGAGTCGGTAACTGATTTGCACAAACTAGTAGACAGTTTTCAACGCGCCTTGCAATCCAATCAGGAGACTACAAAGACCTTCTTCTGATCAATTTCCATATTTCGCGCCTGGTTCCTGTAACGAAACGAAGATCTGACTGGATTTCTTCAACGCCACATCGAGGTGCTAGAAGCTCTACCACCACGGCAAGTCAACACCAGAGGAGGGTGCAAAGGCCCGCAACTTCATCGTTAACTTTTAAGCCAAAACCAACCTCAGTGAATACAAGTTTCAATGTACATGAGAAAAGTCGGAGTTATGCTTGTTGTTCGACGGATCATTTCCTATTCCAGTGCCCAGTTTTCGAATGGATGACGTCATCTGATAAAGTCTTTATTACGTGCTCATAGCCTCTGTCGTAACTGGCTCAAACAGGGTCATCAAGATTATAGTTCTAAATTCTCCTACCGGAAGTGCAAAGGAAGTGCACACTAGTCACACTAAATAGTCACCTACTACACCTCTCTTCCATAAATATTCATACACCACCTTCAAATCCTTCCCAGATATGGTCTCTGTAGCCGCAGAATCCAAATCAGCTGGTTGTTATTCGTCTCAGGCATTACTAGCTACAACAGTGATGATCATCGAAGATGATTTTAGACATCTGTTTCCGGTGAGAGCGCTTTTAGACTCAGGATCGCGGTGTAGCTTCCACACCGAACAAATGAACCAACGTCTGAAGGTGACAGGAATGTGGTGGGCTTTTCCGTCCTTGGAATAGGCCAACCTGCGGTTAAGGTTAACCAGCGTATCCAAACAGTGGTGTGATCAAGCGTATCAAGTTATTTTCGTGAGCTCAATTTCTTGGTTCTTCGAAGAGTGACCGCAAATCTACCCACTACATCGATTGATCCCATAGGGTGGAAGATCCCAGACGGAATCGAACAAGCTGACCCGACATTCTTTATTTCAAGTCGACTCTGCTGCGATGTCCAGCTAGGTTCCAGTTGCTAGGTGCTTGTTCACAGATTTCGTTTCAACCCATATGTGAGGTATGGCCGATCCTGTCCCACTTTCGTTACCGAATTCCAGTTACTATCAGTGCGGGCCCATCAAACCGAATATTCATCCTTAAATTGAATTATATACGCCAAAAGTTACGAAAAACAGATCCGCATGTATTAATAAGATGAGTCCTCGAAAGAATTCCTGGACGAATTTCAGGAGAAATTATCTAATATGTACTTTAAGGATTTTCCGAAGGAGAATTTTAAAGGATCTTTGTTGAAAAAATCATAAGTGATTTTTGAAGTTTGTTTGCCATATGAATTTTTGAATGAGTTCCCAAAGAATTTCCGAATGAGTTTTTCAAAGATATACCTAGAGGAATTTTGAATGGTGTTCTCGAACCTCAACCTTCCTCAAAGAATTTTCAAAAAATTACTCAAAAGGATTCCAAAATGAATTTCTAAATAGGTTCCCGAAGGAATTTCGATGGGAATTTTAAAGGAGATGCCAAAATAATGTCCGAAGGAATTTTCGAAGAAGTTACTGGAGAAATCTCAAACGAAATGCCGAAAACAATTTCCTTTAACTTAAAAGTTTTTTTCTCTTCCAAATTTCTCAAAACATATCCGAGGAAAGTCCTAAAGGAATTCCTGAATGAACTCGTAAATGAGTTAACAAAGAAATCCCCGAAGTTCTGAAGCGATTCCCGAATAAATAATCAAACAAATTTCCGGAACAACTCCTTAAGAAGTTTCTCTAATGAAATTACCGAATTAAAATCAAAAGGAATTCCTCAACAAATTTTCGAAAGAATTCTTAAATAAACTTCCGAAAAAAATCTTAAAAGAATTTTCGAAGAAATTTTAAAAGAACATCTGAAGCAATCTCCAAAGTATTTTACCAAGTTATTTCCGAGTGATTTTCTCAAAAATATTTCGAATGAGCTCGAAGAATTTTGAAGAAGTATTCCTGAAAGAAATTCCGAAGCAATTCTTAGAATTTCCTCTCTGAAGGAATTTTGGAGTTCATTTGCAAAGGATTTTCCGAAAGAAAACCGGGAGGAATTTCAGATGGAACTCCGGGAGAAATTTTTAAAGTGAACTTGCGAAGGAATTTCCTAAAAAGTTTCTTCTTTGTTTAGCACGTTTGTTTTATCTAGAAATTAATGTAAAACACCTGAAAAAAACCTGGAGAAATCGGGGAATTTTGTTTTCATAGATGGACTAATCAACAAAGGGTACATAGAAAAAAAAATTCGTGTCTGTAAGCTGCGGTACTTTAACTGGCTAGACAAACCGTAACAAGTCTTACTTGCAGCAGCAACACGTATTTTTACCTCGTGGCTAACGTCATTATCACGCGTAATCAGTGTTCCAAGATATATGTATTCGTCGACAATCTCAAATCGCATCCCATCCATTTCCATCTCGGGACCAACACTGTTTCGGACTGCTCGTTCTCTGCCAGCCACCAAGTACTTAGTTTCGACAGAGTTTATGATCAGCTTAGTCTCCCGTTTGAAAAGCACGAAAGCCTATTCCACTGCTCTGCGATCCACACCATGTCGATGTCATCCGCAAAACCAAGGACTGAGACTTGTTGAGGATGGTTCCGTTGCTTTGCACACGAGGAGGAGAGTTAGGAGTGTTATATCTCGATATTTAGCACAATCGAGTCTGTGACCTTTCTTGTAGAATTAACACGGAAAAGGGTTTAAATTACACTGGGATTGTTTTTCATGTTTTCGCGGTAAATACGTTTGACTTTCCCAGGGAAATTCTCTTGAATTTCTTCAGAAAAATGCCTTGGAACGCTTTGGATTTTTTCCAATTTCCGCTTTAGAGTTTTGAATTGAAGCTTTTTTTGAATTTCCACTGACTTTTTTCTTATTTTCACGAGAAATCCCATTAAAATACGGGATTTTGTCAAACTTTGGTAAACTTTGGTAAACTTTGCTATTTGGATATAGTGTGGTGCTTACTTCTAGGAGCAAAATGTTCACTGGAAGCATTTATAAAACGTTAAGCATCTTAAAGAAGGATAAGAAATTTAAAATCGAATTTATATAAACTACACTCGATTTGACGTAGCTCGATGTTCGTTGATTAGGGCCTTCAAATTTAAAAAAGCATTTAGTTGACCATATGAAACAAATTGCTAAAATCGGTGCCAAATCAGGAGGTATTTCGATAGTTTTGTAACTGTTGGTGTTGACAAGAAATTGGTTTCGTATGAGTTATTCTGAACTCCACCACCCCATACGCTTTATTTGAAGACAGAAGACATTCAAGACAGATTTTTAAGGCTGTTTTTTTAATTAAAACGAATTTTAAAAAAATAAACAGAAATGTTGTTTATAAATTATATATTTGTTTCAACTGTGACATTGATTCAGTTTCAGTTATACTCAAGTTCTACATGTTTTGGGTTTGGGAAAGTCATATTTTTTAAAGTTTTCCATTTGCATCGTATGTATAACTTAAATATAACCGCAGAAGAATGTTTGATATAATTGCGCTAGTTCAAGACCTCTATACCATCTGCATGGCGTTCCAAAATAGGCCTTCAAAACACGGATTCGGAATAGTCAATGCAGGGTGAAGTTATGGAAACAAGCGAATACAGGCATACCTCGATAGTACGTACACCTGCGTTATTTTAGTGTACGTACTATCGAAGCAAAAAAAATCCGAACAAAAAAAAATTATTTGCCCTTTTTGTTTACTTAGGAGTAGAAGAATGTTTATAAAACCACCCGGAAGCCAAAATTTCGATAGAAGGCTCTGTACTCTAAGCATATTTGTATTTGATATAGTACACAACGGACCAACAGGACCCAGATTTTTCTTGAAATGGTGCCTACATGTAGCATTGAACAAAATCACCGTCTTTGTAAATGAGAGGCCCTTTTTTTCGAAGTATTGTATGTATTGTATTGTATTGTATTGTATTGTACACTTTTTAAATTTTTTTGATGAGCCGCCCTCCTCCGCAATTCACTGTTTTTGGATGTTTCTGCATACATTTTTGCATATAAACTTCCAACGAGTTTAGCACCGCCCAAACGTTGACCGATTTGGCTGAAATTAATTTTGTCCAGAGCATCTGGGCATCAAATAGAAACGAATAAGAGGGCGGCCCATCAAAAAAATTGAAAAAAGTTTTTCCCTTACTAATTTGGGCCACCCTAATGTACACCCTAGACGAACTGATGCACCATCTGTCGATAAAGTCTTTAACTCTAAATAATTGGTTGACGATCTAATCAAAACTGCAACTAGCGTGGAGCTGATCTCTGACCAAAAAGTGGGAAAATATCTTTGGCAACATGGCCACTAGATCTTCATCTATTCAACATATTCTCGGTCAAAAAAAAATATTTTTTCTGAAAATGTGGAAATTGTTCTTCAGGAAGCTAAAGAATAGCTTCAAGAACGGCCCCTGAAATTGATACTACATTTTCTTTCGTATTCCAGTCTGAAATTATTTCAAAACTTTATTTCAAATTTGTTTGGAAAATCAAAATATTTTTTTCTGAAAATTCGTTATGCACTTCATTGAAAAAAACTTCTCATTCTAGAATTTCTCGTAGATTTGTTTCAGATACTCTGTTAATAGTCCCTCTGAGCATTTCTCCGGGAAATTCATTGGAAAATCCATCATTAATTTATCCAAAAAAATCCTCATGGTACTCAAACCAGGAACTCCATCGATATTTTATTTAGGAATTACTTTAGGAAATTCTCCTGGAAATTTTTTGGGAACTCCTTCGAACTTATCTAAAAATTCCTTCCGAAATTCTTCCTGAAAAAGGAACTCCCCGAAGTAATTCTTTAAGAAATTTTCTGCAGAATATCTTGAGAAATTTGAGTGGGAATTTTGAAACATTTCTGGAGTAGTTCTTCACATAATTTCCGAAGAAATTCTTGACGGAATTACTGGAAAAAAGGGAGAGTTTCTAGAAGAATGTCCAGGGTTATTGTTATAAGATTTGGCTGCAAATTCCTGGAAGTAATTCTCGGGAAATTTCGAAGGGCTTTTTTGATGTTTTTTTGTAGAAATTTTAGGCGCAGTATCCGTAGAAACCTTGAGAATTGCCGAAGGATCTTCGAGGAGAATTCCTTAAATAATTTCCAGAGGAATTTCAACGGGAATTTTTGGAGGTAACTCCGTAAGAGTTTTGATGAAATTTCAGGAAGAATATCTGGAGAAATAGGCAGATGAATTTGCAGACGAATTTCTCAAGAATTCGCGAAGAAAAAAACACCTGAACAATTTTACGAGAGAGTTCTAGAAGGAATTTTCGGAAGGGTTTCCGGAGCGTGGAGGCGCCCGTTGAAGGCTTTCCGTTAGCCACTGAAGAAATTCAAAGGTTATCTCTGAAAAGACCTCCAATAAATTAATTAAGAAAGCTTGGTGGAATTTCTGGAGTAACTCCAGAGAGAATGCCAGGAAGAGTTACATGGGAATTTCTGAATGATTTCCTGTTGGAAGTTCTGGGAGAGGAGACGTAGATAATTCTAAGGGAATTCCTAAGTAAATGGCTGAAGAATTCACCAAGTTAGTAGGGAAATTGTTGGGTATATTTTAAAGAATGAATGGACAAATACTTGGTAATAAGTAATAAGATGAATGTTCGGAGGAATTTTTAAAAGAATTCACGGAAAAACTTCTGGTGAAATTTTACTAGCGCACTCCTATAAGTAATTGTAAAAGTTTTGGAAGAACTTCCCGAGGAATTCCTGGACGAACTTCCGGGAGAATTTCTGAAGCAACTTCCGAAGGAATTCCTGGTGGAACTTCCGGATGAATTTCTGGAGAAACTTTCGGAAGAATTCTTAGAAGCATTACCGGAGGAATTTCTGGAAGAATTTCCGAGAGAATTTTTGGAGGAACTTCCTGAGGAATTCCTGGAGTAACTCCTGGGGAAACTTCTGGAGGAACTCCTGGAGGAACTTCTGGAGAAATTCCTGGAGGAAATTACGGGAGAATTCCTGGAAGCACTTCCGGAGGAATACCTCTACGAACTTGCGAAGGAATTCCTGGAGGAACATGCGGAGAAATTCCTGGAAGAACTTACGGAGAAATTGCTGGAGAAATTCCGGAGGAATTCCGGAAAATTTCTAATGCACGACATTAATTCACGCCACCGCCAATCATCAGCGAAATGATCTATCACGCTACAGCCGATGAAATTTCAATCGGCGCACAGGTCCAGATTGAATATCAAATAAAATCCTGTATGGAATTTTCGAACAAACTTCAATGGTATCCCAGGAAGAGCGCTTGGGAGCTGTTGTTCCAGGATGACGTTTAAGAGGAATCTTAGAAGGAACTCCTGATTGAATCCGTGTTGAATCTCTAGTGGAATCCAGGGATGATTTTTTGAAGGATCTCCGGGGATCAGAACTATTACATGAAATAAACAAGTTCCTAAAAAATAACAAAATACATTAAATAAAAATAAATATTCAACCTAACAAATTTACGTTGTTTTAGTATCGCTGCTAATTTTTTTCTCAATTTTTCAAAATTTTGTCTCTGACAAGTGTCTAGATTGGAACTAAACTTACTGTAATAACTGAATATATTACATATATTTTACAGCTGTTTCAGATGTTCCTTGAACTGTTTAAAATAATAGTATAATTTGTGTCACGTAAGACTGTCAAACATTTATGACACGCTGCTTTTAAAAAGTTCTTCTACTAATTTCGTTATCACAATAGTGTTTAAATCAGATGTGAAAATATTACGTAGCATATGAAGGACCCCACAAGTGCCATGATCAAAACATATTCAAATTTTTACTAAAATCGTACAGAAAATTGAACAATAATTTTTTTTTTGGTGTACGTACTATCGAGATAAAATGTACGTACAATCGAGGGTACGTACTATCGAGGGTACGCACTATCAAGGGTACGTACTATCGAGGTATGCCTGTACAATCATGTGGCACATCAAGCTTAACGATATGATTAAATCTCACAACTCTGATGTTTAGAATAAAAATCTAATAACAAATACAGCTTTCTTGTCACTCATGGAACACATTAACTAAAAGCAGGCACTCATGGGAGCATGGAAGCTCAATATTAATATTCATTATCTGATATGGACACTCAATGGTATTCACGGGCACTCACGACCAACAGAACGGGCACTCACTGGCAATTTCAGGAAGTGATGTGCATAAATATTTAATTTTGAATGAGAAAGGGTGTTTAGAGCTAATCATGGGCAGTCGCAGTCACATATGTCACACATAAAATAAGGACAATTATTGAAAAATTATAAGCCAGACAGACTAGAAGCTATTTGATTATTTTCTTTGCCTTGAAATATTCGCGATAAAAAGGGAAAAATGATTTTATGCCAAATTTTCAGTGTTAAGCCATTTTGCTCTGCAAGTCCGTTAAACACCATTCGTCTACCACTGGTCAAAAAAATATTTTACACTGTAAAAAAAATGAAAATTAATGTAAAAAAATGCCTGTGCAAAATTTTGTACACATACACACATTCACACTAATAAATACATACACACGTAACAGACATCAACTCAATTCGTCGAGCTGAGTCGATTGGTATAAAACACGATAAGTATCCAAGCCTTTTATCAAAAGTTTGGTTTTGGTGTGATCATATAGCAATTTTTGGCTCATTTTTGAAACATAGACAACACTTGTATTTGACGCCGAATTATGATTTTTGGGTCAATTTTGAACAAAAAAAAAAACTGGTATGCATACACGTATTTTCATCCTAAGTATTCCGCCTTTTCTTAAACTTACTCACGATCCTTCATTACCAACACTAGGTTTAGGTTTACCGATTAGTACATGAAATTGCCAAACTTTATACCCCAGAAGTCAGTTAGTAAGTCACCAAAACTTCTGTTGATATCGGTTTTTGATGGAATCGTCGATGGAGTTCAGCGTTCGAGATCCAGTTGTGAGGCAACCAGGCCCGAGTTATAAAACGTTGACATCGGTTGATAAATACTTGCCGCTTCTGCGTAATCTCTGCACAACTTCCACGTTTGAGTTGAATATTCGAATTTTGCTGCGATAACTAATCTGATTAGATTTCCAAATACTTAAATAACTAGCCATTTTGATCCATTCATTTTCATTTTGCAGCGTTTGGTGGGGCAATGAGAGCGCAAGTCAATCCAAAGTCGATAATAGAGAGGGTAATGGCAGAAGAGTCCTTGCAGACCACTTGAACGCCATGGGGTAGGATAAGGATGGGGTGAAGTGAAATTCAGATTTGGAATCGGCTCGATACTAATGCAAAATGTAATTGAATGCAAACTAGTCAATGATCAAAGGCTAAAATGATAATTTCAAGATTTCTAGTACAACGTTTTTCTAGTTATTAAAACAATGTTTAAAATGCAATGTCTACTTTTTTGCCTTGGAAGCATCTGATGTGGTTTGAAAGGCCACTTAGTCATATAGTACAATTATAAGTTATTTAATGTGTTAGCTTTTTGTGACCACGTTGAAAATATAAAAACAAAAATATTGCGTATTAGTGTTCTATTTTTTAACTTTTATTTATGCAGAATGAAAATTAATTGACTTTGTTTGCTCTGAGTGTAGGTTATGCGTTCGTCAAATCACTTTGTTTACCTAAGTCATTGTTTCGTCAATGTTTTTAAGCTGTGTCGACACTACATACTCAATGTAAGCTGTATCATGTAAAAGTGGAAACTGCTAAAGAATTTTGTTTGTTCCATTATATTTTTGTCAAGGTTGCCTATAGCTTTAAACTGTTCTAACAAGTAGCTTTATCGTTGATTATTTACGGTGATTATCTATTTAGTTCTAATCAAGGTCAGCTATAGGATTCACTTTTCGGTGGCAAACTAAAGCTTCATCACGCCTATTGCCTATCTTTTTGCCTTTCTCGTGTACAAAGTATACGTAAAGGCTATATGTTCGCTCCAAAAACGAACTTTTTATAGGAGACCCGAAGACCCATAGTGTTATATACCGATCGACTCAGCTCGACGAATTGGAGTGATGTCTGTGTGTGTATGTGAGTGTGTGCGCAAAAAGTCTAGCTCATTTTTCAGGCACTTATCCTTAGACGATTTGCTCGCAACAAGTGGCATTCGACACCGAATCCTGTCCCATTGTTTCCTATTGAAAATTGACCCGATCGGACTATGGGCTAAGAAGTTATGGCCAAAATACTTTTTTTCATATTAAAGCACGTTAAAAAGTCTAGCTCATTTTTTAGGCACTTATCCTTAGCCGATTTGCTCGCAACAAGTTGCATTCGACACTGAATCCTGTCCCATTGTTTCCTACTGAAAATTGACCCGATCGGACTATGGGCTAAGATGTTATGACCAAAATTCTTTTTGCCTTTCTCGTATACAAAGTATACTTAAAGGCTATATGTTCGCTCCAAAAACGAACTTTTTATAGGACCCCCGTAGACCCATAGTGTTATATACCGATCGACACTGCTCGACGAATTGAAGTGATGTCTGTGTGTGTATGCGTGTGCGCAAAATAATCTCTCTCACTCACTGACTGACACTCACTTATCCTTAACCTCTATCTAAATCTTGTCCCATTGTTTCGTATCAAAAACCGGCCCAATGGGACTATGGGCTTTGGAGTTATGGCCAGTTTTTACAAAAAAAAATCTCACTCTCTATTTAGGCACTTTAAGATAAAATTTTCAAAACGACTTATCTGCTTTTGTAAACAGAGATTCAAACGTCGATTGCACGAATCTCATAGCACTTCGACACAAACCAACGCCATCATCAGGTAGCCGAGACCTTCACCTGCCTATTGGTAGTGTTTGTTTGCGTGGGAGTGTTATCAGATTCGTCGAATCGACGTTCGAATCTTTGTTTACAAAAGCAGATAAGTCGTTTTGAAAATTTTGTCTTTACTTTCTCTCTGCCGATTTGCTCGCAACATTCGACGCAGAATCATGTCCCATTGTTTCCTATTAAAAATTGGCCGGATCGGACTATTGGCTCAGAATTTATGATCAAAATACTTTTTTTCATACCAAAAGTGCGAAGAAATTACTCCCTCGCAAGAAACGAGAAAGGCACTATCACCGCTAGGTGGATTAATCTGGGTTTTATTAAAATTATCGAAAATGAAGCTGTTATAAGATTGTTTATATACCATCATTATAATGTGTGGTATTTTTTTATTATTGCTCTTCAAAGTGAGGCATAACAAAATAAAACTGGCACCACGTTCCTAGTTTTGAAAAAACTTCTACTCAGTGAATCCAGCAGTCGATTCCCTACGAATGTCTTGAATACTTTGTTTTTCAATAAATGCCTAGCTAGCTAAATGTAAGCGTGGCTACGACTCAGCGTCACAGGGAACGCATCAGAAAAGTATTGCCGAAAAAAAGAGAACTCACATCATTATCACTGATGAAAAGACCTCTGCCTGACTGCACTACTATTCAAGGCTCCAAGACACGATGTCCATTGGATCACATGCAAATGCCGTAAATTAGTGTGTCAATGCCAGATATGTAACGGGGCACCAAACAAAAATAGTCAACATATGATACCACCACGACAGGATATGTCTTTGATTGCGATCTCAGTGCTAATGGCGTAAGCCGACCCACCGCGGCAAGGTAACATATCCGAGGGGAAGGGTTTTCGTCCTCCTCCACTAGTTGCCTGATTAAATATTGTAAAGTTGGAGGGCGACTACCCGGATAGAGACAGAAAAACCTCCGTTCTGCGAGATCCTGAACGTAAAAGCCTCGTACTGCGCTTCGATGAGGCAGATGATTTTATCTGGAACTCCCCTGCGTTTTGGGGCACCACAGGTTTTCGTAATTCAGACGTTCGAAAGCATTTTCGTGATCAATGAATACCAAATAGAAGGACTCTTGAAGTTTACTTACTCGCTTCAGGATAGCACGAAGATAATTTTTTTTTAAATTCTTTTACTCATCCGATTTGCCCCCAGCAAATTATTTGATGGGGATCCTTACAATGAGAAAGAATAGAATTAGGCAACCTATCCAGCAATCAGCGTTTCTCAAATAGTTTTTATCTTTTTTAACGCGCAAGAACAGTATCAACACCGCTAGGTGGATTATTTCGAAACACATCTTTTCTTTTTTCAAATTACCTGTGAATGGTTCTTCTATCATATCAACTAGCATTTAACAGCTTAGCTGCCAATCGCATTTCGATTCATGTCATAGATTGGTTATCGATGAATAAATGTTCGCTCATGTTATTTGCGGATGTGCTTACGGTTACAAATAAGGCAGCTCGTCAACGATCGTTAAGCCCCGAACCCCGTTCGCACATAATAAACAAAGTTTCTCCGACGAGTTTTGAATGCCGCTGTTTGTCCATAAAAAACGGAAAGAGAGTGAATATAAATGGAAAAGAACTCAGCGGAGCAGTGGCTATCACACGTGAATCAACGAGCACGCGACCAGTTCAATGGGATTTGGTGTGCGCGCAGCAGCGTCTAGCGTTCGAAGGTGCATAAATTAAGCGTTTATTTTCTCTCCCTTGCAGCATTGGAATACAGCTCTGAGCCGTACGCGTCAGATGTGCATAACTTACCGTGTCAATTTTATTTTACAACTGTAGCAAATGTGAATCCGGAGACAAACCACGGTCAGACATAGGAGAATCCGCGACCCATGTGAGGCAGGCGGGGCACTCAACACAGACAGCGGGTCTAATCTAAACAATCTCTAATGGACTGGTGCTGCAAGGGCTGCTACGATTCCAAGACAGTGCACAGAGACGCCTACCTCGGTCAAGTGTGACTGTTCTTGCGTATGCGTGTTGGCGTTTCGCGTAGGGTTTGTGCACGACAACGAGATGCATTGCACCTGGTGACAGCTGTGACATCTACCAGCAATACTCTGCAAAAGGACACAACTTTTCACTCGATTTTTCTTAAAAGTGCATGCAACTGAATAAAAAATATTCAATTTATTGCAAATGTTCAACATTATGATAATGATTATTATATACCAGAAACCTCGTTGAATTGATAATTTGAAACGTTTCGAATGTCCAAGAGTTCCCCAACATTCGAATCTTAGTGCCTATAGCGTTCAAAAAGCGACTGATGCGAAGAAGTCATTGAAATCAATCTTAGTGTGTTGTGAGCCAAGAGCTGGCAGAAGTGTGTTTCTACAAAAGTGCTTTCAAGTGTGTAAACAAGCAAGCGGACCGTGAGCCAAGCCATAAAGATCATCGACAGGAGAAGAACCTGTTGATTAGAGGGCAAATGCCCTCTTCGTTGCCACTAAAGCAGCTGCTCGTGTAGTTGATCGGCAATGGCGTGCTCATCTCAATAGTTTCGGGTTTTGGTTCTAATTATTTATGAGAAAGGCGTGCTAAAGTGGCAGAAGTTAGGAAAGAGCAGAAAAGATGTTGGGAGCACTCAAGCGGCGATGGAGGACCACGCGAAGGTTAGTAGACTCGTTCTCTATGCTTTTCTCTAGCTATTTTTATTACGACTGACGCAAGTTTAATTAATAATCCTGAGGCAGCGAACCACTTTGCAATAAGTTCTGGACTTCTGGTTCAATACTATAAGTGCAACACATTGGCATTATACCAGGAGAGCTAATAAAACACGAATGACAAACGTCTGAATGTGGAAAATACCCGATCAATATACCACCTTAATAGACCCAAATAGTTGAACAAAATAAAAATTTATAGAAAGGTCATTTTCCATTGCATTCCGGAACAACATTACAGGCTAGGGTAATTTTGAAACTTTATAAGAATTCAGAAAATTATAAAAAACAGCGTTTTTGATTTCTTTAAAATATTTTTGTTTTGCATCGACACCGTAGGGTAAAAAACGGAGAAAACAGAGAGTTACACAAATAATGTTTTGAACCACTTTTCCGATTTTGATGTGTTGTGTGTGCCCGAAACAGGAATGGCTGATGTTATGGTAAATAATATTTTAAATTTAGCCCCCCCTCATTAAGCATCCACCGAACATTATGCATGTTGAAGAATAAATCGCCTTAACCTCTGTGGCAGGCAGCTTCACGCCTTCCGTTAGTAAGTTTTGCATACATCTAGCGGCAACGAAAGCCTTGCCTTGCTGCATGGACTAGAAAAACAGGCTTCAAGCTCACAGTTAATGCGACTTTAATAGTGGTGCATATTAAAAGTGCAACGACCACAATCAGCATAAAGTAGAGAGATTGAGCTGTCGAGACGGAAAATCCTTATGGAGATGCCAGGCATTGTTGGAATGGGAAGTGATTTCAATGCAGTTGGTCGGCATCCTGATTCCACTTAGTGTCATTTTTTGAATTCCTGCAATTCTTACACGATGTTCGCCTCAACTGTTCGAAGGAAAAGCGCTGTTAGAACAACTCTCACCACATGCCATCATAACTATATTGCTGCATTAAAGTTCCGTTCTTCGAATGCTTTGTAATGGTATCCTGTTTGGTGGAGCCCATTTCTGCCACCATCAACCATTCAAACACTAGCAACTCAGGGCAGTGAATGTGCGATTTTATTTATAGCGGCAAAATAAATAGAGTGGAAAATAGTAATGATGATTTTCCGGTGTTTGGACATTTCCACTTTCCACGCTGTTCTTCCAGAACAACAACGCAAGATGCCGTATCGCCGACAATTGGAACCGTAGTGCAGTTTAACAGCTCAAGGCGAGTGATATCTCTAAGAGCGGGCCATGCCCTGTTGTCGGATGTCGCGACTGGACGCGAAATGCCGTCATTTCCAGAAGAAAACCGCAAAATTTGGCGTCGCCGAACCGACCTACTTTGCAGTCTGTCGGTTTTTTTTTGTCGGCTCGTGTAGCATAGCTTGGCCAGGGAAAACCTATGATTGTTATGCTCTATGGTTATGTACCACAGCATGGTACAGATGAGATGAGAAAGAGGGACCATTCACAGCCGACCATCCATGAGATGACGCTCTATGACTCGGTGCGTCCATTGTTTTATTATTTACATAAACTGCATTTGTTTGCCGAGAAATTTATGATTGACGTCAACGTCTTTTATTTGAATGATTTAGTTGGAACTTGCATCATTTGTCAATAACGTATTATCGCGCGAAGTTTATTATACACAGTATGAGATTGCTCGTATCGAACTGTTATCAACGTTGTGAGAAAAATAAAGTGGTACGAGCCTACTATACAACCCATTTCAAAAAATCAGATTTTGTAATAAGTTGTTGACTAAATGATTTGAACCATCCCTGATCCATATTATATCCAATTAGGAGTCAGCACCACATGTGACGATTCATCATCAAACGTCTAACACCATACCACAAACAATTAAATTCCAGCAGCATTTTCCAATACATTCTTTGTACATTATCCGGAAAGAAACCATCGTTCAAATATTTCCACCGAAATAAATTCCTTGCCACTCGGCGTGTGCAACAAAAGGCAAAGATTATTTGATTTATTTCCCGTTTATCGGATCGCACACACCCCAAACTTGTTAGATAATATCTCGTACGCCCAGCGCTGTCTATTCCCTGTCGGCTCCATCCTGTCCGTTGGAGCCCGGCGATATTTCAGCAATGGCTGCGAACTGAGCTGCGATGTTTGACAGGCGACGGCGACAGGAAGCGGCAAGCGAGGCGACACCATGCAGCATAATAATGCCCCACTTATGGGGCTCACTGTGGAGAGCATGATGTGCGGTGTATTAGCAGCATGGAATGATGGCATAAAATTCCTGCAGCTTCGGAGCAATGGTCGCTTTTCTGGGTTACGCAAACAATCCTGGCTGATAAAAAAGGACAGATTTTATGATGACATGGCGCCTCTATTGTCGTGTTTCTGAAACAGCAAATATTCAATGATGCTGTAATCAGGAATTTCGGCATTTGTGAGAGAATGGAAAAATGGTCTGGGAAGCGGAATCTGTTTACGACAGGATCTGAAATCAGAAATATTGTGGAACATAAAGTTCAATCAGTTTCTACTTTTCGGATATCTTCCTTATAATCACAACTGTGAAGACTATATTTGTTCAAATTTTCATTCTAATTTTGATTTTATTTAATTTGTTATTTAATTATTACCGACTTGTTTATGTTTTCATCTAACTTGACCCCTTAATGAAGTTTGATGGGCGAAAGGCCAGTTCGAGGTGGTATACTGTATCCTTCCTCAAACAGACATAAAAACCCAATTTTTTTTACATAATTTACATGATAACAACTATTAACAATATATCTTCTTCTCTTATATATAAAAATGAAATGGTCTGTGTTCGTATCCGCATAACTCGAAAACGGCTGGATGGATTTTTTTCATTTCTTCAGCAGAAACATTCGTCATAGTTTCCGACGGGTTTATATGATATTTCCTAATGCGAAAATTACGAGTAAAGTTGAGCAAATCATGAAAAACTTAAATTTAGATTCGTATGGAAATTTCTCATGGGAAGTTTACAGCGCCTTTTTTCGCCTACTATGCAGGACAACGTCTGCCGGGTCGACTAGTAGTTTATAAAACCAAACTAAAAAGGGCCTCCTTAGCCGTGCGGTAAAATGCGCGGCTACAAAGCAAGACCATGCTGAGGGTAGCTGAGGTCGATTCCCGGTGCCGGTCTAGGCAATTTTGCGGATTGGAAATTATCTCGACTTCCCTGGGCATAAAAGTTTCATCGTGTTAGCTATCATGAGGCAGGAATGCAAAAATGGTAACCTGGCTTAGAAATCTCGCATTTAATAACTGTGGAAGTGCTTAAAGAACACTAAGCTGCGAAGCGACTCTGTCCCAGTGTGGGGATGTAATGCCAATGAGAAGAAGAAGAAGAAAAAAAATATACTAGCAATGAAAACATAACTTTACAAAAAAATGATTACACGACCTTATTGATTAGCAAAACTAGTTTGACTAAAATAAATTATCCATAAAAATTAAAAACTTTCCACAACATAAACAACAAAGAGCAATAAAAAATATGCAAATTTCCAGAAGAGTGAGCAATGGAGTTTTGGTTCGTGGAAAAGTCGGGATCGTGGTATGAGCATTTTGCGTTATTGGTGGAGACTTTGTATGTATTTGGTGCTTATATAGTGGTTGTTTGTCACCCCTCACTATCTCCTACACCAAAAAGCTCTACGATTGGGCCTCCTGGAAATGGACGCATCTATGTTCTCAGCAAATTGCCAAAACAAAAAAAAAAACCCAGATTAATCCACCTAGCGGTGATGGTGCCTTTCTCGCGCAAAAAAGGTAATAAATGTAGCCTTTACGCTTACACCTCGATGATGTACAAGAAAGGCAAAACAGTTACACCGTCTAATGTTATGATAGAAAATTTACACTAGTAGACGACAGATGGCGCTGCCAAAAGTTTCTCGAATTTCCTATGTTCGAATTTTGACTTTCGGACAATTTCATGGTACTACGAAACTGAACGAAGAGCATACTTACGCCTAAATGCGTGCAACACGAGCATCTTTATAGTACGATGAAACTCTTAATGGGAGCAAGCCACGGATAAACTTCATAAATATTCATAGATGCAAGGCATTTTTCATAACACATTATTGTTCTATGTGACTATGTCTCATCATTATTTTAATATTATCTATTTTTTGCAATTTGCAATTATTATGAAATTCAATAGTGATCAACAGCGTTTTAGTCTCTGTCGGATGCAACTTGTTGCAAGAAAATAGGTTAAGAGTTTCTATGTGAAAATTTGGCTAATGTTTTTTATGGCATTTTGTGCACACACACACGCACACACATACACACACACACACGCACACACGGACAGACAGACATTTGTTCAGCTCATCGAGCTGAGTCGAGTGGTATATAACACTATGGGTCTCCGGGACTTCTATCAAAAGTTCGAATTTGGAGTGAAATGATAGCCTTTCGGTACAACTTTGTTGTACGAGAAAGGCAAAACAGTTAAACTTATTGCTGAGAACTAAAATTAATAAAAATAATAAGGGCAGTGGAGCAAAAAGACATGAAAACTGCCATTGTGTTTTCAATGGGCATTAGTCGTTTTATTAAGAAAACACATTACGTTAATTTTATACAAATATTTATACATAAATAAATCTTTAGAGGGTTAATATATTACATTGGTAATTTACATCAAAAATATACTAATGTTATTTGTTAAATATTGCCTGACACTATTTTTAAAACTATATCTATTTTTTATACGCTGTAAGTCTTGGCAAATAATTCTGACCAAAACTGGAGATTGCTCGAATTTGTACAAGATTGTTTACTCGCCTTGTGTTATGAATTCGCGAAGTTGTTTGTAATACAAAGTTAGGATGGATAGTTGTTAGGGTGCTAATGGAATGTATATATGAGAAAAAAAATGTCATCGAAATTCAAAAACCGACATTGCTCACAAGTTTCATTACCTCAAAATATGACCCCATGCAAAGCTTTGAAATTTTTACCCACGAAAATTTTCCCAAGGGGGGGGCAAAGGAAAAGTCAAAAATCGCCAAATGACCTAAAAATGCATGAAACGTCAAGATCTAACGCCATTCAAAAAAAAAAATTTGAAAAAAATCGATTTTTCCTCTGGAACATTTTTTGGACTTGGAAATTTTTTTTATCGAATTTTAGCACCGGACGATACAAAAATTCGACTGTTTTGGGACATCGACAAAATGTCTTATGGCGAAAACAATTGTTCATCGAATTTAAAAACCGGACGTTACGCAAACTTTTCCTAAGCCCTAAAACATGCCCCTATACCATCCATTCCATCAAAGTTTTGAATTTTTTGTAACTTTGAAAACTTTTGAACTTTTTTCAGATTTACGGAGAAAATTATCAGATTGCTAGGCAATGTTTATTACACAGAGGTTTATTTCTACGCGGTACCGCATGAATTCAGTGTAAAGTGTAAAGATCAAGTTACAAAAAATTCAAAATGTTGTTAGCAAGATTCTGAATCACCCAAAGCACCCTTAAATCATGTCCGATGGAGCTCAAATTATGCATAGGGGCATATTTCAGGGCTTAGGAAATGTTTGCGTAACGTCCGGGTTTTAAATTCGATGAAAAATTGTTTTCGCCATAAGATTTTTTTTCGAAGTCCCAAAACAGTTGATTTTTTGTTTTGAATTAATTCTCAAAATTTCATGTATTTTGAGTCCTTTGGCACCAAAAAACAAAACAAAAAACCCCTTGTGAGAGAATAATAAAGTTTTGATTAATTTTGAGCACCCCGAAATCCTGTCCGATAAAGCTCAAATTTTGCATGGGGTCATATTTTGGGGTAATGAAAATTGTGAGCAATGTCGTTTTTTTAAATTCAAAAATGTCATTTTCATTGACACCCTAATAGTTCGACATTGTTGTTTCAAAAGGGCGAAAGTCGCAAACGTAAACATTGACTTCTTTTGCTGATTTCAGGAGGATTAGAGACTTCTGGCGGTATTTTCCACTTCCATTCGATAGAAGGCGCGGAGCGCCACCAGTTCCAAGTGGTTGTTAGCTGGGAGCGATCCTAGGTGTTGAGGAATTTGCAGGAAAAGGCATTGTTTACGTTTGCGACATTGGCCCTTATGAAACAACAGTGTCGAGTTGTGGTATTGATAACATCATAAACAAGCATGTGAATATGTTCATTATAGAATTGTAGAAGTATTTTTTGAGTTTTATGTATCAAAACATACTTTTTATGGATCATTTCCAAAGATTCATAGGTCATTTGTCATATCTACCTACCTGTATACCTAGTTGGCTACAGCGTCGATACACCTATGCCTGGCTTATCTTGGACGATGTTCCTCCAGTTTCCCCGAACGTTCAGTGACCCCAGGTCCGATTCCACCGCATGCAGCCAGCGTGTTCGTGGCCTTCCACGGTTCTCTGTGAAATATTGTTTTCGCTTCTCTTTCTTCTGACATTCGCACTAAGTGACCAGCCCACTGAAGTCTGCTGTATTTTATACGATTCACAATATTTTCTTCTTTGTCTGTGCTGCACACCATTTTCTAGTCACCCTGCTCCAATCCGTCTAAGGTCACAAACGAGGTTCACACTTCGTCTGCAATCCGAATACTTGATTTCGAGCCATCCAGTGTTGCAGGTATCAGTCTAATTAGTTTCACCAGAAAACCACGTTCAGACATTATCTGCCACAGCTCATTGCTCTTCACTGAATTGTACGCTGTTTTGAAATCAATGAACAGATGGTGAGTCTGCAAGTTGTACTCCCGGAATTTATCAACGATCATCCGCAGGCTAAACATTTGATCCGTCGTTGATCGGCCCTCACGAAAACCTGCCTGGTATTCGCCGATGAAGGAATCCTCAAGCAGTCTCTGTCTGTTAAACAGGGTACGCGACAGGATTTTGTACGCCGAGTTCAGAAGAGGGATCCCTCTGTAATAGGCACACTCAAATCTGTGCCCTTCCTTATAAATCGGGCTTATGAGACCATCCAACGAGCAGGTAGGCAGTTCTTCATCCTCCCATATTATTCAAATAATGTGATGGGTCTATTGATGCAGCTGCTCACTTCCAAGTTTGAGAATCTCGACTGGATCTCTTCCTTCCCAGCAGTTTTACTGGTTTTCAGCTCGTTTAGAGCCTTCTTAACCTCGTCCAGCGTTGGTGGTTCAACAGCTTGACCATCGCCGACTATGTCCATCCTGCTCCTTAATACACCTTCATTTTCACCGTTCAGCAAATCTTCGAAGTGCTCCTTCCACCTGGCTGCCACTATAGTCTTGTCTTTCAGCAAATTCCCCACTCGGTTAATGCACATGGCGGGCATTGGCGCAGTCTTATGCTGCGTGCCATTGACAGCTGCGTAAAACCTCCGCATATTGTTTCTATCCATATTCTCCTACGCTTCAGCTATCGCACTCTCTTCGTGTTGCCTTTTTTCCGCGGTGGATTCGTTTCTCTTCTGCCCTTGCTACACTGTACTGCTCTCTGTTGGAACGGGTACGAGCCACTAGCATTCGACTCCTAGCAACATTTTTCTCGTCCGTTACTCGCTGGCACTCCTCATCAAACCAACCATTCTGTTGGCGTCGCTGTGCAGTGCCCAACACTTCCTGCGCTGTTGTAGTCACAGCTTCGTGGATATGTTCCCACAATCTGTTGACGTTGCCAGATCCGGCGGCATCTCCTATTTGCTCGTCTAGCTTCTGGTGGTACTGTTCAGCAACTCCTTCAACTGACAAGCGTTGGATATTGAAACGTATCGTTCTGTTGTTTCGTGAATTTGTGACGCTGGAGAGCGCCCGAATTGTTGCAACTACAAGGTAGTGATCCGAGTCGATGTTCGGACCTTTGAAGGACCTAACCTTACCTTAAAATTTTAAGAAGTCTGCAGAGCTTTCCGTGGATATTCCGATAATTCAGTGGCATTTTCCGCAGATTTTTTATTGATCCCTAGAACATCACGATAGAACTCCAGAGATTTTTCAAAATTTAATAAAAATTCTCTTAAGAAACCTTCGAGTGTAAATTAAAAAAAAAATTATCGTTGAAATCCAAGAAAAACTCCTCGTTAAAAAAGAATTTTTGAACGTAGAAGAGTCTTGAAGGTGAATGAGGCACCATTGACTAAAAATAGTCCTTTATGTCATGGGGCCCTCCTTAGCCGTGCGGTAAGATGTGCGGCTACAAAGCAAGACCATGCTGAGGGTGGCTGGGTTCGATTCCCGGTGCCGGTCTAGACAATTTTCGGATTGGAAATTGTCTCGACTTCCCTGGGCATAAAAAGTATCATCGTGTTAGCCTCATGATATACGAATGCAGAAATGGTAACTTGGCTTAGAAACCTCGCAGTTAATAACTGTGGAAGTGCTTAATGAACACTAAGCTGCGAGGCGGCTCTGTCCCAGTGTGGGGATGTAATGCCAACAAAGAAGAAGAAGAAGTCCTTTATAGTTTATATAGCTAAAATTGTTTGTTGGTAAGGCTGAAAGTTTTTGGCCTAATATGTCATTTGACCAAGCAAACCATTTGGGTGAAGTTCATCTACTCTAAAATGATTTTTCCAAAAACGTTATTTGGTCGAACAGACCCTTTAGCTAAAAAAACAGTTGGCTGAATAGCTCAATTGGCTGAAATGGTCGTGTGGCAGAAAGGGTCATTCGGACAATATGGGCATTCAGCAGAAAGTATCTGAATTGATCATTTTGCCAAAAAAAAAACGTTAAGCGGAATAGGTTATTTAACAGAAAATGCCATTTGGACGAGATGATTGTTTTGCAGGAAGAACATTTTCGGGCCAAATGGTTCTTTCTACCAAACGACGTGACGAGCTCGGTGGTCTAATGACTACCGCTTCTGCCTTATAAGCAGGAGGTCGTGGGTTCAATTCCAGGCTCGTCCCTTTCCTACTTTGTATTTCTATCTTACTTCTTTCTGTGTTTCACATTCTACAAAAAACGATTTCTACTGTTATAACCTTCAACACTATAATCCCAAAACCTCTGGTGGCACCTGTGAGAGGTCGTAGGGTTCTCTGCATCTTTCTTTAGTAGGTGTCCAACTGACCATCTTTCCTCTTCCTCAGCATTCGTAAGGACGTGACCAGGACAGATCTCGACTATTGGAGAGTACATTGCTTCCATCTAACAGATAGTGATTAGTCCCAAATAAATATATGTGGTAACGAATAAAAGTGATGCTACTCTCATACAATAATCTTGGCTTGTACCACCTACAAATTTGTACGAAATACTCAATGCTAATGCTAAATGGTTCTTTCTACCAAATGACGATTTCTATCAAACTGCATTTTTGCTAAATGATCTATTCGTTCAAATAAATTTTTCGGCCAAATTACATTTTCCAAATTACAATGAACTGTAAGGACAAACAACTTTTCGGTTTCTTCTAGCTAAATGTCATTTTCGACCTAAGACCGTTTCGTACAAACGTTTAATTCCGCCTAATGGAATTTGGCTAGATGACTTTAAGCCTAACGTGTTATTCAACCAGGTGGCATTCGAATAAATGGCTTTTTGCAGAATAACTTTCCAAACCTTCGGCCAAAAAAACATCTAGCCGAGAATTTTATTTGTCCGAAATGGATATAAGGCCGAATATGTCGTTTTTTGGCCGAAATGATTGTTTGACAGAAAGTAACATGTTACTTCGCCAAACAGGTGGTTGTATTTGACCATATTAATCATCGTAACCTGCCGAGACTTATCATGATAACTTCGAGTTGCACAATCTTAGTATTTTTTTTACAAATTTAAAAGCGCTTTAAAATATTTATTATTTGTATCTACAATGTTCAGAAAATCATAATTTTTGGCAAGATCTTTGATTTATGTAGCACTGCTGAGAATTTCATACCTTTTCAATGCGTTTGACCATGATGAATTCATGTAGCTTCATGTAGGAGAAATATTGAAATATAGAGTGATCGATTTTCAATTGCAAATCCCCACCAATAGTTCATGAGCCGGCTTAATTGCATGCCCTCCGGGATAATCGGCCGAGCTATGGGCAATTCCAATTAAATAAATAAAAGGCCAGAACGTCGTATATTTACCGATAGCCCCTGGAGAAGCCATCAATCCGGTACTAATTAGCAGCGATAAAAGCACGGCAAAGCAAATAGAAGGAAAAAATCCGACCCAAGTTGGCAGCAGCGCAATGAGCACAAAAAGCCATCCGAATCAAACTAATAAAATGCACACACGAGCCCGGCCACTCATTGATCCATGCCAAGGGTGGGTCGATTGTCGTGAGTCGTCCGTAAAAGAGCCTAGAAACACGCCCAGATTCATTTAGCAAAATTGAATAAATGCTCCAAGCGGGTGGTTCGTCGCTCATTCTGTGGTTTGTCCACTCTCTGGGCGGATGGCCAGGGCACAAAGGCGGTGGTACAGCAAATGTTACAAATAAAATACATTATCGCCCGAAACCACAAATATTTGCCGTAGGATGGAGCGTTCCTGCGCTGTGATGATTTTTTTTGTTCGGAAGATGCAGGCTACTAGAGAATAGCATAAGAGCTATTATGCGGGCAAATTATAGAAAACGTACATTGATGTCCATGCCTCAACTCTAGGAAAAGTAGCATGGTTGTAAGTTGGGGGTGCTGGACTGGAATTTACAAAATTTCGAGATATCCCGAAGCTCGGGATTGATTTCCAAAAATACCGGAAAATCTTGGCAAGAGCAAAAAATAAAACCTCTTATGAAGTTCCAAAACTAAAGCAACATATTCTATTTTTCAAATTCTTGTGAAATTTCGCGAAATTAATCACAAAAGAATCATTTCTCTTCTACGAAAAAAGATATGCCGATGTCTGGAAGCAATATACAACGCGTTAAAACAATTGACTCATACCAACCGGTGTGTCTTTTTGAACTCGGGCTTATCAATTCTAATAAATGTACATACATACATTATATTTCGATGAAATCGGGATCAAAATCCAAAAAAATTGGTTCGATCCTCAATCTGGTCCCCTAGACCTTTCGGGATAAACCTTTTCTCAAATTCCCTAAACAAAGTGCAACATTTCATTGTACTTCACTCGTAATTCACTTGAGACGACGCATTCCGATGTAACATCCTCTACACTGTACTATATTCTTGTCAGCACTCTGGCGTCATGAATTTCCGAGCTTTGGAGCAATGAAGAATACAGCGGATACGAATTGGGTTGATATGCTGTAAACCTTAACCGATTAGAGCACTGTGTAGTGGTGAAACTCCGAAATGCCAAGCACAGTGAAATAATATTTCTGAATAAAAAAAAGTCTGCGGATCTCATGAGAAGAAACAAAAATGTGTTTGAACTACAATACCGATGCATGGCCATAATCAGTTTTGTCTCATCCTAATGTTGAATTAGCTGAAGATGACGTGGTATTGCCTGTTTGCTGGACGTGGTATTTCCTTTTGCTGCTGCTGGTGCTGTTGATAAATTGAATCAGCGGTTGATTCTGTATCTGAATGACCTTAACTACGTTAAACGAACTGCAGTATTTCATCTGATCATACATGATCATTTCGCAGATCATGAAGTAATGAGTTGTGCTCTTCATTGCACCTTATGGTTCACAGACAATTTGCATATAACCCATTTGAATAACAAAAATTAGAGTATTTTTATCGATACGCTCCATTCTGTTAAACACAGCCTGTTCTGCAACTAACAAAAAGTGACAGGTGTTTTTCGTTGTACTCTAATACATAATGAGATAAATTTCTTCGAAATTAGGTAATGCGTCTGATTTTTTATCGTCATGCAAAAATGTCCTCTTTGCGGCGGGCTTGGTAGTCATAAGGCTACTGCTTCTGCCTCATACGCAGGAGGTCGTGGGTTCAATCCCAGGTCCGTTCCATTCTCCTACTTTGTATCTTTCTCTTTATTTATCATGTTCTAGCAATCGCTAGAACTGGAAATGGACTTCCATACCGTTTCCATTACTATTCCTATACCTTCAACTTGAGTATTCTATCAGTAATCTGCTAGAATTGGAAATGAACTATAGAGCTCGTTTCCTACATCCAATTAGAAAATTCATCAGTTACCTTCTCCTATCTATCACATTGGCAGCTCGTTAACCAAGACGGACCTCTGCCTCTCCAACCTAACCCAGAAATTCCAACAAATTCCGCATGAACTCGTGGCAAGTGCAGAGGTATATTCGGCTTGCAGTGGGCGAGTGATTGCATCATCATTTCCTCCCCTTCCCTACATTGACTTGCATTCTGACGTGGCAGGCGCCATTATGACCTAACAAATGAGATCACCAGTACTTGTACATTGAAGATGTGTGCTAGTCCCAAGCAAACATCTGTTGGTTCCCTGTGCAAGAACAGCTGATCTGGTCATAATGGAGTAGCAACTACGAGCAGTCAATCAAGCTCAAGCTCAAGCTCATGCAAAAATGTCCTCTTTGAAACAATGAACAGTCCTTATTGTCACGAAAAAAGTAGCTTTGGCACCAAAACTACATCCCTTCACATAGCCTTTCTCCCGCATACATTGCCCACCATGAACAATACCTCCCGGTTGAAAAGTCGATAAATGAGTTCAAATAAATAATGCTTCGTGGTATGACCTCCTTCGCGGGAGCTTCCGATAGCCAAGCCGGCCTGCCGATGGGGCGTGTTGCGACGTGAAAATGAACCGTTTGGATGATGATGCCAGAAAACAATGTTTTTCGCAAAGCTACTTCAGGCTTTCGTCGTTCATTCCTCTATGATGGATACTTACCTTACTGCCACACAATCGAGCGATTTTCCTCCGAGCAATTTCCATGAGATCGGCTAGTAGATGGGCCCTTATTCGTTGTCAGTATTGTTGTTTCTATTCTTGCCGTACCCGTTAAGCTAGACACGATCAATGGCATAATTTGGGGGCACTCGCTCAATTGGTTTCTTTTACTGTCGGTTGGGAACTTTCTCGTCACACGAATATGAGCGTTCGATACGAAAGAGGTGTGGGAGAAACATGTCCGTCTCTTGACCGGAAACCTTTCATTATCTATGAAAAGGTCACAGATTTGACTCTTCTTAGCCCTCGACTGGGCTGTTTTACTTCTTCTATGCCTTTTCATTGGTGGAAAATTCACGACCTGGATTTAATTTAACGCCGGTGGTAGCTAGACAAACGGGGATTTTATTACTATCTCATTTCGGTATTGTGTTAACAGAGTTAGTAGTTTGATTTGAAACCGATTCCACGGTTTCTTTACGAACGATTGGTTATCGTATAGTCTTTGTATCTTTGTATTCACAGATGGATCTATTGTCTCGTCTTATTTCTTAACGATGTCATGGCAATTAAGTTATTTCACTATCATAAATCAAGGCTATTATTGTATACTCTTTGTGACCGTCAGCGCAGGAGAACAGACATAATATAAAAATTAAATGAAAGAGCATATCACTTTTTCATTTAACTGATTTCCTCAACTAGATATTAGAAAGTTTCAACTTGAACTCAAAAATCAAAAGGGACGAACACAAATGAGACTGACATGCGAGTACCAGGATCATTAATTAGGAATTAATTATATGGATGAGTATGGATGAGTAAACATTTTAAGTCTTCATTTGAGAAACTCACATAATTAATTAAATCCAAGCCTTGGCCAATGCAAGTACCTAACACTTTATACAACAAATAAAAACATGGAATAGTGATAGTGAGGCTTATTATGAGAAATGCAACTTTTTTTTTAAATAGGTGTCAGTAAAAACTGGAAATGACACCTTGTAAGTTTACAATTTATTAATATGAGTGACAACTCTTGCATCACATGTGGGCACCAAAGATGCAATTTCCGCAACCACATAACCGTGCCTAATTGCTTCCTGTTGCGTGTTTTTCCCATAGTCACCCAATCCCTGAGAACAACATAATTTCATGTACACAAGCATGTTCCCCACTGTCAGGCGCAGGTTTCTCTTCATGTTGTAGATACAATGCGACAGCAGCGCAGCGGCGGCGTCGGCGAAGATCCAGCGCACTGCCTCGAGCGGTAACCTTTCGAAGGGGAAAAATTGGCACGCGTTATGCTTCGTGAGCGGGTTTAATTAGCATCATAAGTTCTGGTGAAAAGTTCGATTCTTTTCTCCGACTTTCCTCCAGGCATGTTTGCTTCACTACACACACCGAGGCAAGAAGCAATCAGAGATAAAACAGAATTACTTGCACGAATTACATACACTTATCGAATTTCAAGTTTTTTTAATCGCTGCTTCAGGGTAAGTGGAGCAAAGATAATACTCGACTGTAAATGCATACTTTCGTTGGAAGGAGAATTTTAATGAAACGTTATCTGCAGAATTGCTTTTTTTCGAGTTCGAAGTTCCGTTTGGGCGCGCGTTTCTTTTGGGCTGAGTTGGCATATCACGAAGAAAGTGGAAACAGCGAGTTAAAAGCGGTCACTGAGTGATGGTCGAGCCTTAAGTACAGGTTTCTGGTTCAACGAGATTGGCATTTCTATTTGAGTGCTGGCCAAGCCATCCGGATCCACTAACTTGTGGAAATTAATAATTTCAGCTTGAAATGCTTACTGAAGCCGAAAACTGCAAGCAACTGAAATAGGATGATCCCGAAAACGGTGAGGAAGGCTGAATCAAAGAAAAGACATCACCAACAGATTTGAATAAATTTGCATCCGTAAGTAGCAGCTTGGTAAAGGTGAACGGAATTGAACTGCTGCCCGGTTCGGATTATGCATTTCCCAAAATGGTCATGCGTGTGGAGAAAACAAAGTGCCCTTTCGCTAATACCTTCTCATTGGTTGATGATGATGGCTCGGACTGCGAAGGAGTGCACGATTTGTGATTTACTTAAATCACGACAAAACGAAATGCGTTGCTAAATCTGTCAGTGAAGGACAGGCTTAAGTATGTTTTAAAATACATTACGCAGAACTTAATGTCTCCAGCTCCATCGTATCAAACACGAACGAGTTCTTCCTGCGCATAAGACAAGTCTCAATTTGATGGAATGAATACGATGTCATTTATTTATATTTCCTCCTTGAATGCGCAACCAAACGATGCACGAAGTGCATAACCAAGCAGTCCCACATATGACTCACTCACAGTAATAAAATATGTATAACCTGCTTAAAGTGGCATTCTACGAAGTTTGCATGAAATGATCTATTGGAAATTGCTAATATTATTATTGCCGCAATTAATTCTACGACGTGTATGCATAATAATATGAACAGGAGGGCCAAATTCCCCAGGTTAAGGGCACCTATTCAATGATGCTGAACTTGAAACATCGTCCTAAATTGATGGAAATTTTTCACGGGAAAATGGTTTATAGCGCACAGTAATTAAAATATTTGGAATAGATGTGGGCAGAGGGAAAGTCTCGTTTGGCCTTAACTCATTCGGCCGAAAGTCATTTGGCCGAATGACACTCGGCCGAACAAACCATTAGGCCGAAACCCATCAGGCCGAAAGTCATTTGGCCAAACAAGTCAAGGTCGTTTGACGTCTTTCTTCTCAATCATCATTTCTCACTTTTCACTTTTCACGAAAGCTGATATAAAAGTCTTTATCACGAAGTTGGAAAGAATTAAATGAATGACGAATAAGAGCCTTTTGTAGCTATGGTGTCTGGTAGACGAGTGTAGAAAATATGAAGAAGGCTTCAATTTTCTGGAGCGCAAATTCGAAGGAGAGGAGAGGATTTCGTCATCCATCCGCAGCGCTGCACAATGATATCCAGTTTTCCCCGAGCGGTATTGGCCACCAATTCGCTTGTGGGTATTTTCAGATTTGAAGTTTGTGGAAGTCAACTGCGCCTACTACAGGCCGGACTCGACGGAATCGGCTTGGCGATTTATTTATTACGTTCGCCGGAAAAATCTAATGAACTGTCCCAGGAGATTCTTCCAAGTTTTTAGAATTTTCAACAGGAAATGCTCTAAAGTTCTCACCGGAACTTCTTTGAAATGTTCACGGGAAATTGTTTATAAGTTTGCCTATGCCCCGGGCATGCGTCTTTTTCGGCCAAATTAACAGTTCGGTCGTATGATCTTCACCCGTACGTCGCTTTCAGCAAGATGACATTTTTGGCCAAACCGTGTTCGACCTTATGTCACCTCGTCCGGCCAAGCAGCATTTTCGGTCGAACGATTTTTTCGGCAGCTCTGGCAAGCAACACTTTCGGTCATATGTTCATTTCGGCCAAATGGCCCTTTTATGCCAAACGACCATCTAGGCATTTTTGGCTAAATGACCTATTCGATTAGACGACTTTTCAGCCAAATGACCTATTCGGCCGAACGACATTATCGGCCATATGTCTATTTCGGTCAAATGCAAGTCGAGGTTCAGATTAATGACATATTCGGCCAAACAACAAACGGCCCTTCCCCGTCAAAATATTTGGTTTCAACGTGAAATTTCTGTTGACTTCAACAGGAAATCCTTGGAAACTTCCGCAGGTAATTCTTTGAGATTCCCAAAGGAAATTCTTTATAATTTACCCGGGAAGTTTCTGGAATTTGCACCTGGTGGGCTTCGTGGCCGTGTGGTTAGTGGCGTCAGTCGTCCAAGCGTATTTGCAAGCCATGGAGTGTGAGTTTGATTCCTGTCCTAGTAAGAAGAATACATTTCGTGAAGCGGAAAACGCTCCGCTGGTTCACTGGGTGCTGTATGAATGTTCTGTCTGTTGTCTAATGCTAAGTGTTAAGTATTCAGTCTGTGCGACCTCTGGTCAAAGACAGTGATCCTGTTTTCCTTTCTTTTAAATTCTACAGAAGATCTTCCGAATTTTTATGTAAATTTACTCATAATTTCGGCGGTAGTATTTTCGAGATGTCGAAGGAAATTCTTCAGAATTTCCAATGAAAGATCTTAGTTTTACGAAATGCTTTTACGATTTTTCAATGTAAAATTGTATAGGATTTTCAATAAAAATAGCTTTTTTCACGATAAATCCTCTGAGATTGCCATAAACTGTCGGCGGCGCACACCTCCATCCACCGTGTGATCCTGCGGGAAATCTGGAGGATCCCAAAAAATGAAAACCTATAATTTTATCGTTAAGCACCAAGATTTTTCAGATGCACTTGATACGGCTTATATATGTCTTGGCCTTCCGAAAATTCCGGAACATCCATGAAATAAAACAAAAAATGATGAATTTCATCGCATAGCATAATTTGATATTTTAACATCGGAATTTATTTCATTTGATTTATTCAAACTAAGGCCTCTGCAATACATAAAATTCATCTACATTCAGTTCGGTCTGTAGTTGCACGTCGCCAACTTTGTAGCCCATGGAAGTACCTTAAATCAATCCACTTTGCTCTCTGCGCACCTTGCCTTCTTGTCCCCTGCGGACTTCTATTAGGAACCATTTTCACCTGGTTATTACCCGACATTCTGAGCATGACATTGTGTATAGATCACTTTGGCCACCGATTGATTCTTTTTAAAATGAAAATATTCATTTCATCATTAGGGAAGATCCATTAATTACGTAACGCAAAATGGCCATTTTCAATCCCCCTCCCCCCTATGTCACCCTTTTTGTATGAGGTATCTAAAAAGTTCGTATGGATTGTCACACTTCAGGAAACCTCCCGCCCCCCTCTAAGCGTTACGTAATTTACGGATGTTCCCAGAACCCAAGGATTTTTCATCGCCATTTGTTGTCACTATGAATATAGAACTGGTGTATAATCCATACATGGACTGTTGGTGAAATAATTATTTTTTTCATATAAGTATTGAGGCTGTTCATAAATTATGTAACGCTGGAAGGAGAGGGAGGGGGTCAGGCCGTGCTTTACGATTTATACAAACCAATTAAACCTTCCATATAAAAAGCGTTACGAGGGGGAGGTTATAGGTCCAAAATATTCATATTTAGCGTTACGTTATTTGTGAATGAATCCATTCCGGATATTCCGAAGGACCATTTGGTGGCATGAATCACAATGTCTATGCGGTACTCAGAATGTACATACGAATGCTTAAAAAATGTCGGTGCTTTGAATTGAAATTCATAAAATGGCCAATTATTAATGTTCTTGATATCCCCTCCCTTAGGGTTCTTTCACAAAATCCGTAACGCTGAATTTGATAATTTTAATACCCCACCCTCCCTCTCGTAACTTATGGAAGGTTTATTTTTTTTTGTTCGGATCGTAACGCTTGGTCTGACTTCCTTATTTCCCTTAAAGCGTTACGTAATTTGTAAAC